>NC_061514.1:81705376-81861491 GCF_022539505.1 Lolium rigidum | reverse complement strand
CAAATAGTGGTGATTTTTTGCGATTTCTTTCATTCTCTTAGGCTTTGTTTTGATTATTTCACATAAACGATATATTAACCATTAACCATCAGAGTACAAGATTACAAAGATAAAAAAAGAGCAAGAGCCAACAGTTCTAGGTTGCACATAACAGATCCTAGATGGCCAAGAGAGTCAAAAAGGGTTCGTTTGTCCGACGACAGCTCCGGCTCGAACTTGCTTCAATTAATTCAAGGGCCTCCCTTATGCTTCATACCAGTTGATGCCACAGGGGTGACATCCCCAACAGTTTATTTGGTGTATGCACTTGAGGTTTATGATTGACCAGCAGATAATGAATAGCCTTCACTGTGCTCAGACTTAAAGGGTCCCCGCAGATAAATATGAGGATGAACAACAAATGTGATGTCGTTCATCTCCGGTGATATAACCCGAACAACAAAGAGATGACACTTGAGTACGAGTGCCATCAATCAAAGATGATCTTTGTTCAGGCTCGTGTGGTTGACAAAGTTGTCGGCACTCGGCACCCTATTTCATACATGAAAAATATTGTACAATAAATAGTAAAATCAGTCTATAATACCACGATGCTTCAATCTTTTGACCAACTGAGTCCACGGTCAATCAATTGATCGCTGGTGATTTGGTAAAGGGAGTTCCTGGTAATCACTGGTCAAGTCAAATATCAACGCAGATCAATTCAAAATTATGCATGCATGCGCATGTGTGTGCAAAACTGTTTTTGCTCCCAGGCCGCGAGGACAGACGTGCATATGCTACAGAAACCTTACGGACAGACATACCAACAACCGAATGTTTCCTTAATTAGCATAGAGTTCTACTTATATCCTTGATTGGCATTCAAAAGAAACTGCATATACATCTTGACTGTCTTTTTTTCTAAAGCTAACAAACTGCGTGCGGAAAAGGAAGACCATGTGTAGACCAAAGTCGACAGTGATTTTCACGCTATCAGTCGATAAATATCCCCGCATGAGCATGACCAAACCAATTTTGCATGCATTTTCTTCACTCAAGAATGTCCCATGTGCATTCCCACCATGATCAGCATACAAGCATGGAGCAGGGGCCAAAAGTAGGCTTGTGCGGCGCGGGTTGCGGATAAATATTTTCACTAAGCTAGCTACAATTCCAATGTATTCTACAAATCGCTTTCCTCTAATGGGACGGAAAGCGGGCGCCACTTGCAACCCTAGCCAAAAGGCATTTTTCCCTTGCGAAGGCACTAAAAGGTCGGAGCTAAAACAAATCGCACGCCTTTAGTAGTCGCAAGTAGGCAACTTCTCTCTCGTGCGTGGTCATAGTGTACACACAGATGACTGACCAGACAAAAGACCAGAGAATTCCCTTGCTCCTTCCATTTCCGTTCCTCCTGGTGGGCTGGTGGGAATGTCCAAGTCGAAGGTTTGCCAGCGCGTGCCGAGGCTAAGAAAATTAAGTGACCTGAGTGGTCACTGAAGAAGAAAAACAAAAACAGATGCTGCAGCCCTGCTCTCGATTGCTGCTTCGTTGCAGTAACAGCTGAAATTATTTGCAGTTGCCATGTACTCCATCCGTTCATAAAAAAGATGTCTTTGATTCATCTAAAGTTAGATTATGCAGACACTATTTAGTGTATAGATACATCTAAATTTAGACATTCTTTTATAGATGGAAGGAGTAATAATATATGTCTGCTCAACACAGTCAAGTCTTTTAGGTCAAGTGTGCACTGGGAACAGGACTTCACACCCGAGGACTGGCTGGACTGACCAACTGGAAGTTGATATTCAGGCCGCAATTTGCCTCATAATTTAGGGCTTCGCAGAGGGAATAGCATAGACGACCGAGACACGAACAAAAGCGGATTTCCATTTCATGAGATGAAGCGGCAGTGCATCAGTGGATTGAGCGAGAGGAAAACAAAAACTATTATCATCTTGTCAAAGCAAGGGAAAGAGAAAGAAAAGCCCAACCAATTCATATTACGGATAAGCTCCTTTAATAAAAAGATACCATCCCCTTCTTTCTAATTCAAAAAAGAAAGGGGGGGCGTATCCTGCGGGCCCACTCCATTCCAAAGAGCGGTTGATACGATTTCCACTTTGACGGTCCTTTACATTCAGGCCCGAATGTGCCTTGTCATTTATTGTTTTGTAGAGGAAATGGCATAGACGACCAAGACACGAACAAAAGCAGGTTCCATTTCTTGAGATGAAGCTTCGGTAGATCGCTGGATCGAGCCTTACAGAATGAAGAAGATACGTGTGATTCCGCTCACCTCCCAGTTTCATTGGATCGAGCTCTAAGGAAGAAAATACATGAGAACGAAATTACTATCCCAGTATCTGCAGAGGGAAAAATACAGACGACCAACTCACGAACAAAAGCGAGTCCCCGTTTTTTTCCTAGACGAAGGTTCAGTAGATCAGTAGAGCTTACTGAAAACTCCATTGAAAGTTAAAAAAATTCTCTGACAACTTCAACAGGATGTTGTGTTGACAAGAGAAAGTATGAAGAAAAGAAAATGGACCGGGTTTCCTAAATGTTCCTTTTGTGATAGTATTTAGATTGCTAATCATCTTTTCTTCTCATGTACTGTGGCCAAGGTAGTGTGGGGAGCTTTGGGTTCCTGTTTAGGAACAAACTCTTATCCCAAAAGCTTATGGCGAAGTTTAGCTTGGTATTATGCTTTTATCCCTAATGACAAAGTTTTACACCCTGTTAACTGCTGCAGTCTGTTGGTCAATTTGGACCACCAGGAAAAGAACACTTTTGACAATTATGTGTTAAAATCTCCTGTTGGTACTGATCTTCACAGTCTTTTCCTTTCTAAAATATTGGGCAGGTTTATATGCTGAAGGTGATGCTGAGAAGATTAGAGCTGAAGCTGATTGACAAAGCGGTGGCAATGGCGAGAAGATCCCAAGGTGATAGCAGCCCCAGCAAGGATCTTAATGATTGAAGGGCCGTGAGCTTGTTTTATGTCTATTCGATGTTGTGTTTGTTGGACAATATTTGTTGCTTGTCATCTGTGTAGTTGAACTTCTGTAGTTTGCTTGAGTATCACCAGGTTTTTTGCCCCATAGTGGGGTGCTTCGATATTGAGCACCTGTCAGCTGGTTTTCTGGTGATGCAAGGGCGGCCTCTTTCCCATCCCCTTCTCTGTGTTTGTGTTGTTCGCTTGGATACTTTGTATTTCAGTTATGTGAGTAATGGAAAGGGGTAACCTGTTTTGAAAAAAAGTAGAGCTTACTGAAAAAATATACTCCTACATGAGATTCCGAATTTCCGATCACCACGCAGCTTCTGTCCCAAGACTCATGACTGGACTAACCTTGTTAGGACTGACCGCTGGTCTGCCTCGTTTTAAACAGAACTGCAAGTGACACAGGAAAAAGAGAGCCAGTAGGAAAGAGTCATACTGCAATAGGAAATACTCAAGGTCTCGATCAACTTCAAGCCCCACATGGCCATTTGTGCTAGATTATAGTCTAAAATCGATAATGTGGGGTTCTTCAGACCCCCAAAAGAGTACCAGTGAGAACCTATGGAGCACTAGCTAGCAGATAACGACTCCGGTTGTCCATAGCAGAACCCCACACTGCTTTAGCTAAACAGAAAACCTAAGCCCCTCTCGTTTTATGAAGATTTCTTTTCTTGTAGATTTGTATCCACGGCGCAAGCAGCCGGCCCCCTTGTTTAAAATGCTCCTTAAAGCATATGGTTACATTAGTATGATTTGCACGTTCATACCTCCAAGTGCAGCGTTTCTGGCATCAGTTAGGTAAAGCCGCTTTCAGCAACAGGTGGTACCAGTTAGCACGCAGCATACACTAGTGCATTTCATGCAATTGCTGTGGTGAACAACTTGTCATGGGATCCATTATCACTAACATAAGTTGTTGAACATATTATGCATGACATTAAACTGGTGAAGACGCTTGTCGTCATATGCAGGGAGATGAACTGCTGTGCGTAATGAATAATATAACCTGCTACTGTCAACATTGGTATGGACTGCGTGTTCTGCCTCTTCTACCTCCACGCGCACCAACCCAGGGCAGGTGAGTCCTCCTGCTCTGCGCCCACCAATTCAGTGGTCAACCTCGCCTTCCAGGTCCACACCAACCATCACCCGCACCAACCCTGCTCAGCTTCTCTGCCTATTTAATCTCTCCCCTGCCTCCATTCCCCTCCAAGAAGAGCCGCGCACTCCTCTGTAATTCGAGCTCCTCTTCAGCACAAGTACTTCCACCAGAGTGCCAGACAACAATCCAGCACCACTTCCAGAATACATACACACACATACCGGTGTCTAAACCTTACTTGCTTTCCTAGTTCTTTGCATATCTCCATGGAGTGCGAGAACGGGCACATTGCCGCCAACGGCAATGACCTCTGCGTGGCGCAGCCAGCCCGGGCCGACCCTCTCAACTGGGGGAAGGCGGCAGAGGAGCTGTCTGGGAGCCATTTGGATGCCGTGAAGCAGATGGTAGAAGAGTACCGCAGGCCAGTCGTGACCATGGAGGGCGCCAGCTTGACTATTGCCATGGTTGCCGCGGTGGCCGCCGGTGCCGACACCAGGGTGGAGCTCGACGAGTCCGCCCGCGGACGCGTCAAGGAGAGCAGCGACTGGGTCATGAACAGCATGGCGAACGGTACCGACAGCTATGGTGTCACCACCGGCTTCGGCGCCACCTCGCACCGGAGGACCAAGGAGGGTGGCGCTCTGCAGAGAGAGCTCATCAGGTACAAATTAAACCATTCTACTTCTGAACTTCTGATTAAGCATCTTTCTGTGTGAGTACAGAATGCCTTATCTGTTTCTTATTTGTCTGGGCAGGTTCCTTAACGCGGGAGCATTTGGCACCGGCAGCGATGGCCACGTTTTGCCCGCTGCAACAACCAGGGCGGCCATGCTCGTCCGCGTCAACACTCTGCTCCAGGGGTACTCTGGCATCCGCTTCGAAATTCTCGAGACGATCGCCATGCTTCTCAATGCCAATGTGACGCCGTGCCTACCGCTCCGGGGCACAATCACGGCGTCCGGCGACCTCGTCCCGTTATCCTACATCGCCGGCCTTGTGACTGGCCGCCCAAACTCTGTGGCGACAGCTCCAGATGGCAGAAAGGTTAACGCAGCAGAGGCTTTCGAGATTGCCGGCATCCAGCATGGCTTCTTTGAGCTGCAGCCCAAGGAAGGCCTTGCCATGGTCAACGGCACCGCCGTGGGCTCCGGGCTCGCGTCTATGGTGCTTTTCGAAGCTAACATCCTTGGCGTCCTTGCTGAGGTTCTGTCAGCCGTGTTCTGCGAGGTGATGAATGGCAAGCCGGAGTACACCGACCACCTAACACACAAGCTGAAGCACCACCGGGCCAGATCGAGGCCGCGGCCATCATGGAGCACATCCTTGAAGGCAGCTCCTACATGATGCTCGCGAAGAAGCTCGGTGAGCTCGACCCATCGATGAAGCCGAAACAAGATAGGTATGCACTCCGCACATCACCACAATGGCTCGGCCCTCAGATTGAGGTCATCCGTGCTGCTACCAAGTCCATCGAGCGTGAGATCAACTCCGTCAACGACAACCCACTCATCGACGTCTCACGCGGCAAGGCTATCCACGGTGGCAACTTCCAAGGCACGCCCATCGGTGTGTCCATGGACAACACCAGGCTTGCCATTGCGGCCATCGGCAAGCTCATGTTTGCCCAGTTCTCCGAGCTTGTGAACGATTTCTACAACAACGGTTTGCCTTCCAATCTCTCTGGTGGGCGCAACCCGAGCTTGGACTATGGCTTCAAGGGTGCTGAGATTGCCATGGCCTCGTACTGCTCCGAGCTCCGGTTCTTGGGCAACCCTGTGACTAACCATGTGCGGAGCGCCGAGCAGCACAATCAAGACGTCAACTCTCTCGGCCTCATCTCTTCCGGGAAGACCGGCCGAGGCGATTGACATTTTGAAGCTCATGTCCTCGACATTCATGGTCGCCTTGTGCCAAGCTATCGACCTCCGCCACATCGAGGAGAATGTCAAGAATGCCATCAAGAAGCGTGTGAAGACGGTGGCTAGGAAGACCACGAGCACCAATGACGGTGGGCATCCCCACGGTGCACGCTTCCGCGAGAAGGACCTGCTCCCGACGATCGACCGTGAGGCGGTGTTCGCCTACGCGGATGACCCTTGCGGCTCCAACTACCCGGCGATGCGAGAAGATGCGTGCGGTTCTCGTGGAGCATGCCTTGGCCAATGGTGAAGCCGAGCAGGGACGTGCGGACGTCGGTGTTCGCCAAGCTTGCCACATTCGAGCAGGAGCTACGTGCGGTTCTTCCCAAGGAGGTCGAGTACGCCCGGTGTTCCGTGGAGAACGGCACCGCCGCACGGCGAGAACCGCATCGGCGAATGCCGGTCGTACCCACTCTATCGCTTCGTGCGCAAGGAGCTCGGGACTGAGTACTTGACCGGAGAGAAGACGAGGTCTCCTGGTGAAGAGGTGGACAAGGTGTTTGTTGCTATGAACCAGGGTAAGCACATCGATGCGCTGCTTGAGTGCCTCAAGGAGTGGAACGGTGAGCCCCTGCCTATCTGCTGAAGAATGGTTCAAGGAACTCAACAATAGAGTGCTTGAGAATTCAGATGGCGTCTAGCGTGTACTGTTTGTTAATTGTATTTCTGGATATCCATGTTTGCAACGTTCCTCCAGAGCCTGCAGTGCCAGTTGGAAAAGATAATAGCATGGCTTGGTAGTGGTGTTTAGCCTAGAAAACTTCTATGATGTTAGTTAGTAAAAGGGTACACTTTGTGATAAATCTTTTATCTCTAAATAGTAATCCCCCACTACTTGATTTTGCTGGCTTCTCATGCCTCCACGTCACTCTTAATTCCTCTACTTGCCCGCATGCTAGCGCCGAGCGCGTCTCTCCTGGCATAGTCGTACGTGGGCTGGTGGATGTCCGTTCGTGGGCTCGTGCTTGCCACTGGCCTTTTGTCCAGGGAGTAAACACAGTTTGTATTTCGGCCAGAAGCTAATCACAAATAAGAAAAGGAGCCCATACAACTAAAGCGCATATCAGCCCATTATTGTTCGTCTCCTTCCAATCAACAGCGAAGTCCCCCTCAAAGAAAAAAAAACAGCGAAGGGACCAGAAGCCCTCTTCCTCTTCCTCTCCCCCCACGATCTCTGCAGCAATCATTGACTCCTCCCGGCAGTAATGGTTGACACGAATCGTTTAAGCATGTAACCGGCGACGGAGAGGGAGGCAAGCGAGCCGCCCCTGGTCAGTTGCCTTTTTATTCTCCTGTGCCCACCACCTCCGCCTCATATGTACCCCGTCGTTCTTAGTCCACCTTCCCTTGGTTCTCCCTTCCTTGGGTCATGGAGTTTTCACCGTCATGTAGTCCTACCGATCTCGCCGCCGAACTCACGTTGCCGCATAGCCAAAGGGTCCGTCGCCAGTGGCATGTGCGAGTCCAGTCGCGTGAGTTGATCTTCGTTTGGGTGACTGGGTGGATTTGACCCATCATGTTCCTGGTAGCTCTCTCTCCTTGCAGTTTGGATCAATTTTGGTAATCGATTGGCTATGAAAGCATCTGATCCAACATAGGAAAAAACAGGTTTTGCCCCCTCAGATCTGCTTGAGACTCTACCTATTTTTCTTACAATTCTTTCCAATCTATTGAATTTGTATGTGTATCTGTTTGCAATACAGCTAGATGTTGCTTTGATCCCTGCTCGATTGTTCTATTTTATTTAATTTTATTTCAGATTTACTCGATGAAAAATCTTTAATGTAGTCTGATTGATTTTAACTCATCTTCAGGCTTATGTTTATCTTGGAGGATGCAAACTGGATCCACATCTGTGCTCCATCTTATTTTACTGAAGCTATCAATCTAATCGCTATGCTTATTTTCCTGATGGGTTGCCTTCATACGACACACATAAATTTATCAGAACATCCTTCTGCATTTCATGGTAATCCATAATCTTGAAGTTCCGCCGCCATCCGCTCGACCCTCTTATCGAAGTGCCGTTTTCTGGAATTGACTGTCCGCAGCGCCATTGTTGTCCTACATAACCGCCTCCTCTACAGCTATATTGAACCAGCCTACTTTTTATTCAGTTTGGCAGAACATCAAGCTGGGTCTGACTGTTTTCTTAATTATTGGGTTTACTATCAGGGTTCAGAAGTCCATCAGGTGAGATACAATTTTCTTAACGTCTAAGTTTTACTATACAACTTGAATTGTATAATTAAGAGAACTTAGTGCAACTTGCGAGTGGAAGCATGTTTTTTTCTTGGCGTGCATTCTGCTGGCGAAATCGATTAATTGTTATCCTGATCAGATCATGGTTTTCGTCATAGTGCAATTCTTAGCTTCTAATTTAATGGCGGTCGTACAAACAGTGGGTGACTTACTGGTAGCAGTCACCAATAATTTATACTGTATTTCTCAAATCTTACACATAATTTTCAAGGCAATCAGAATGGTGACTCGGTCTGCTACTTATACCACTGGTACAGCGAATTCTCGATGTTACTTTTTATTTCTCATCAAATGAATGGCATCTTCTTCTGAAAATCCTAGCTATTCTTCGCATGATTTTGGGAAATCTCCTTGCTATTACTCAAACAAGCATGAAACGAGTATTTGAACATTCTAAGATATATTCTCATTAGTAGCTTATTTTTTTGGGGTCCAAAGTTGATGTTTTGCAAGCGCTCTTATGACCAGAATGTATTTTTGTTATCATGAATTAAATGGGGTTTACACAAGCACTTTGTACACCACACTAACCTCTGCACATTTTGTTTGGTCTAGATTTAAAAAATAATCATATGGTTCTACACAATATACTATTGGAACATTACTTATACCTTTGAATGCAGATTGGCCGAGCTTTCAAGGCCTGATCGTTGTGATAGCCAATTAAATAACAATTTTCAGCCTTGGTTAAAATCTAACATTGAGGACGGATGAATGCAGTTTGCATTGGCTCTTAGAACTACCCATCTTTGTCGTCAGTTGAGCTCGACAAGTTACTGCCTGGCCGTGCCTCGCTTTTCCCTCCTTTCAATGATGTTTCCTCTTGAAGGATAAATTGATGAGCCAATGGTGAATTAGTGCCATGTCTTCCATTATACTCCGTATGGTTGTAAAATTGATGATTAATGAATGACTTCGCTTTACTTGGAAAGGTCAAATATGAAGACGATTTTGCTTACAATTTTCCATCGGTGTTCACTTTGATAAATACAATATATCTATCCCAGTCGGTGTTGGTTGGGTTCATCTTTCTAAGTAGGTATTTAGAATTCAACTCATGAAACTACCTTGAAATAAGGAAATTGCCAACATCAAGGATAAATTATCTTATAATAAAATTAATATTTACAAACTTTATGCGGATGTTCCCGCAGCAACGCGCGGGGAATCATCTAGTATATATAATTATTGCACTAGTCCTTTATTTTTATATCAATGTTTTGTCTCCTGAGGCAACTTTGGAGGATTCAAAGAATCTAGTACTGGCATGCCATTTTGTGCGTAAGTGCGTGAGCATGACTTGCCAAAGGTTCAGAATGGAAAAGTTTTGCTTGTGCAGTCAGCGGAATCTTCAGCGTTGTAGCTTTATCGACATGTTACAAGCTAGAAGGGCTTCGCTGAACTCTCAATTTTGCATCTAATTCCCTAGTTCTACAGTATCACCAAAACGTCTTATAATTAGGGACAGAGGTAGTACCACGCTTGCTCAATTCTTTCTGGAACTAGTGTCAACTAATAAATATACCAAAATTACTTTGATTTAAATAAATATTGATGTATATACATAATCATTAAGCCAAATTCTACAAATTACTGCAACAACATTAAGGTGAGATTCAAAATTTGAATACATTGTTATAACCTCAATCAATCACTATGTGCATGGCACTTCTTGTTTTTCTGTGTGCTCATTGCTTACTATTTCTCTTTACTTGTAAACGCAAATCTTGGGGACCCTATGATCCTAATACAAATTGTCCAGGATAACAGATTTGCTAAATAATGTGTTGCAAGATGGAGACGTTAAGGAATATTGAGGAAAATGTCAGGCAACGGTTAAAAGGTCAGCGTTGGCAGGTGAGGAGTCTCAGCGATGGTCCGGGCCAGAATGTGATACAAATATGTAAGCTTACTCTGAACCAAACGAACTTCGAAAATAAATATGGAAAAACTAGACCACAAGAATACAAATTCTAAGCTTCTGCTATTGTTCAATCAAACATAACCCACTACCAACAATAGTTCACACGTGCATATCATTTAATTAACCAAGCAAACAGATCATCAGGAAACAGTCACATAAGCTGACTTGGTCATGCATTGCAACTTTGAGCAAAGTCTACAACAAAAACTATTTTTTTTTGCAATTTACTTAATGAACTTGCAATACCCTATTTCTTCTCAGTGCCAATTCGCCGAGATGTGTATATCACAATAGAAAATTATTTAAATCTCATCACCATGAACATGATAAATGGGAATGTTTAATAATATCTGGTAGAGGTTTGAGCTGTGTATTACTGGAAATATATCAACCATAATAATCAGAAGTACAGAAAGAAGCAAACATCATTAATTAAAGACACTAAATGAAGTAGTGGTGTCTTTATAAAAAGAGAAGCTAGCGCTACTGTTATTGCAGATTTTTAGCGCAGGATGTGAATATCAAAATATCACAGCCAATGAGGTTATGCGATTCATATAGAAGATTACCTTCAGAGATGTGCTCACGTCAGATAATCAGAGGTCTAAAAAAGTTCATGCAATTGACATGTGCTCCAAAAATGATAAACGAACCTAGAAGTCCACATCTGCTATAGTTGCCTCGATGCCTGCATATGACATAAAAGGGAAATAGCTGACCATGATCAAAATAGGCAAGCCTTTCTGTATTAACTCAACTGCATGGTCATATAAAGCTTGGAAATAATCACCTGTATATGTATCTTTGAAGAGCTACCACCTACCACCCTATGCGCTGTACTACCTCCTAAATGTGGTCTATGTACATTAGTTCTTTTCAGCATCTGCATCTGTGTCATCAAACCTGTTGTTCAGGCAGACAAGAGTCCATTTTGTCATAAATGAGAATGTAAATTAACTAAAGTAGCACAAATTCTATGTAGGAATGTTTAGACCAAGCAAGAAGGTGTTAGCAAAAAAGTGCAGGATTCAGATTAACCAATATGCTTTACTGTTATGGAAATACATATAGAGATATTATGTACACTCATTCTACATAAACGTGTGTATTCCAGCTTAAGCCTGGAAGTGTACCGATTAAACATCCTACTAAGAAAGAGTGGTTTCCATAGCCCATAAAATGGCAGGAGCAATTGATCAGATAAAAACATATGTATAGCCCTGAAAGGGCGACGTGACATCTTCTAACAAGGCAAAGCACCATCATGCTCCCTTTCATCTCGCATAGGCTTCCTCAAAGATTTGAGGCTAACTCTAAAATGCTAACAACTCGAAGCAAGTTATGATACCCCTCCACCAAAATCCTTAATTTGCCAGACCTGAAAGGCTGAAACAAATGCTACCCGTCAGGCTAGACACATGTGTTCGTAATATTGGAAAATGGCCAAAATCTACTACGAGTACTAAAACAGGAAACATCAGCACATCCATGGGGTTAAGAGGTTCCCTCATATGCCCCCCTTGTGTCACTGACATGTGGGTCCGGACCCCACATGTCAGTGACACAAAGGGGGGCATATGAGGGAAGTGGCTTCAACTAGGGGGGTTATAGGGAATTTTCTCGGTTAAGAGAGAAGAAGTACTACCTCTGGACTTAATTAATTGACGCGCCCCACTCCCTAATGACATGCATCGACAGGTCTCCCTCCGCGTCGATTAAATCCGACCGGAGGGAGTACCTACTTAGAGTATTTGGTCTTGGGGGAGCAGGACGCGGCCGGGTTGGGGTGCACACGGACGACAGGTGCAGCGTCGACGGTGTATCGTTCGCGGCGCACTCGGCGACCAGTGCATTGCCGCGTCGTCGGCGGTGCGTATTGGCAGGGCGAGGGCGGGTAGGGCAGTGCGGCGGCGCGGTCGCTCGGGCAGAGTCCAGGCGTACCGTGCGAAGGCAAGGCATGGGGGCGGCTCAAATCGCGTCGGGCAGAGCGAGGGCGGCCAGGCCAGTTGAAGAGCGAGGGCAGGTCGGCGCGGGGCAAACGGAGCGTCGGCGTGCGCGGGGGCGGTGCGGCGGCAATGGGATGCCGGCGTTTGGGGGGTGCCGGGGTGGGGAGAAGAGCGGTTTCGATTTTATTTTCTTTCTTTAGAGCAACTTGGCCCAACACTTCAATCTCTGAAGTTAGATTTGGAATCCTACTGACTATACGCCACCACGTAATGATCTAACAAGATGGTTTGCAAAATCTTAAGCTTGGAGATGTTGACACTTCTATATCAAGAGGTGGCTTTTTTATATTTCTTCTTTCATTTTTTCTTTCTTTCGTTTATTTTGAGGTCAGAAGGTAGCTCATGAGAGCTCTTTGAAACACTCGTGCTGGATTTATCCCAATACTTCTATTTCTTATTTTTGTTTTATTTTATTAGCCTTCTCCTTTTATCATTCGGTGGTTTTATCGGTGTTCCGGTTTGTTTCTATCCTCCAATTTTTGCAAGTGAGTGATCCTCGCGAGTTTTGAAGGAACGCGCCATATGAAAGAAAAGAGCGATCTTATGATCAAGAGGTATATATTTCTTATGACTCCCACTTCTGAAATTGAAAAGCTTATGCTGGTCGATAGTGATGATTAAAATACTATATTAAGTGGGAGCATGTCTTAATAATTAGAGTAAAGCTTTTGTTAACTTGAATGGTTAGTTAATTCGTTGTTACTCTCTTAGTTTTCTTTTACAGAACCAAGACTTTCCTTGGAATAACTATGGAACTAAATAGAATAAGAGAATGTCTCTTTATGATGGCTTGGATGTTGTAGTAATTATCTTAAGAGTATAATATTTGAGATACTCAACACCATAAAAATTAATGATTGACTTCATAGTACTTTAAAAGAGAGTTGTTAGAAGAAAGCAATGTTTAGTGGTAAATGAGATACATGCCAAGAACCGTCTTGTTTACACCAAAGTGAGATATTACTTTATGCGACACTAACGCGATTCATGGGTATGGTGCGGCGGCAATGGGATGTCGGCGTTTGGGGGTGCCGGGGTGGGGAGAAGAGCGGTTTCGATTTTATTTTCTTTCTTTAGAGCAACTTGGCCCAACACTTCAATCTCTGAAGTTAGATTTGGAATCCTACTGACTATACGCCACCACGTAATGATCTAACAAGATGGTTTTCAAAATCTTAAGCTTGGAGATGTTGCTGACACTTCTATATCAAGAGGTGGCTTTTTTATATTTCTTCTTTCATTTTTTCTTTCTTTCGTTTATTTTGAGGTCAGAAGGTAGCTCATGAGAGCTCTTTGAAACACTCGTGCTCGATTTATCCCAATACTTCTCTTTCTTATTTTTGTTCTGTTTTATTAACCTTCTCCTTTTATCATTTGGTGTTTTTATCGGTGTTCCGGTTTTGTTTCTATCTAATTTTTTGCAAGTGAGTGATCCTCGCGAGTTTTTAAGGAACGCGCCATATGAAAGAAAAGAGCGATCTTATGATCAAGAGGTATATATTTCTTATGACTCCCACTTCTGAAATTGAAAAGCTTATGCTGGTCGATAGTGATGATTAAAATACTATATTAAGTGGGAGCATGTCTTAATAATTAGAGTAAAGCTTTTGTTAACTTGAATGGTTAGTTAATTCGTTGTTACTCTCTTAGTTTTCTTTTACAGAACCAAGACTTTCCTTGGAATAACTATGGAACTAAATAGAATAAGAGAATGTCTCTTTATGATGGCTTGGATGTTGTAGTAATTATCTTAAGAGTATAATATTTGAGATACTCAACACCATAAAAATTAATGATTGACTTCATAGTACTTTAAAAGAGAGTTGTTAGAAGAAAGCAATGTTTAGTGGTAAATGAGATACATGCCAAGAACCGTCTTGTTTACACCAAAGTGAGATATTACTTTATGCGACACTAACGCGATTCATGGGTATGGTGCGGCGGCAATGGGATGTCGGCGTTTGGGGGTGCCGGGGTGGGGAGAAGAGCGGTTTCGATTTTATTTTCTTTCTTTAGAGCAACTTGGCCCAACACTTCAATCTCCGAAGTTAGATTTGGAATCCTACTGACTATACGCCACCACGTAATGATCTAACAAGATGGTTTTCAAAATCTTAAGCTTGGAGATGTTGCTGACACTTCTATATCAAGAGGTGGCTTTTTTATATTTCTTCTTTCATTTTTTCTTTCTTTCGTTTATTTTGAGGTCAGAAGGTAGCTCATGAGAGCTCTTTGAAACACTCGTGCTCGATTTATCCCAATACTTCTCTTTCTTATTTTTGTTTTGTTTTATTAACCTTCTCCTTTTATCATTTGGTGTTTTTATCGGTGTTCCGGTTTTGTTTCTATCTAATTTTTTGCAAGTGAGTGATCCTCGCGAGTTTTTAAGGAACGCGCCATATGAAAGAAAAGAGCGATCTTATGATCAAGAGGTATATATTTCTTATGACTCCCACTTCTGAAATTGAAAAGCTTATGCTGGTCGATAGTGATGATTAAAATACTATATTAAGTGGGAGCATGTCTTAATAATTAGAGTAAAGCTTTTGTTAACTTGAATGGTTAGTTAATTCGTTGTTACTCTCTTAGTTTTCTTTTACGGAACCAAGACTTTCCTTGGAATAACTATGGAACTAAATAGAATAAGAGAATGTCTCTTTATGATGGCTTGGATGTTGTAGTAATTATCTTAAGAGTATAATATTTGAGATACTCAACACCATAAAAATTAATGATTGACTTCATAGTACTTTAAAAGAGAGTTGTTAGAAGAAAGCAATGTTTAGTGGTAAATGAGATACATGCCAAGAACCGTCTTGTTTACACCAAAGTGAGATATTACTTTATGCGACACTAACGCGATTCATGGGTATGGTGACAACTCTGGCCTACAAATGATCTACCACGAGAGAAATCTCATATTTTGGCTATTGAGTTGGCCAACATGTGTAACTGCAATGTTATAATGGTTAATATTTTGGCTTTCTAATGGGTATGTGTTGGAAACGAAGTTGGGTGTACTCTGTTAATGTGAGAGATCACTAATCCGAGAAGGTTAACCCCCTCGGTTAAGATTATGATTAATCCTTCTAATTAAGTATATTCAGTCCGGTTAAAACGTGTTACATCGCTTGGCATGATCTCGTTACTAAAGAGTTAAAATACATGAAAACAATGAAGGAAAGAAGTGTTAGCTAGCCATGAGTTAAGTATGTGGATGTTTAATGAGACACTATGATGTTATGCTTCTTTTGACATAATCTTTTACTCTTAACTGTTGAAATTTGAAACACACCAATCAGTCCTTGGCAAGCAAGTGTTATCTAGAGAAAAATTGAAGACTTCTCTAATCATCCTTTTTAATAAAAAAATTGATGTAATTGTCTTGGTGTGAATAAACTTGTAAAATGTTTTATTATCACTCTATCTATGCTAAACTTTCAGCGAATAAGTGTGGGCTATGACTACTAATTGTAGTGAACTTTCCTTTTCATTATTTCGGTTTAAACCTGGGTTTCTTATGATCATTGTTTCTTGCTCGAGGACGATCAAGGTTAAGCGTGGGATGCTGATGACTGGTAAAAACACTCATCTTTATCGATGTTTAAACCAAGTATTGTTCATCATTATGATGAAAATATCTCTCCACATTTGCTAATAATCACTAATTATTGCATAGATATGTAAATCTCTTTGGTTATTTATTTGATATTTTTATAAAGAAATGTGAATTTTAAGGAGCAAATCAAGGCCAGTGAATAAAGAATATCACCAAGTTAACTAGACTTCAAAGACAAGCAACAAAAACTTTAACGACCAATAGTACGGTCATCCCCGCTCATACAGGATATATGTACAACGTGTCGATGGTTCGCCTCGTCAAACCCAATATAAAACGTGAAGGCACCTAGGTCTTCAAAGAGAAGCAACACCGAGAAACACACCAGTCCACCGCCACAAGCCAGATCTCCATCTACAACGAAGCTCCACCGCAAAATCAACTTTCTCATCATCCATCATCGCCATAACCATTCCCTTTCATCCCCATACTTGTATTATTGATTCCATTGCGATTCTCGATATTGTAAGACTATTTTCTATTCATCTATTCTAGATGTACAATACAATATTTATGATTGTTGATCTAATCATGTGTGAGTAGTTCTCATGGGCTGAGGGCTGAGGCCTACCCACAAAGCAAAACACGCAACTATTTCATCCATGGGATATTCTGAAGTATGTTAATCAAGATCCTTCTTTTGTATGTAGTAGTTTTTGCTTCAATCATAGGACTTACTAGGTACCTAGTCGGTAAAGATTATAAAGGTATTAAGGTGAAAGTGGTAACAAGTTGCATGATCAACCCTTATTTCAAGTGAAGTGTGGATATGGTCAGGAGTGTGTTTTCTATTCTAGGAGTAACGATGACATCATTGATCCTAATGCTTTGTTTGATTTATGTTAATAACTACGATTCTATGTGAGTCATAAGAGCTCGTAGTTGTGCAACTGATCCATAGAGTATGTCGAATGATGTATATGGTGTTATTGGACGCATCGCCACAATTAGTTTGTGTATCTATATTACTGTATACAACACATGTGTGCTTTATCTTATTCTTGTATTCCATTTTCAGTACTGCACAACTGCAGGTGAAGCCAAAGCTCTAGCCTATCTCCTTCCATCAAATACAAAAAACAACAAATAACACTTGGTCATGTAAACAAAGTCTCAAAGTCTTGTCAAGTGGTCTTACACCAAAATCCTTCTTTCCAAGGATTCAATGAACTTAGGTCTCTAGAGAAAAAAGGTGACAATACTTACAATCAGATATCTGGATCGAAGGTATCATCCAACAACGACCCAACCGGGAGAGGTATTAGCGAAGGTTTGAGAACATATATTTTCAACGCATGCATAAGTTTGCTTCCTCACCGCCACACACCTATATATAGATCACTGCAAGGACATTGGGATGTGAACAAATTGGCTTGTATCTGTTGGAGTGGATGTTTGGAACAATTGAGGAATGCACTTCCAAGTGGTGTCAACATTGATCACTATGTGAGTTTTCTGTGCATTGTTCCATTTATTTTGTGCATTCTTCCATTCATTTGAAATACTTGTGCTAGTGTTGCATTTGAAATACATGTGCATTATTTTGTATGTAGGATAAAATTGCAATGGAAGGACAAAACTGATGAGATGGTGAAACCAAAGGAAATGTTGATGACCAATACACTAGAAGCAAAGATGCTCATGGCGGAGAAGAAGATTCAAGAGAAGCAAGCAAGGTGGCAAGCGCTGCAAAGAGATGAGATGCACAAGGCCGCCTTGGACGAGAGGAGAGCCCGAGCCGAGGAGAAGAAGGCCATCCTGGAGGAGAATAAGGCCATGGCGGACCTCATTGCCGGGAGAACAAGACAATGATGATGGACCCAACTGCCATGAACGCCTACACAAAAGAGTGGTGGGATTTGATAAGGATGAAGTGCTTGCAACAAAGAAAGCAAACGCAAGCTGGTGCTGGTGCTCCGGCTAGTGGTGCTCCTACGAGTATTGGTGGCGGTGGGGATGCCTCCAACGTGATTGGTGACAATAGTGACGCTTGATCTTGCATCCTTCGGCGTGTCATGGATATATTTTGACACATGAACTAATGTGACATGCTAGTTGTTGGTTGCGCATTATTGTGCACATTATCGAACTTTTTGGCTATTTAAAATGATTATTATTGTTTTGTATTATCATTTTTTTATTTAAAACTTCGGATTTGCTAGAAATCAGGCGCATGCTTTTTATTATATCTGAGTCGACTCCTTAGCCATTGGATTTTGGATCGTGCTTTGTGCTGATATGACAATTGCAAGTTGATTTCTCTAGTTGCAAATAGGTTGCAACTGAGATTTCCCTAGTTGACAGTAGGTTACAACTGAAATTTTTCTAGTTGCAAATTGGCTGGAGTTACAAGTGGTTTGCAACTGAGAAAAAATATTGACACCATTAAATTTGGTTTAAGATTCGTGCTAGCCTATGAGTTGCACATGAGCTGTAGCTGGGTTATAGTTGAGAATTGATGATGTCACGTGACTGAAATTTAGCTAAGTCTAACTCACCTGCTGACATGCCCTTAAAACTTAGAAAAAATCGACTAAGAGCATCTCCAACAGAGGCTCTAAAATTTGGCGCTGTAAAAGTCGTTTGCAGCGCGCTCGATCCGGATAGAGCACGCGGTGTTGGCGCGAGCTTAGCAGAGGCTCTATTTTACAGCGTAACTAAGGAGCCAAAAACAACCCTTCGCCAGAGGCTGTAAAATAGAGCTCCACAAACAAGTTTTTTCAACGTACATACAACAAACAAGATCAAACATACCACAAATAAATCTGAAAAAATCAACTAAATTTCGAAACTAGTACATTCCTAAAACAAATTTCAGTTCGGAGTAGTCTATTATGAACATTGGAATGGAACAGTGAGCAGTGCGATGAATCAGTGCAGAAAATTTCGGTGCTGTAGTAGCTGACGAGTCCGTGCTTGACTCCGCACTTGAACTCCCCGACGTAGGAGCTCCCGTCGGACTGTCGGAGCACGTCTGGCCCCGACGCCGTGGCTCTGCCCGCCCGACCACTCCCCCGCCTAGCACTCGCCCTCATATTTCCCCTTGCAGAAGAAGTTGTAGATGCCGGCGCCGGTGGTCGCGGAGGACGAGGACGAGGAGCAGGAGTAGCGCGAGCGGGAGGGCGAGCAGGACGAGGGCCGGGTGGGTCGCGGCGGGGCGGAGGCCGTGCGGGTGGTGGAGGTCCTTGGCCTGCTGCGCTGCGATGGCCTGCGCCTTCTTGTGGTCGGGCTCCGGGTCTGGAAGGAGGAGCAGTTCGATATGGTCGGGGAGCGGAGGAGTGAGGACGGTGTCTGCATCAGCTTGCCGGCGCCGGGTCCGGGCCCGTGGCCGTCCATTCCCCGCCACCTGGCGCGGCCGTCCCTCTCCTCAATTTCAGCTGCTTCTTCCCGCCGGTGGCCGCGAGCGCAAATCGGGTCGAGGGTGGAGCAGGGGAAGGGGAGAGACGGAGTCGTTTTTCTTCGCGCGGTGGGAAGGATCGCGCTGAAAGGTTACAGCGCGCGGTAGCCGGCGCACCAAATATACCGCTTTGGATAACGCAAACTGCAGCGCGCACTAAACTATTTACAGCGCGATCTATTTTACAGCGTCTGTTGGAGGGCAAAAAACGCGCGCAGCGCTGTATATTGACGGTTTTTTTAGCGCAGCGCTAGTTTACAGCCTCCGTTGGAGATGCTCTAAATCAAGAAAAAATTTGGTTTAAGATTCGTGTGCTGGCCTATGAGTTGCACAGATTTTTTTACGGTCTCGCGTCGGGCACCGAATAAATCCCGTTTACCGTGGCCTAGAGATGCTCTATCCGGGATCGATCCATCCATCCTTCGCTTTCCCAATTCTCCCAGGTAAAAAACCATCTAAAAAAGCAAATTCTCCCAGGTAAAAACGTTGCTCTCTCTCTCCCGCCGCCGCCGCCGCCGCCTAGCTTGTGCTCGACTGAGGCACGACCGCTATAGAGGGGGAAAGATGGCGAGCAGAAGCTACGACGGCGTACTCCTTGGGATGGGCAACCCCCTCCTCGACATCTCCGCCGTTGTCGACGAAGCCTTCCTCGCAAAGTAATTTGCTCCTCCTTCCATCTCATGTATTCCTTGTGCTGTGAGATATGCGTTTCGTGCCAATCATTTCTATGTTCCTATCATCTGATCTGCTATTCTTGTTATCACGAGCTAATGGACATGTTTTTCTCGTCGCTTGTGTTTTAGGTATGACCTCAAACCGGGCAATTCCATTCTTGCAGAGGAAAAGCACTTGCCGATGTAAATTTCTTTCTCCTGTCAACTTTCTCTTGCATTACCCCGATGCCGCTGTTGCCAGATTGGTATTAATCACGAATAGAAAAGAACGGCAATAAACTGCGCACTGGCTACCTAAATAACTCAAAGCATGCTATTGTTTTAATTTGAGTAATCGGATAAGGTACTCGTTTTGAAATCTGTATGCAAATTTCATAGTTCACAACTTCACATGTCACAATTGAAGATGTGTTCATATGGATGCACCACTAAAGGGTAAAGGCTAGAGTTACTAATATTGTGGATCTGTGTTTGGTGCCACTAGGTACGATGAATTGGGTAGCAAGGGCAGCACCGAATACATTGCTGGAGGTATTATTTCTGCACGTTTCTGCTAACTGATAAATTGAGTGCAATAATTTCTGTTATATGGTTTACTTTCTCACTATTCGTGTTCGTTGCGTTCAATTCCTTCAGGAGCCACTCAGAACTCTATTAGGGTTGCCCAAGTAAGCTGACAGCAAACTAAGTAACAACAGTCAAGAGCTATTATCCTATTACCAATCCTGATTATTGTTAATCATATGCTCAGAACTCGATATCATCCTTTTTACGTTTTTGCAGTGGATGCTTCAAATTCCTGGTGCAACAAGTTTCATGGGCTGCATCGGGAAGGACAAGTTTGGCGAGGAGATGAAGAACAATGCACAAACTGCTGGTGTCAATGTAAACTATAACTTATTTTGGCCTGCTTTACATGCTATGCCACTCCATGGTCCACTCTGTTGCACAATCAACTACTTTAACCTTGCCATCTGTTTATGTAGGCTCACTATTATGAGGATGCCAATGCTCCAACCGGCACATGTGCTGTCTGTGTTGTTGGTGGTGAAAGGTATGTCACCTGAGTGGTATTTACCTATTGCTGCTCCTAACTTGGCATTAAGCTTCCCTAAAGCTGTAATCATGATCCTGGTGTGAAGGAATATGAAATGGTTTGGCAGTTACGAACATCTACTTTTCTGTTAAGTTTGTCTTGTGAAGTCTATATACTAGTAATTTATCGTGCAAATGTTTATTTGTGTTTACTAAAAGTGTGCCAATGATAAAAAAAAATGTATTTTCTTGTACCAGACTGTTGTTCCCTCATACTATGTTTTTTCCTTTCCAGAATAACTATACCTGTCAGGCAATTGTGCCTCTTTTATTTGGGATTTCAATGCGTAATCAATAGGTTGCAAGGCCTGTAAAGTTGTTTCTAGTATATATGCCATTCTACAAGGCATTTCCATTTATTTGTTCTACCTGTGCTTTAACCATTTGCCTTAATATTTGGTTAACAGAGATAGAAAAAGTAACAAAATAAATGGACAATATCAATTAAGCTTAGACTAAGTAATACTCAAAGCATGATAAGTATTCGGGACTTAAATTACTGCAGCCATACATTATCAATGATTGTGGTTCATTATAAAAATTAGCCTATTTCATTCCAAACAAATGGTCTTTTGTACCATTTCTTTCCTATGCCCATGTCCTGTTCTTTAACTGCTCCATTACTTCTGTGTCTGTCCAGCTTGTCCACACTCAAAGGGATGTGACTTCAGTTTAAACTATTTCCTTCTATATACAACCAGGTCACTTGTTGCAAATTTGTCCGCAGCAAACTGCTACAAATCTGAACATCTAAAGAGACCAGAGAACTGGACGCTTGGTAATGAAAATTATCGCTTGAACTCCTCTCTGAATTTCCAGCTATATGATCGCTTGATACTGAAAGCTTTATATGTTGTTTGGGATCATTGTACCTTCTATATCAGATCTGATATAGATTTTGTGATATGTTCTTGTTCGGAGTTGTCTTAAAAACAAACGTAATACAAGTCAATCTGTTTTTACTCTATCCAATACTCCGTTTGCACTTTGCACTGTATTTTTGTTTGATAGAATTCATTTCTAACATTTATACCGTCATTAATTACAGTCGAGAAGGCAAAATACGTTTATATTGCTGGTTTTTTTCTTACCGTGTCTCCTGATAGTATTCAACTTGTTGCTGAGCATGCTGCTGCCGCTAACAAGGTTAATACTAACCACTAAAAGGTGTCCAATTCTAGTGTTATTTGTTGGAGCACAATTGATTTTACTATTTGCAGGTGTTTATGATGAACCTTTCTGCCCCCTTTATCTGTGAGTTTTTCCGTGATGCCCAAGAGAAAGCTTTTCCGTGAGTAATCGACCCCAGCATGTGATTCTTGTTATTTAATTTTGTGATAGCATTATAGAACACCTTCCGTTTATGGTGTAAAGATATGTTTTTTCCAAGTTACTTTGTTCCAATATTCGCAATACTATTTATAATCTGACTGAAGGCTTTCTTGTTTCCAAAACTTAGGTATGTCGACTACATATTTGGAAATGAAACAGAGGCAAGGACATTTGCTAAAGTTCGTGGTTGGGAGGTATTCATTTATCACCTAATATTTTCATTAGTACATTAGTAAATCTGTAAGTCTTTGACAAAATTCGCATAAAAAATTGTAGACCGAGAAAGTTGAGGAGATTGCTTTGAAAATCTCACAATTGCCTAAGGCTTCAGGAACACACAAGAGGATTACTGTTATTACTCAAGGTTGTGATCCGGTAGTTGTGGCTGATGATGGAAAGGTAAATATCCTGCTATATATGTTCCTGCTGGTTTCATGGACAGGCTTTACAAGATTGTGATAATTGTATTCCGTTCAAACTGTACAGAATGTTTGCAACAGAGCACCATCCATACGTGAATCCCTGACTGCACAGAACCATCCTAAATAAATTATATGGTATTATGTGCTGGAGTAGTGTCACACAAAAACCTGATTCTCTGATAATACTAGGAATGTGTGTCTCATTTTAGCAGAAATCATGATGTCTTCTTTAGCGCATATTGCAAAGTCCACTCTATGCTCTTTGTATGCATGTATTGTGTTGGTTGATGTCAGAAACACTGGTTCTTTTTCTTCAAGTTGAAGTCCAAGTGGTGGTTTGCTTTGAAGGATTGATCTGGTGATTCAAAGCATTTTTTCACGATTTGAATTACCATGAGCTTAGCAAGAACCACACCACCTTTGGAACTACAAATGAGATTACACATATTGAAGCATTTATACTGTGCAAATAGCCTGGATAATCGGCATAACTGTCTTTTGTTCTTTTGCGTGTAGGTCAAAACTTTTCCTGTGATCCTTTTGCCCAAGGAGAAGCTTGTTGATACTAACGGCGCAGGTACTTGTTACTTCTGCATAGTGACGTTAAAAATTCATTGAATTGTGCTTTCCCCAAGCTATTCTTTCTCTTAGCATCAACTTCTTATATATGCGCCATGTAGCTGTACAATTGATGGTGATAGCAGAAGGCCACATACGATGTTTGTGATTTACATCATTTTTTTTTCCTGTAGGTGATGCCTTTGTTGGAGGGTTTCTCTCCCAGCTGGTTCAAGAAAAGAGCATTGACGAGTGTGTGAGAGCTGCTTGTTACGCTGCAAACGTCATCATCCAGCATTCTGGCTGCACTTACCCAGAGAAGCCCGACTTCAACTAGATAGACACGCATACCGAAAGAATATATATAATGGATAGACGACAATGTTTTTTTTTTAATATTTTGACAGTTCCTCTATGTGGCTGTTCTCAGCACAGCAGATCCGTCCTGCATCGGTATTTCTAGCGTCACTTGTGCCCCATATGAACTGCATTTCCAACATGGTAGCCTATATGTGTGCAATATGTACGTCAAGCTGCTCCGTTTGAACTTTGAATGTATCATCTGTAACACGTCAAGGTCATATGGTAATATTCTTTGTACTAGCAGTCTAGCATCTTAGAGCTTGTGTCGGCCAATTTTTTCGAGAATAGGCAACCATAGTTGCTTGTCATTCCATTAAGATTTGAAGAAGGTTTTTACAAGAGTACAACAGTCACCACCACCCACACAAACTCTACGGAGTACTACCTCTGTGGTTCTAATCAAAGTCAATTAATTAAGAACGGATGGAGTACTCAGGCAAGTTCTGCTACCTGCTTGCTAGCCTGCTAAAGGACTAGCTCATCTTCTGCTCTTTGTATCACTTAACTGCAAGGATGGACTAAATCAATCGAAAGTTCTATTGTTGCGCTCAAGCCAGAGTGTACGCATCCCTGTGATTGCCCATCTTTGCTTCTTTCCATCTTATTTTCGGACATCTAGACACCCACCATATTTTAACTGAATCGACTCCACTCGGCATGAGAGCAGCGAAGCCCCTTCCCTGACTGAATCTCCACAAAAACTCGTTTGAAAATGGACATTGTACCATCGATGATCAATGTTTTCTAGGAACTCACAAGCAAGAGGAGTGCCGAAGGGAGTGGGTCGTATGCCTGAGCTTGGCTCTGGTTGTTGCAATTTTTTTGGCATGATTTCTTTTCTAAAACCTAAACGCTCTTTTCTTAATTAATGAATGAGGCAAATTTTGCCTCCGTTTAAACAAAACTAAGTTGGAACGAGTGACATTCTGCACCGCGGCACCTTGCGTTACATCCTTGAAGAATGGAATACAGAGCATGGAGCACCGGAACCAAATTTCTACAGAGTGTTAGAATTAATCTAGGAAACCCTAACCCTAGGCCCATATGGGCTTGTATATCTGTAACTTTGGGCCTTGAGCCAATATATATACAGGAGCCCCGCGTGCCTAGAGCCGTGTGCGGTATTCCCCAAAACCCTACCTCTCTACACGTCTCACATGGTATCAGACTAAAACCTCGATCCAGCCCCTGCGCCGCCGCCTCTCTAGCCGCCGCCGCCATGACCTCCTCCAGCCTCACCCTAGCCACCATGGCCTCCTCCTCCTCCGCTCTTGTGCCGGCCGTCTCCTCCACCCGTGGCCCGATCCCGATCGTCCTCGACGCCTCCAACTACTCCAAGTGGACTATGTTCTTCCTCACGCATCTCGGCAAGAACGGCCTCCTCGACCACGTTGACTCCACCAAGGCCGCCACGCCCAACGACGCCACCTGGGCCATCAACGACTACACCGTCCTCTCCGCCCTCCACAGCTCCATCTCGGAGGATGTCCTCGACCTCGTCATGGAGCCCTCGCAGACGGCGTGCCAGCTCTGGACGGCGCTCTCTACGCTCTTCAACGACAACAAAGAGAGCCGCGCCGTCTACCTCCTTGGTGAGTTTCACAATCTGCTGCAGGGATCTCTCTCCGTCACTGCCTACTGCCAGCACCAGAAGCGCCTGGCCGACGCCCTCCGCGACGTCGACTGCAAGGTCGAGGACAAGGCGCTCGTCCTCAACGTCATCCGCGGCCTCGACGATCGCCTCAATGGGGCTGCCAGCGCCATCAATCTGGCCAAGCCGTTCCCCACGTTCGTCATCGCCCGCTCCATGCTCCAGCTCGAGGAGATGCGCCTCTCCAACTCCGCCAAGAACGTCCAGGCCACCGCCCTTGTCGCTGCCGCTCCACCCCAGCCTGCCCCCTGCACCGGTGCGGGCTGCCGCGGCGATCCAGCCCCTTCGGGCAAGGGCAACCGCAACTACGGCAAGGGGAAGGGCAACCGCCGTGGCCCCAACAACAACTCTGGCCCGCGCTTCGCGCCTACCCCTGCCGGCCCGTGGTTCTGCTTCAGCCCCAGCCAGCCAGGGGCGGAGCCAGGATTTGACAATAGGGGGGGCAGAAACTTTTTTTTGTCATGCAAGAGAAAAAAAAATAGCACTATATGTCGGAAAATTAAATTCCATGACACCGTTAGCGATTTATCAAAGAATTTTATAATTGTTATTGGTGATTTACTCTTTATCCTTAGGCATAAAATAATTTAAAAAATTGAACCATGCACAGGGACTGCATGTGAAATATATTAGATAGAAGAAAACAATGACCAACAAGGAAGAAACAAAAATTCAATAGGTCTCACACACGCACAGGCAAGCGCCTAAAACGACCAAGATACATCACTTTTTTTGGCGGGTAATAAATACAGTACATCAAATTATTAGTAAAGAAAATTATAGCTGTCGTGATGTTTCCTCTTCATCCTTCGACATAAAATGATTAAAATAAAGAAACATTACATTCATTTAGTAAAGCAACCAGAATACTAGCATTTTTTAATAACGCTGTGATCGATCAGACAAAGCAAGCTGATACTAGCTAACTAGCAGCGGTAACACATGTATACTGAAATGGCTTTAAAACTTAGTGCTGAATCGAGTAATCAGAATTCAGAAACACATACAGACGGGGATGAGGGGGATCTCCGATGGCAAGATGGTCTCAACTCTCAAGGACGCAATCGCACAACCGCCAACGAGAAGGCTTCATCAACAAATCGCTAGCGGAAGTCGCAGACGCCTACTAGGGAGATGTAAAATTGGATCGATCTAATCAGAATACCAGGCGGCGGCCAGACTCACGCTTGGTATAGGTAAATGGGCCATTTGTCTGGTTGGGCTTCATAGTCGTGGTACACATGAGGAAAGCTACAGCGACTTAGAACAAATCGCATAATTATCTGCTACCATTTCAAAGAAACTAGCGCTAATACCTGCCAAGATTTGTTGAGGGGGGCGAACCATTAGGGGGGGTCTGACCCCTGCTCGCCCCCCCCCTCCCTCCGCCCCTGCAGCCAGCTGCCCGCCGGCGCCAACGCCCGCGGCCCTGCCAGCGGCAACTTCGGTGGACAGGGGGTTCTCGGCCCCCGCCCTCAGCAGGCCTACGTCACCATGTCGGCGCCCTCCCAGCAGTCTACTTCGACCCCTAGCTGGGACAGCGCCGGCTTTCTCGCTGCCATGAACAACCTCGCGCTTCAGAACGGCGGCTGGGTGATGGACACCGGTGCGTCCTCGCACATGACGTCTGAGGATGGTAAAGTCTCATCTTCTCAACCCCTTTCTCATCCACACTTTGTCACCGTTGGTAATGGCTCTTCTATTCCAATTACGAGTGTGGGCACTTCATCTCTTTACTCCAATGGCACTTCTTTCATTCTCCGCGATGTGCTTCTTGTTCCCTCTCTTATTCGGAATCTTCTGTCCGTGCGCAAATTTACTCGTGATAATTCCTGCACAATTGAGTTTGACGCTTTCGGTTTTTCTGTGAAGGACCACCTCACCAGGACAGAGATAATTCGATGCAATAGTGATGGTGATCTTTACACCATCACACCGTCGGCATCCCCTCCTCAGGCGTTGGTGTCGACAGTCGCGTCCCCGGAGATTTGGCATCGTCGGTTGGGCCACCCGAGTCATGACGCCTTGGCGTCCCTTAGGAATAAATCAGTGATTTTATGTAATAAATCTCAGCGCGGTCTTTGCCATGCGTGTCAACTCGGCAAGCATGTGCGATTACCGTTTGCACGATCGTTGTCGGTTTCTAGCGCTCCTTTTGAGCTAGTGCATTGCGATTTGTGGACATCTCCGGTGTTAAGTAATTCTGGTTTTAAGTACTATCTCATAATTGTTGATGATTTTTCTCACTTTTACTGGGCGTTTCCTCTTCGACAAAAATCTAGTACTTACGACACGCTGAAGCACTTTTTCTCCTATGTCCACACGCAATTTCGCACCACCATCCGCGCTATACAATGTGACAACGGCACTGAATTCCTCAACTCCCGTCTCGAGTCTCTCCTTCTCACTAATGGTGTTCATGTTCGTCTATCTTGCCCATACACCTCTCCACAAAACGGCAAGGCAGAACGTGCTATTCGCACGGTCAACGACACTATGCGTACTCTTATGTTTCAGGCACACTTGGCGCCCGTGTTTTGGGCAGAGGCCCTCTCTACAGCTGTGTACCTGCTGAACCGCCGGCCGTGCAAATCCATCGCTATGGCTGTCCCGTTCGAGAAACTGCACGACAAGCCTGCGCTCTACGACAACCTCCGCGTCTTCGGCTGCCTTTGCTACCCCAATATGGCAGCCGTCGCCAAGCACAAGCTGCAGCCCCGCTCACAGGCGTGCGTCTTCCTCGGCTACCCCTCCTCGCATAAGGGGTTTCGCTGCTACGACCCGGCCACGCGTCGAGTAATCATCTCGCGACACGTTGTCTTCGACGAGGACGTCTTTCCCTATGCTCCTGCGCCAGGCTCTCCATTGCGCACCAACTTGGATTTTCTCCAAGCTACAGCCCGCGACACGTCTACATCACCAACTCGTGTTCGCCCCGCTGTACCCACGACGCCCCTCCGTCGCGCGCCCGCTGCTGCACCCGCTGCCGCGGCAGACCCCTTTTCTGCCGCACCTCGCCGGCAGGCCCCCGCGGGCCCTCGGCAGCGTTTTCTCTGCCGCGGCAGAGGACCGCGGCAGACGACGCCCAATCTCCTGGTGCCCCGCCGTCGCCGACCTTCTCGTCTCCGACCGCCTCGTCACATGCTGTGGCCTCATCCTCCGATGATGAGGACTTCACTGTCCCCTCATCTGGCTCGACACCACCATCATCGCCGCCACGGGATGCTCCTGCCCCACGTGCTCCGACCTCTATGCGGACTCGTTCGAAGGACGGTATCGTGGTTCCTCCTCGCGAGCGTCTCAATCTGTCAGCCACCACTACTGCCATATCACCGGTCCCGAAGACCTACCGCGGCGCTCTCCAGGATCCTCTATGGCGTGCTGCCATGTCTGATGAGTTCCGAGCTCTATTGGACAATGGCACATGGTCTCTCGTGCCTCGTCCCCCGGGTGCCAACATCGTCTCCGGCAAGTGGATCTTCCGCCACAAGTTCCACTCTGATGGTTCTCTCGCTCGTTACAAGGCTCGATGGGTTGTCTGTGGGTTCTCGCAACAGGCCGGTGTGGACTACGATGAGACTTTCAGTCCTGTCGTCAAACCGGCGACCATTCGCCTTGTCCTCAGCATAGCCATCTCGTCTGGATGGCCTATTCGGCAGCTTGATGTGAAAAATGCGTTCCTCAATGGTCACCTTGATGAAGTGGTCTACTGCCAGCAGCCGTCCGGTTTTGTCGATCCTCAGCGTCCGGACCATGTCTGCCAGCTCCATCGCTCCCTCTATGGTTTGAAGCAGGCTCCGCGTGCGTGGTACCAGCGGTTTGCCTCTTTTCTTCGTCAGCTTCACTTCACGGCTTCACTCTCGGACACCTCCTTGTTCGTGCTAAAAGAGGGTGATGCACTTGCTTATGTGCTCTTATATGTGGACGACATCATCATTACGGCCTCGTCTTCGGATCTTCTGCAACGCTTGACTGCGCTTCTTCACGCCGAGTTCTCTATGACCGATCTGGGTGATCTGTCCTTCTTCCTAGGGATCTCCGTTCAGCGCACTCCTACAGCTCTGTTTCTCTCTCAGCGACAGTATGCAGTTGATCTTCTTCAGCGCGCCGGCATGTCTGAGTGTCATGCTACTACCACTCCCATCGACACCAGCGCCAAGCTCTCCTCCACCGAGGGCTCTCCTGTTGCTGATCCGTCCGACTACCGCAGCCTTGCTGGTGCCTTGCAGTACCTCACGCTCACACGTCCTGACCTAGCGTATGCTGTTCAGCAAGTCTGCTTGCATATGCATGATCCTCGGGATCCACATCTGGCGTTGATCAAGCGGATCCTTCGGTATGTCAAGGGTACATTGGACATGGGTCTCCATCTTGGTGCTTCCTCTTCATCCAGTCTTACCGCTTATTCTGATGCGGACTGGGCGGGTTGTCCTGACTCTCGGCGCTCCACCTCCGGATACTGCGTCTACTATGGTGACAACCTGATCTCTTGGTCGTCTAAACGACAAACTACGGTCTCCCGCTCCAGTGCTGAAGCTGAGTATCGTGCCGTCGCACATGCTGTCGCCGAGTGCTGTTGGACTCGGCAACTACTCGGTGAACTCCATCGACCCCTCTCTTCCGCGACAGTTGTCTACTGCGACAACATTTCTGCTGTGTATATGTCCTCCAACCCCGTCCAGCATCGACGCACCAAGCATATTGAGATAGATATTCACTTCGTCCGTGAGAGGGTTGCTCTCGGCGAAGTCAGGGTTCTTCATGTTCCCTCTAGTCATCAGTTTGCTGACATTATGACTAAAGGTTTAGCTAGTCCTTTGTTTTTAGAGTTTCGTTCCAGTCTCAGCGTCTGTAAACCTCCCGTTGTGACTGCGGGGGGTGTTAGAATTAATCTAGGAAACCCTAACCCTAGGCCCATATGGGCTTGTATATCTGTAACTTTGGGCCTTGAGCCAATATATATACAGGAGCCCCGTGTGCCTAGAGCCGTGTGCGGTATTCCCCAAAACCCTACCTCTCTACACGTCTCACACAGAGATCGACCCTATACATCTGAGGCCTAGGAAATCATGTACCCAACAATCTCGTTATCTCGGAGCAAATATATGAACCGCTCCCGATCCTACGTATCAGCTGCATAGTACCAGCCTCCGGCAGTAGTCGTGCTTGGAGTCGACGTGGCAGAGCACTGCGAGGAAGATGTCCTCGTCGCAGGGCAGGCAGAGCCTGTCGTCGGCGGCGAAGGCGTGCTCCTCCCGCGCGCGGTCGTCGAGCAGCTCCCGGAACAGCGGGTGGCCGAGGGAGGACACCCGGACGACGTGACGCCGCAGCTCCGCCCCTACGTACACCACCGTGTGGCCCCTCGGCACGTCCACCGGGATGGCGGCCTCGTCGTCGCCGGCGCGGAGCTGCGCCCACTCGCCCGCCGTCGGGGCGGCGCCGAGCTTCCTGCACGCGTTCAGGAAGGACGCGAGGAGCCTCCTGTTGCTGCTGGATGAGCGCCGTGCTCCCTTCATGCTGCTGCTTGAACGTCCCGTGCGTACGTGTGTGTTTCTGTGTGGTGGCTAGATGATGCGCGCGTATATATACAGGCAGGGATGCAACTGGGCCTGTGCCTTGTGGATTGGTCGATATTAATGGTTTCAGCCTCAAGGCATGTGCTGTGCAAAATAGACGGTTGAAGGAGGTGACGTTTCGATGTACGTATATGCAAAGAGAAACAAAGATCGATTGTACATCAGTACTAGTACTACGTCTGAACGGAATGGTATACGCATGTCTAGACGGCAGCTTTGAAAGTGGTTGTCTCAACAGACATGGGGATTCCACGTTATGTCACGCGTCGTTTATGGGGCAACTCTACTTGCATGGTAACCCTGCGAGCGATATTGCTGAAAATTACCTGGATTTGCCTCAAAATTCGCTATATTTAGAGCATCTCCACCGGCACCTCCGACAGTGGTCCCGATAGCAATTTGGGGCCGGGAGCCAAAATGAGCTCGCACCGGCGCGCCCCAAACGGCGCCGGCGATTTTTGGAGCCCAAAGATGCGCCGGCAACCCCGTGCCGGCCCCTTCGCCAAGAGCACGAATCGGGCGCGCCGGCGCCTTGCGGAGCTGAAAATTTTGGGCGTGGGAGCCGCCTGTCAGCCACACAACAACAAAATATACATCTTCTCGCCCAAAACCCCGTCCCCTCCGCCGCTCATTTCTCCCGCCAGCCGCTCCATCTCCCATCCAACCTCCAGCCCGAAAAACCCTCGCCGCCGTGCCATGCCACCGAAGAGAAGGGCTCCGGTGAAGGCAGCGAAGGCGCCGACGAAGGCGCCGCCGAAGACGCGCACCATCGCGCCGAAGGAGAAGCCGGCGACCATGACGCAGGCGAAAGCGGTGGCCTCTGAGCGTGCCTGAGCTTGGCCGGCGGCCTGAACAACATCTCGAGCTCCCCGTCATCGCCCGGTTACTACAGGGGGTACACCGCGGACGCGCCGTCGATCTCGCAGATGCGGCTGTCGCAGATGGACAGCCGCGCCCGCTACTCCCCCGAGTTCGGCGACAGCGACATGACCGTCGACAACAACGGACCGTTCTCGCCGGAATCAACGGCTCAGGGCAGCGGCGCCTTCCGCTTCCCCGACCTAAACGATTCGCCGGATCTGTGCTGCACCGAGGGCCACGTGAAGGACGGCACCGGCCTTCCCCGCCACCTCTTCCCCGACGACGGCACGCGCACCCAGCAGGTGTTCAGCAGCACGTCTGGCGTGTCCATGGGGCAGGACGAGGTTCGTTTCCTTTCTTTCCACGTGTTGTGTCCATCGTAGACACCGGCGACGACTAAAAGTTTGTAACTTTATGCGTAGATTGCCGGCGGGGAGGAGATCCTGAACGGCATCATACGTGGCCCTGCCTACGAACCCCCGGTCGACGACTACGAAGAAGAGGCCGACGAAGACGAAGGTGAGGAGGAAGTCCAGGAGGAGCTGACCGACACCGAGACCGGCGCCAACGTGAGGAGGACGCGCAGGCATAACGCCGACACTCGTGGTCCGAGGTGGAGGTACTTGGAGGATGAATGCCTCAACGAGGCGTGGAAGCAAGTGAGTTTTTGCGCCATCACCGGCGCAAACCAAACCGGGGGCAAGTACTACAAGCACATTCTCGATTGTTTCAACGAGAAGAAGAACTACGGTGATTACGCCACCATGGAGATGAACCGGAACGAGGGCGCCCTCTCTCACCGTTGGAACTTGATCAAGGGGGCGTGTAGCAAGTTCCACGGCTACTATGAGAAGATCAAGGCAGGGAAGGAGAGTGGCAAGACGATGGTCGATTGGGTATGATCTACGCCTATCTTATTTGCATATGAATTTATGATGCATATGAATTGATGATCAATATTGGTGCATATGAATTGATGATGCATATGAATTGATGATCAAATGTTGTTTCATTGTGTTGCATCATATGCTGTTAGATGCGCGACGCTCTCGACATGTACAAGCACCAAAACGAGGACAAGGACTTACCGTTTATGCATTGCTACAACAAGCTCCAAGGTTGCAAGAAATGGGACGACCTCCTCTCCACTCTCTTGAAGGACGGGGAAGGTGGGCCGGTTGATCCAGCCGGCGCCTCCATGGGGCGCCTCATTGGCAACAAGAAGGCCAAGACCGACAAGAATGCGGCGCCGATTTTGGCAGCCATGGACGCCTCCCTCGAGAAGATGATCACCAACTTCTCGGTGGAGAACATGGAAGCCGCCGATAGAGCCGCCGTCGTGTGGCAGGCCATCCTCGACAAGCAAGACGCCAATATCGAGTTGGAGAGGGAGAGGGTGAGGGTGGAGGCTGCGAAGATGGAAGCTCACGCCGCTGCCATGAAGGCCACCAACGAAGCGACGCAACTATCGTTGGCCAAAATGTCTCAAGAATCGAAGATCTTGATGGCCGACATGGAGAAGATGGACCCCTTGGCGCGGGCGTGGCACGAGATGTACCGCGAGCGCATCGGCCAAGAGGTGATGGCGGCGCGAGCTGCATCGACGTCTCCCCCGGCACCGTCCGCGTTCATGTCTACCCTAGCACCGTCCCCGTTCATGTCTCCCTCGGCGCCGCCCCCGTTCATGTCTGCCCCGGCACCGTCGACGTTCTTGCCTCCCCCGGCGACCCTGGATCCTGTTGCAGCGATGGAGCTGCCGCCGGCCGCTGATGATGAAGTCGTCGAGGTTGCGCCGCCGGTGACCTCCTTCATTTGATCATGTGATCATGTGGCTTGGAAGCCTTTTTTTCGCGTCGGAAACGGCGATCTGATGGCCGTGTGTTGGCCCAAACTTCTCATTCTAAAACCTATTCGTATTTGGTGGCCGTGTGTTGGCCCAAACTTCTTATTCGTAGACTTATTCGAATTTCTATGCTTGTGTTTGAGATTTTAAATTCAAATTATCTATCGGGGCCGCCTGTTTGGGGGCGCCGGTGTGGGAGCAGCTCCCCCAAATGGAGGATGCTGTGCCGGCGCCCCCCAAGCGGAGGTGCCGGCGCCTATTTAGGAGGCGCCGGTGGAGATGCTCTTAGTGCGCAAACGAGTCGAGTTCGAGCGAGTAAAAACTAGGCCAAGCTCAGCTCATACTGAACTTCAAAGTGAGCTCATACTGTGTGGAGTGAAAGATCAAGCTATAAAATTTACTCATACTCACAATGGCGAGTCGATCTCAAACTAGTTTTGAGCTATGGAAAACAATAAATTTTTAATATTATTTGCATATGTAAAAGAAAGAAAGAAAGAAAGAAAGAACATCCGCAACATATAGAAGGAATAAGTTAAAATTTTAGATTTGCTTAAATAAATTTCATCCATAATTAGAAGGAATAAGTTCAATGCACATCATATAGGGTAACAAATTATCATACTGTACTATTTTCTTTTTTGTATACAATTGCATATGTTTCGAAATATAAACCTTTTTAGAAAGCTAAAGGCCTATTATTTAGAACGAAGGTAGTATATAACATAATTATGATGTGAGCGATCGTCCTTAGTCGAGCAAGCTAGTGCTGACTCAAGATAGCTAAATTTCGGTCCAAACTATAAAAGATACACATAAACGGCTCATTTCTTTTCGAGCCAATCTCGAGTGAAGCTAAAAAACGAGTCGATTCCGAGCTGCTCACGAGTGTCGAGCATGAGACACGAGTATCCTGCCTACCTTTCTATGGATAATCGAAGCAGTGCTAGCTCCCAAATTCTGCTACGATCGATCGCAATTCTGGTCAAATGTGTGTGCCTTGCAGCCTGGCGCAATGACAGCGATCGGCTTGATAGCTCGCGCATGTTGACCACGCAATATATGGCCAGAGCAAACACAGAAGATACTACTAAAATAAACAGTATCCATTATACAAGGCGCGCAGTCCTTGGACGCATGGAGATGGTACATCACCGTGTACGTACTACGTAGTCCTTTCCTCCTCCTCCCGTCGTCTTTCTGCGTCGATCCGTCGGCTGGGAAAGAGGTCAGTACGGGCCGGCAACGAACCAAAAGGATGGATATCGATGTCATCCAATTACAGCCGAAGATTCTCGACCCAATAATTCATGCGAGGAGGATCGGTCAGAGTAATAAAGAACCGCGTCTCGAAGTTGTCGACGGAGTTAGAGATTCTTGCACACATCGCTTTGAGGTCGAGAAGGGGCTAAGGGTTCGTGACGGTGCGGTGAGGCGGACGGGGCTCGCGGAACGGGGCTCGCGGCGGCGGCATTCATGGCGGTGAAAGGAAGCTCCGTTGGAACTGCTCCTCACTCCCCGGAGCTACCTATATCGGCCGAGCAGTAGGTCGCCAGATTTACCCTTTCGCTTTCGAGGTGAAGAAGAAGTAACAGCGCATCGTCCATGGCGCTAGGGGCGGCGCGGCGGCGGCATGGAAGAAGTTGCACCTAGACGGCGTGGCGCACGAGGCGGTGAGGAGAAAACGGCCCAGGAAGGACGCTGTCAACCCGTAGCAGCCTGGTGGTGGCAAGCAGGCCCACGAAACATGTGCAGAACAAAAAAAAATTGAAACGATTTTTTCTTTTCTTTTTGAAACGAGCACCGGAACAAAATCAAAAGTGCCCAAGCAACAATTCAACGCTATACCTATACTGGGAACTTTTGAAAGTACAAATAAACTCTGGTATGGGAAATTTAAGATTTCTAGTGGGATTGAGACATACAATGACCACAACAAACCAGAAGCTTCTACAAGAGAACTAGTACAAATGTCCGTGCGTTGCCACGGGTCTTTTAGTTTTATTTCTCAATGCACATATATAATTCACTTTCTCGAAATGCATGATTTATTTTTAGAATTGGTGAATCTATTTCGAAAATAAAATATTTTTGTAAAATAATAATTTTTTTTTTGAATGTGCGTGAACAATTGTTGGACAACATTAACATTTTTTTCTAATGCACGATTTACTTTTGTTACGAGCGAGCAACTTTTAGCACGCGACCTTTTTATTTTTTATTATTTAAAATTTAGTGAAATATTAAAATTTTGACATTCACCGTGATCGGTTATTGAAAGCTAACTTTTTTAATTTATTTCTTTTAGACAAACAAATAATGCATCAACTTAAACCGTGACCGGCCAAGGCAACTGCCCGGGTGCGGCAGAAATTGAAGGCAGGAGGCCTACCGCCGCGGCAAAGCAGAGGCGGAAGGCAACCATCCCCTGCGACCACCCTCCACCGTACCATTCATCCAACTCCCCGCCTGCATTGTTACCCTCTTTGACGGCGGCGGCCACGCTTGATGAATCTATGTACGCAGTTTTCTCCCCGTCTTGGTTTTTATGCCCGCAATTTTTGTTATTTAAACCTCCGCTGCGTCGCATCTATAGTTCGTTCGTTCACATACTGGAGTCCAACGCCGTCGATGTCGAGACATCTCAACGACCCCCCTTCGACGATGAGTGCGAACCATAGGCTAAAGAGGAGGGAGAGGAGGTAGAAGAGGTGGAGGTGGAGTAGAGAGGCCTCGGCTGCATCCGGCCTTTCAATTGTGAATATCTAAAAAAAATTAAAATAACCTCACAACTGTGAAGCCTTAAAGGGAACTATGTTTCCTCTATTTCTTTATTTTAAGCATAGCATTACAGTTGAGCCATCAACTCATTACAAACTCCTTACTTAATATATGTATGAAAGGATCTAGATATAATGCAACATTGTACGAACTCCAAAATGCGTCAAGATGTAAATGATACATGTCGGATTTCTTCTCCTTCACAATTTTCTTTTCCTTTCAACCGCACATTACTCTGGATTGAACTAACCCAGAAAAAAAGAATAACCAGACACAAGTTACTCTTAAATAAGTTTTTGCACAAATAACCCTCCAACAAATCCTCATTTTTTTGGAGACCAATACAAGCAACTTACATTATATTAGGCAAAGCAATTTGCCATCAGGTCCTTACAAAAACATAAGGTCTTCCAAAGCATATTAGATCACTCTTGTGAGCCATCATTTTAACACAGAAGACGGGTTGATCTGAATCGGCGCCATGGTGGTTTTCTTCCATTGTGGTGCTCCGCGACCGAGTCGAGATATCATCCTCCAGCCCGTGCCTGACCAGTTACCCCATCCTCTATGATATAATCACAAGCCGCCATCTCCTTCCGGAGGAGCCGCCCACCCTCAAGCACCACCACCACCATGCCTCAGTCCGGCCGCCGCCACCAATGACCGCGTTGTCTTTCTTATGCCCTCTCCGGTTTCCCCGGCCCCTCCTCTGCCTTCCTGCATAGCATGCGGAGCACCCCTTTTCTTGTTCACGTAACACAATAAAAACCAATTGAAGCAAAATGAATAATCAATATATTTTATAGGTGAAGAAGGTGCAAACAGAGTGGTACATACTACATACACTTGTTCTCTCCCTGAAAAAAATCATTATGGAGAGAGAGATTATACGCCTCCAGCTCCACATAAACAGTGCAACATCAAGAAATTCAACCTCATCCATCAATTCTCATCTAACTCCAGCTTGTCCCCCCTGATATGATGCCCTACAGGGAAGTGTTAGATACATCAATATAAGCAGCAAGGAAGAAGCTTCTTAAGAATGCAGTAGAGATAACTATATGCCTCTATCATAAACATGATGTAGCATCCTTCATTCTCTTAATTTTCCGTAAGCTGGTTTTGAGTCGAATGAGAAGTGACTGGGCTAAAAGTAACTTGGTGTACTAAAAGTAGGACTAAAACTTGTTGTCATCCTGTCACGTCCCCTGTTTGTAATGGCATGGCGGAGTTATTACCACTTATGAGCATGCATGATTTTCTACTTTCAACTGTATAGGTGCTATATTGTTGTGTTTCTGTCTTTCAGTTATAGACTTATAGTTTCGTAGAATCTGGTTTAACTAAATCTTATGACTGTTATCTCTTGGAAAGATTTTCGTAAATCTGTTTTTCTGTTCTGTCCGCACCTTTCTTGTCATGGTAGATTATTATATATGTAACAGTAGAATAGTGGAAGCATTGCTTTTACATGATACGTCCTAGTATAAATATAAGATATCTCACTTTTCCTTCTTCACAACTAATTGGTGTTTCATTTTCACTATAAAAAGGAGTTGGTGTTTCATTTTCTCAAGTTTATTGTAAGACTCTAGGGTTCTTCATATGAAAGTTGCAATATAAATGATATGTTAGCATGTACTTGTTGGCTTTATGTATTACCATTTATTGTCTAAGGCCTTACTTCTGGTCAACATGTAGGTGAGAGAGGCCTCGGAGAATCTACAAAGAAGCCACTTTATTTTAAGGGAACACACATCCATCACATTATCCCAGGATTTATGGCTCAGGTACCAAAATATGTGATTGCTGCATATTTTTATTGTAGCTAGTGACGGTATGGTTGTTGTTCATGTGGATTGCAAAAATGAGCTTCATAGATTATAAATATGACTGGAATTGTGCTCTCTATTTTATTTTACCACCTTTTTTTTCAAATTAAAGTCGTCTGATCAGATTTCTTAACTGCAGGGTGGTGATTTTTCCACAGGAGATGGTATTGCTTCATTAGCCCAGGCTTCTTCTTTCAACTGACTTATTGATGTAGACTATATAAGCTCAACATTGCATGCTATTTCCAGGACGTGGTGGGGAGAGCATATATGGTGGAAAATTTCCAGGTATGGCTATATCATTTTTTCTGGAAATTATAGAATTTTTCTGTTAGCCACTTAAGGTTAAAGTCCCATGATGAGTGTGCTACTATCATATTATAACTTCTGTTAAAAAATGTACTACTGTCTTGTGTTCTATAGATGAAAACTTCAAGCGAAAGCATATCAGCCTGTATTCTGTCTATGGCAAACTCTGGAGAAAACAGCAAGGGTCCCAACTTTTTATAACATTGAAGGCTACACCACATCTTGATGGGTATTACTTCTTTCCTTTAGTCATTTTGCACTTATAATTTTGGAGCTGTACTTTTTGTTCCTTTCCATAATTAAAATCGTGATGAAATTGTGACAAGTAATGATTGAGAGTTTGTGAAAGACCCATCACTGGTGGTATATTATCCACAGCAAATTAATGTCTATTTCATGCCCCTCTGTGGAGAAGAAGATATTTTTTCACTGACCCCCATGGTCTATCAACATTTAATGAGCCTACATTATAACTTTTTGTAGCAAACATGTGGTCTTTGGGAAGGTGCTCGATGGAAAAGCTTTGCTTAAGAAGCTTGAAGCGATGGGTTCTGGTTCCGGAAAGCCTACAAGCCCAGTTAAAATCGTTGATTGTGGTGAAGCCTCTAACATAGATACTCAGAATCAGTTACATGGAGAGAAAGGCAAGTAGCGGTTAATATGGCCTATGGAGATCTCCAAACAGTTCATGAGTTATCTTTTGCTAAGCTTTCTCAGCACTTCTTTTTGGAGAAAAGAAGCTTAAAAAGGCAGTAGAAGATAGCTCTAATTCTGAAGGGAAGGCCAGAACCAAAAAAAAAAAACCCAGCGAGGATAAATGAAAGAAAAAAGAGAAAGCACTACTCCTCTGACTCATATAGCTCAGAAACTTCTGACTCAGGGTCCTATTCCTCAGATAGTCCGGAGTCAGAATCGTACTCGTCAGCATCATTGGATACCAGCTCATCTAGTGATCATAGGCACAAGAGAAGAAAAGGTTCTAAGAAGGTTAAACGAAAGTCTACAAAGAGGAAGAGCAGCCATAAGAAGAGTAAGAGCAAGAGTAGAGGAACAAAAAGAAAATCCAAGAGGTAAATCTTGACCTATATAACCTGTACAATTATGTTTGCTCAGAATTAATACTAACTGAATGATTGCCTTTTGGTGCTGTTTTTAGGAGCTATGGGAGCTCAAGTGATGATTCAAAAAGCTCAAGCAGTAGTTCTGACAATGAAAGTGCAAGCCGCCATACCAAGCACTCATTGAAGAAAGGTAGGAGAAATCTCATTCAGTTTTCTATTTGTGTTCACCATTTTCTATCAACATGCCCTGGTATGCCGGGTGCTGCTTAAATTTAGCTGTTTTTTTTCTGTTCTGTTAACTATTTTGAGTTACTTTTCTGTGATCCCAAAGGCAATCCGTATTTGTACTTTCGCTTGCAAATTCCTGGGCATGACCTTCTTGCGTTTTATTTGGTTCAACATACTTGTAGTAATAATTAAAGATAAGCATCAATGGAATGGAAAATATGTTTTATTGGCCAACATTTTTGTGTTTGTGTCTTTCATCACTATTCACGGGATATCTCTTGATTTAAAAATTTATTTGAGAGGCCTTTGCATGCTATTGCATATATGAGAATCATAAGTAGAAAGATTGTAGCATAACGCTTCAAGTTCGATAATATCTGTTGCTGTTTTTGTCTTTATTCTTTCTTTATAATTTTCAACAACCTGCAATGTATGACATAAGATACTATTTATGTGACCTTGATATTTTGTGTTTTTGGAATGCACTGATTACTGAGATGGCCATGCTGGTTTTGTAGTACAATTTTGAACTAATAATTATCTTTGTTAATACTTAATGGCAGACAAAGAAAATACCGAAATGATAAATTCGGAGAAAGGCAAAACCTTGGAAGATGCAGATAAAGGCAAAGAAATGGTTGCAGGAAGCAAACCATTACACAAAGATGAAAATGGGGCTAATGTCAGAGTTGGAAATCAGAACTCTGAAAATAAATCTAGTAAATTCAGGTTTAATCTCCTTTCAAATGTATACTTTTTGTCTGGGTCCTTTGACTACTTTGCAGCAATAGTGCAACATCTCCTGTTCATAGACCGGTCGGATGGTCCACAGTTGGTAGAAACAGTGATAGATGGAACTATAGAGTATAGCCTAGAGGATTCGGAAGAAAATAGTACCATGCATGTCGGTCGGGCGGCGGTCCTTGCCCCAGCTTCTGATGGTGGTTGTCTGATGCCCTCGGCGCGGTAGCACGCAGAGGCGTTCACGGACGATCTAGGCCGTCTCGATCTGGATCCACTTCTCCCGCACCAGGTGGTCCATGTACCTTTTCGCAAAATTTCATGAATGAAGTACCAAAAGGGCAAGCCGTAACCTCGATTATACAATGAAAGACAATCAGTGCCTGAAGTGGTATTTACATTCCCATATTGATCTTGCTAACAATGTTCCGGTAAGTTTCCGAATCTCTAACAAAGGGTAAACTACATATCTGCTATGTTCTCCACCTTCGAGCCTAAGGTGGTGTGGGGAAATGAATAACCTCTGGCGCAACTTCAGGGAAATCTGAATTTCACAAGATTCTAGAATGAAGCGAGCCTGCTATTTCCCTATTGAATAGTGTATGTGCTGCATAACGAAAATTAGTTTCTGCCTAACACCTGAGACAGTGATCCCATATAGATAACCCTCCTGGTTGACATTTGCTAATATGTGTGCTACAGTGAAGGTACAGATGATTCTTGAACAGATAGAATATAAATGTTGTACCATACGACAATATATATAACAACATAAACTTATTTTATTGTTCTCTTTCTCAACAAGTGATCAAATCAAAAAATTCTAAATTTGTAAGTAACAATTGAACAAAATATATGAACATATATTTTCGCATTGAATTCAACTGAGTATATGAACATGGATGCTCACCTATTGAGATGGTGGCGCCCTTGGCTTTGATCTCACTAATCTTCTAGATAATGATATCACTGAGCGTCGACTTGGGAAAGTTGATATGAGAAGGTAGCGAGGGTATCCCCATCCTCTTGCCAATCACTGTCTATCAATAAGCAAAATCATCAAATTCGCATCAACTAGACAACACCAAAAAACATTACAATGAGCATATGTTTGATACAGATTTCACAGTTGTCAAATCGAGTCATTTCAGATCTAGGTAGAAGAAAAACAAAGCTACAGCCCGACACACATAACCTAATATTCTTGATCAAATCTGTAGCATGAATACCTTTGGATCCAGATTCCAGCACAAGAAGAGGCATAAGAGAAAATATCAGTTGATCCGTTATGAATATGGGTCAACCACCGGCTCGAGACCAATCTTGTCTTCCGCCCCGTGGTACGCCGCACTCAGCGCTCCAGATTGTCCTCCAGGGTGGCGGCCACGCAGTCGCACGCCACCTCCTCCTCATCTCCACGCTGCTCAAGGATGCGGCGCTCGCTGTGGTCCTCCTTGTGCGGGCTAAGGACACTGTCGTGGCCGTCCACGACGGTGAGACGGCTCCGACAAACAGTCACGTCCAGAGGCATTGAAGTCAGGGGCAAAGCAGGTCTACATGTAGCAGGAGGTGACGCACAGTAGGGCTGCAATTCGAGGGTGGGGATTCGGTAGCCGGGGGTTTCGTTCCTCATACCGGAGGAGGGAGGCGGCGCCACGGGAGATCAACCTGCGGGCCTGCGGCGGTTCGGTAGCGGGGACGAGGAACCCTAGGTTTAGATTCTGTTCGATTGAGGTGAGGGAAGAGGAACATATCGTGAGTTGACGTCCAGCGTTTCCTTGCTGGGCTTGGCCCATATATGTGCGTCCATTCGCGGGACGGAGCGGCGACGACGACTACGAAACGTATTGTGATGGCAGAATAAGGAACCTCTTTAGTTTTTTTAAGTAGTAGAGATTATATAATGCAAAAAAACAAAGTATGCACCTGGAACGTTGAACTGCCGCTTTGCGCAACCTAAAACCAGTCAGGTTTAGAGATGACAATGCATACCCATGACACACGTACCTGTTGGGTCAAAACCTAATAAAAATACAGGTATAAGACAAAATACTATCTATCTTTCTATTAAAGTGAAACATGCAATGTCACACTATCTGTCTAACAAATAACAAATCTTATCTCGGCTTAACAAAAATTCCGGCCGCTCCTCCTAGCCACTGCTCCTATAGAGCTGCCCATCGTGGTGCTGCTCTTCGCAACAACACACCAGTTGCATCACCTCTCCCCTCCTGGTTCTCCATCAATCTTGGAGCATATTTGTCCGGCACTCTTCGAGCAAAGTTTTCTGACGTTGTCGCCGGCGTTTCCGCTACCATAGGTCTCCGGCACTCTTCGAGCTCAGCTCTCCAACACTGTTGCGGGTGTTAATAACAGCACGTAACATCAAGCACACAGTTCTCCGGCGTCTCTGAGGTCACCGATAAACAAAAGTGGTAAGCAAATCAATCATACATCATCTACAACAACGTCTTGTTTCTATAGCCTTTTCACCTGAGACTATATCAAATAGAAGAGCAGTCATATATCACTGCAAAAGTAATGGTACGCTCCTTGAGTAATCCAAGATTTGATACACTTGTGGCATCAGATGCTCCACAGGATTCAATACTCTGTGTGCGAATTGGGGTGGCTATAATTTGAACTTAGGAGCAGCCGATGTACAACATGGCCTGGCTGGAAGAAATTCAAGGTGCGGAGATAATTCTGCATCGACCCATGACTCAAGACACTACAGGAAATTGATTCTTTGCCGTGTAGCTATAAGTGCACGGCAAAGCCTTAAAAGTGCACGGCAAAGCCTTTGCCATGTAACAATACACGGCAAAGATCGCACGGCAACAATCAGGACGGCAAACGTATCTTTGCCGTGCGCATGGACGAAAATGCACGGCAAAGACTTTGCCGTGCGCCTTGCTACCTTTCACGGCACAGAAAAGCACTTGACGCCGTCCCGGTCGAGACGGCGCCGTTGGTGGGTCCCAGTAGGACACTTTGCCGTGCACCAGCACACGGCAAAGACTCTGCCCTTTGCCGTGCACCCACACACGGCAAAGACTCCTCCCTTTGCCGTGCATCCTCACACGGCAAAGACTCTTCCCTTTGCCGTGAACCCTCACACGGCAAAGACTCTTCCCTTTGCCGTGAGCCCCTCTCTGCCGTGCGATATCCCTGGAGCGCAGTATGGCGCCGCATGTCATATTTGCCGTGTGCCCTCACACGGCAAAGAGACTTTGGTTTCTTTGCCGTGCGTCTCAACACAGCAAAGACTCCTATGTGTATTTTTTTTCCACCCTTTTTCCATTTTTAACAGCAATTCGAATTCAAATATACACAAATATATATAAAGACCAACATCTGTGGCACAAAATCGACATAATTCAATTCATATAACATGTAATGCACAACATAATGATCTATTGCCACAAATAGATCACATACAAGATCAAACACCACAACATATGTCCATAATAAGTGCATACAAGAACCAAAGCCACAAATAGAGTGCATATGTCCATAATAAGATCATACAAGTTCACACATAGTCCAAATCACAAATAAAATACAAGTTCACACATAGAGTCCAAACCACAAATAGAGTACAACCGTGCATAGAGCTCATCACATGTAACCAAAATGTCGAATAGCTCCTTCCTTCATGCACGTCCTACAAAATAGAACTCAAAGACATGAGATTCATGTACCAATATATATGTATGTATATCTAGCAAAAAAGTGGGCGGACAGTGGGAATTGTAAGTATGCAATCACTTAACTTCTTTGAAAGCATTAAATTAGGGGTAGACAGTGGGAATTGCATCTAGTATAAACTTGATATTTTCAGTGGACATATATTTGAAGCAGAGATTTCTGAGCCCGTGGCAGTTATAGCAAAACACAAGGTGCATTATATATTGTTATTAGTCTCCCGATAGGCCAGAGGAAAAGAGCTGAACTGAAATTAAAAGCTGCTGAGGCATTTAAGAGAAAGGAATATATGATAGCGGGAGAGCTATATACTACTGTAAGAAGCCAGTCTGTCAAATCTTGAATTGTTTCAAAGCTGTTTTGAAATTTAAACAAAAGAATCTGACAACTGCTCAACCTGCTTGAAGGCTGTTTGAATTTTAGACAAAGAAAATTACGAGGAATTCAACATTATAGCTCTGTTGACACCTCACAGAGTTGATTTTAATTGCTAAAAAACAATAATGTTACTCAAATAATTGAATTGACAAGATCTGAGAATGTTGCCTTAAGTCTTCTGTAGGTAGATATATCACATGCATGATGCTCTTATGACATTAATTTTCCTTTAAAAAAATGTGTTCTATGGTACTTTTAGCAAATTTATGCAAATTATAATCAGAAAATTCCAGGATTCAGAGGCACTCCAGTGAGTATGGTTTTTTTTCTGAATGTGTTGGTTAACATTTCTTACAAGAGCCGCTGCCATAAGAAGATTTGCCCAGATAGCCCATGATGCCATGGCGAGTACAAGAGGGGCTACTTGGACAGTACTCTGTAATCCTTGTAGGGACCCTGGTTCCAGCCCATAAAACTTTGACTGCATCCATTAATCAACACGGGTGTCTTGCATAAACAACCCCTAGAGGAAGTGATTCCCTGGTTGTTTTAGCCCCAGCAACCAAACGAAGCCCTCATGCCAATTGCTATCGGGTATGAAAAAAATATGGCACCACACAGCTTCCATAAGCATGGAATGTGGGTCCACTGGTGTGTCTCCCCGTATCCCACGAAACCATTACCATCGGGGTTCGGCACGAGAGCCTCTAACTCAGCCTTAGTATCCTTGCCGGTTGGCAGATGTGGACGTGGAGTATGGACAACAACGCCTTTCTTGAAGTTCTTTTTGTCACTCCTATATTTATGCTTCGCTTCAAGGTACTTTCGGTGTTCATCAAAGCAGGAATACTTGCCTCCATTCTTCAGCCAGAAGAAAGTCATAGCCTGCCTACACAGCGGGCACGGCCACTTCCCATGTGTACACCAGCCGCAGAACAACGCACGTGCTGGTAGGTCATGCAGTGATGTGTGGTACCAGACATACATATCGAAGTGTTGCTTTGTTGTGGCGTCGTAAGTTCGCACCCCACGGTCGTTCCACCCGACAAGCAAGTCATCCACTAGCGGCTCCAGGTACACATTCATGTTCTTCCCTGGGTATTTCGGCCCTGGTATTATCATCGACACAAACATGTTCTCGGATCTCATGACGACGCCGGGAGGGAGGTTGAGGGGAATAACAAACACGAAGCCAACAACTGTACGTTGCAGCTGACATACCATATGGATTGAACCCATCGGTTGATATCGCAACTGCTACGCTCCTTGAGTCGCCCGCTTTTTTTGGATATTTCTTCGCGAAGTTCTGCCATGCTTGACCATCCGACGGATGTATCATCTTGTCTGTGTACCGGTTCCCCTCAACGGGCCACCGCATCTGTTGGGCAGATTCCTCCGTCATGAAAAGCCGTTGGAGCCTCGGCAAGAACGGAAGATAACGGAGAATCTTTTGGGGAATCCCTGTCTGCCTCTTCTGTCCATCACCGGTCTCAACCTCGAAGTACCTAGAGGACTTGCAATGGATGCAATAGTTTCCTTCAGCATGTTCATTTCTAAATAGCATGCATCCCTTTGGACAAGCGTCTAACTTCTTATATGTCATCTTTAGTGAACGGAGGATTTTCGTCGACTCATAAAAGCTCTTTGTCAAGAGGTGCCCTGTCGGCAGGATGCTGCCAATGATTACCAGAAGATCATCGAACCGATCTCTAGATAAGTTACTCCGGCACTTGAAGGACATTAGGCGAGCCACGAGCATCCAACCGGGTAACCTCTCGTATGTGGATGAAGGGGTTTCGCGCGGCAAACATAGCCTCGTAGAACTTCTTTGTGCTCTCCTCGGGCTCCTCGTTTGTCTCCGTCACCTGTGGTGTCTCCGCCTCCTCTCGCATTACGGTTTTCGAGCACATTTGCATCAAGGAAGTCATCTAAGCACTTGTCAAACCCGAGCATCAAATCCTCCCGCTAGCTGACTCGGCTGCGACTGCTTTCTAGCACGTTTTGGTGCTTTTGCAGGTGTCTCGCCATGGCAAATCCACCGACTGTATCCCGGTGTGAACCCGAATTTTATCAGGTGTATAGTCATTTCATCCTTCGACTTCCGTTTAACATTACAACATTGCGCGCGAGGGCACAACACTTTTGCGGGTCTTATAGGGTCGGCAAACACACTGTCCACAAACTGCTCGGCCTTCTCTTGCCACTCATCAGTAAACTTCCCATGACCGGTCCAGCCCTCGTACATCCACAAACGTTCTGGATCCATCCTCTTGACTAGTACAGAAACAGACATAGAATGTTTTTCAACTTAACATGTTGATAAATCCAGTATTAGTTCGATTAATTTCAAGAAATACAGGTTTTACGCGTTGCACCCACACCTATCTCTCTAATAGGTAAAGATATGTCCTAATCCCACCCGAGGATGTGCAGATTGGGTACATTCTCCATGCTCTACCCCGCCGCGAGACAGAATTTCGGCAGCACCTCCCCGCTGTTCTCCCGATACACGTCTCAGCCAAAAGCCGAGAGGGTGTGCATCCGGAGAACAACGGGGAGGTGCCGCCGAAATTCTGTCTCGTGGCGAGGTAGAGCATGGAGAATGTACCCAATCTGCACATCCTCCGGCTGTCCAAAATACGTGGACAATCCGAAACAGTTACGGCCATATATATATGCAATTTAATGCATATATATATATTCGCGTAACCCTTCCGAACGGGAGACGCCTAGGTAACGCGACTGACTTGGTGATCTAGACACAAAAATAAAACCTAGGTACATGTAATGATAGGTGCGAGATTTATACCCTAGAAACGTGAGCGAATCGTCGAAGAAGATCTGGGACACTCCTTCAACCAGCTCTACGACGCCGGCCCCGGTGTCCACCTCGAAGCATAGCCTGCCCATGCAAATGATACAAATTATTATACAAATTTTGTTTTAGAAACACGAAAATGACTAATCTGTCAACATAGTGTTGTAATCGCTGTCATTGACAGCTTAACATAATTTCCACTATACCAATCTAACTGAAGTCAACATGCACGAAACTTGCTAGCACAACACAGCATACAGTACGGTAAAGCATCGAACAATCTGATTACTGTCTTCCGTTTTGCTCATAGCTACCAGCTAGCTAGTAATATTGGACACTTCTTATATATGGTAAAAAAAATATGTTGCTCCTGCCGGTACTACATATGCTATGGTAAAAGTAAAACCTCCACTTAATTCAGTAGGCGATAAATTTGCAATATATACAGTACACTAGTATAATTGATTGGAAACTAGTTGTAGTTTCAGATGTCTAGAATTTCACTGACATTTCTCTGAAAGATGCCATGGAAAAACAAAGCACTTTCAAGGCCAAAAAAGAAGCAATCAGCAAGATCTAAAACAAGGCCTCGCCCACACAAATGCAAGTGGCACCGGTACTTTCACACCAATTTAACCCTCAAATGCAACAACACCAGATGAGAACACCCTGCGCTTTTCCCTGATGCCGTCCGGCACAAAAAGAGCCAAACATTGACATGGTTTCCGGGCTTGAAACGGGAGAAAAAGTGGCACAGGAAAAAGGCAGAGATCAACGCACCAGCCTTCGAGGGTGCCGGCCGGAGAACTCGCGGGACGAGGTGGGGCTGCGGGCGCGATGGGGGCGGCGGCGCGGGCCTGCGACGGTGGCGGCTGCAGCAGGCTCGACGGGGGCGGCGGCGCGGGCCTGCGCCGGGGCGGCTGCTGCAGGCTCGACGGGGGCGGCGGCGCGGGCCTGCGCCGGGGCGGCTGCTGCAGGCTCGACGGGGGCGGCGGCGCGGGCCTGCGACCGGGGCGGCCGCTGCAGGCTCGACGGGGGCTCGGGAGGGGAGGTCGGACGGGGTGGGGCGGCGGGCTTGACGGGGGCGGCGGCGCGGGCCTATGACGGGAGCGGCGGCTGCGGGCGGCGCAACGGGGCCGACGGCGGCTGTGCTGAGGCTATTTTTTGCAAAGTGGAGATGGGGGCGTACGTGCTGTGTGTGAGTGGATGGGGGCGTAGTTGGAGAGGCCGGCCGAACCCATTTGTTGCAAAACCTAGATCGAACTTTGCCGTGCACACCCACACAGCAAAGATTAATCCTTTATATTAATTTTCTACGTCTTTCTCTGCCGTGCGAAGGCGCACGGCAAAGTACTCTTTGCCGTGTATGATGTCACGGCAACGCAACCTTCGCCGTGTAAAGGCGCACGGCAAAGCCACAATTTCTTTATATCTTATTTTCTTCTACTTTTAAAACATTACTAATAAATGAAAAGGTGAAACGGTGGTTAAGGTGGTCAATGTTGTCGCAAACGTTGGAATGGTGGTTAAGGTGGTCAAATACACTTGTTCTGTCAAATAAAAAATGTAGATATACATCTTGCATGTGAGCCTATCATATGTGTGGAAGTGTCGTGGAAGGTATAATACACCAAATGATGCAACACATGTCTCCCCGGTGTGACCCTAACCATAAATCGTAACCCTAACCCAATACTTGTGTGTGTCCACATGGTGTGTGTACACTAGTGTGGTGGGGTGTTGTTGTATCCAATGTTGAACCCCGGATGCGTCCGGCTACACGCACATGCGCTGACGGTACTTAGCCATGTTCTGGACGTATGTGGAACTCCCGGGAGGGGCTAACCCTGAGAGCATATGGGGTGGTCCTTGTCACCACATGCCCCTGTGAGCTAACCAAGCTCAAATGGAAGCATAAGTCCACCGGGGAGGCGACGTCGGTGCTCAGTCAATGATGTAGACCGCGCGATCAACATAATCAGGGTTTCTCCAAAAATCTACCTTCGAAGGGTGGGAATACCCACACCATGTGTACAATAGTATGGTGGAGTGTTATTGTATCCAATGTTGAACCCCCGGTTGCGTCTAGCTACATGCACATGCGCCGACGGCACTTAGCCATGTTCTAGACGTATGAGAGGAACTTCTGGGAGACGCTAACCCTGAGAGCGTATGGGGTGTTTTAGCTGGAGAATGACCGCCGGAGCACTGGAATCCTAAAAAATCTTGCATGTGGGCCTAGTAAGTGCCGTGGAAGGTATAATTCACCAGATGGTGCAAGACATGTCTCCCCCGGTGTGACCCTAAGCCTAGGCCTAACCCTAACCGTAAGCCTAACCCTAAACCGTAACCCTAACCCTAAACCCTAACCCAAAACTTGTGTGTGTCCACATGGTGTGTGTACACTAGTGTGGTGGAGTGTTGTTGTATCCAATGTTGAACCCCCGGGTGCGTCCGGTTACACGCACATGCGCTGACGACACTTAGCCATGTTCGTATGTGAGGAACTCCACCAGGGAGGCGACGCCGGTGCCCAGACAATGATGTAGATCGCGTGATCAACAGAATCAGGGTTTTTCTGAAAATCTACCTTTGGAGGGTGGGATACCCACATGGTGTGTACACTAGTGTGCTGAAGTGTTGTTGTATCCAATGTTGAACCCCCGGGTGCGTCCGGCTACACGCACATGCGCTGACGACACTTAGCCATGTTCTGGACGTATGAGAGGAACTCACGGGAGGCGCTAACCCTAAGGGCCTATGGGGTGTTTTAGCTGGAGAATGACCGCCGGAGCACCGAAATCTCAACAAATCTTGCATGTGGGCCTAGTAAGTGTCGTTGAAGGTATACTTCACCAAATTGCGCAACACATGTCAACTCGGTGTGACCCTAACCCTAACCGTAAGCCTAACCCTAAACCGTAACCGTAACCCTAAACTTGTGTGTGTCCACATGGTGTGTGTACACTAGTGTGGTGGAGTGTTCTTGTATCCAGTGTTGAACTCCTGGGTGCGTCCGGCTACACGCACATGCGCTGACGACACTTAGCCATGTTTGGGACGTATGTGAGGAACTCCAGAGAGGGGCTAATCCCGAGAGCATATGGGGTGGTCCTTGTCACCACATGCTCCTATGACCTAGCCAAGCTCAAATGGAGGCATAAGTCCACCAGGGAGGCGACGCCGGTGCCCAGTCAATAATGTACACACCGTGGTCAGCCGAATTAGGGTTTGTCCGAAAATCTACCTTCGGAGGGTGGGAATGCCCACATGGTGTGTATACTAGTGTGGTGTTGTATCCAATGTTGAACCCCCGGGTGCGTCCGCCTAGTAAGTGTTGTGGAAGGTGTAATTTACCTATAACCTAAACATATAAAATGTGCTAAAAGGAAACGGAGGGAAAGAAGGGGTGAAAAAAGCTCTTTGCCGTGCATGGTTACACGGCAAAGAAGCCTTTGCCGTGCCTTTGCCGTGCATGATTACACGGCAAAGAAGCTTCCCGCATTGACTCGTAGGGCAGGCCATTTTCGCGGGTTATAAAATATAATGGCGTGAAATTTTCGCGGTGAAATAGAATTTGGGGGTTCAAATCTTTGCTGTGCTTGACAGTAAGGCACACGGCAAAGCCCTGCCGTCACCACGGCTCCGTCAACTGGGCGGTAGAGGTGGGCCCTGCCTGGCGGTATGCCGTGTATTTTCTTTGCCGTGGGCCTTTTCTGGGCTTTGCCGTGAGTATTTCTTTGCCGTGCGTTTTGTATAGTCTTTGCCGTGCCATCTTTCTTTGCCGTGCGTTGTCTCTGGGCTTTTGCCGTGCAGTGCTTCTTTGCCGTGTGCTCTAATTTGTTTTGCCGTGCTTGCCTTCTTTGCCGTGCAACCTTGCACGGCAAAAGATTCTTTGCCGTGAAGCAGCGCACGGCAAAGGTGCAACGCACGGCAGTGATGAATTTTCCTGTAGTGAGAAAATGGTCAAGGCCTTGAACACTCAAACCGTAATCTGTACAGGAGCAGGAAGTTGTAAGCGTCATGCCACTCAAACCAAACTTCTGGAACAACAAAAGCACACGTGTGTTCTAACTTAATAAAATTATCACGAATAGAATATCATGTAGGTACACTTTGCAAAGCCTTGAACCATGGTTTTTGGGTAACACAAGTTAACACTCAAGATGGTCTCTCCATGGATCATATTGTGCAATTTGCCAACCTTTGGAAAATGCTCCAACCCATCCATTTAGAACCCAACACGCCGGATTCAATTCTTTGGAAACTCACAAATGATGGATGCTACTCTTCAAAGTCGGCCTACTCCATGCAATTTTTGGGACATCCCAAATCATCCATGCCTTCTCTAGTTTGGAAGCCTTGGGCCCCTCCTAAATGCAAGATCTTCGCATGGTTGATTATTCAAAATAGAGTATGAACGACGGATAGACTCGAAAGAAGAGGATGGCAAAATTGCGGTACATGCAAGCTTTGTAATCGTGCTAATGAGACCGCCTCTCACCTTCTCTTCAAGTGTTCTTTCTCAACTAGGATATGGTCAAAGGTGAAGGGTTGGTTAGCTCTCCATGATGTTGATCCAACTAGTTGGCACACTATGCGTAACGTCAAAGATTGGTGGAGTGAAAGAATTCACAAGCAAGGGCCCTCTAAGAAGGCTATGAAATCGAGATTTAGCGGATGCGTCAATTTCAGAGATAGATCATGATCATGGTAACAAATTTTCAACGTGATTATGATTTGATGTTGCACTCAGCCTTGAACGGAAGTCTAGTACGGTCTCACATTTTTTTATCATTATACTTTGTAAGATTTAGCGGATGCGCCAATTTTAGAGATAAATCATGATCATGTTCACAAATTTTCAACGTAATGATGATTTGATGTTCCACTCAGCCTTGAACATAAATACTAGTATGGTCTCACAATTTTTTTATCATTATAGTTTACAAGATTTAGCGGGTGCGCCATTTTAAGAGATATATTGTCAACACCCGGATTTTTAAGTCCAGATGCCTATTATGCCGTACATCGCAATCCCAGGAATATTATTTTTGCGAGACATAACATATTGATATCACAGAACATCATTCATTACAACACATAATCGTCTTACATAGAGGGATCATATGATCCAGTCATAACACAACATAGTGGATCTAGAGATCATATTACAAAACACATAGCGGAAGCAAAGTAACGGTCGCGGTCCATCTGTTCCACATGCAACTGTTGACGTCAGGAGTAGTCCTAGTTGTCGTAGACGTCCTGCTGTCCATCTTCCTCGTACTGTTGTTCTCCTTCATAGTCTAGCCATTTGAATAGCCAAGGACAAAGCCATGAGTACTTTAAAGTACTCGCAAACTAATACTAGTGTAAGTACTATCAACTATAGTAAGGGGGTGCTAAGCTTTAAGTTTATTTGCATAAAGCCAATTTTAGTTCACAAACATTTAGTAAAAGCCTCTTCATTTGCTAACTATCTCAAGTGGGAACATTAGTGTCATTCCCACAACTCTGTTGTGATTCAAGTCAAAGTCACCATTCATCTTTCAAATTCAAGTCACCAGTCACATATCATATTTTTGAAAAGGATCTGATGAAGGAAACAGTATGGCCTTTCCAACCGTCCATAACCGTGGACGCGGCTATTCGAATAGTTCTACACTCTGCAGAGGTCGTACACTTGTGCCACAACATTTGCAATAATCCGTCAGGGTTAACTGGCCCTGATTTATCACACTCCGTGTGCGGACTACCAACCATAACCCTTCACTTACATATCCTAGTATAGGCACCTCTCCCCATGAGCTTGGGCTCCCAGTGAAGACAGACAGTCAGCCTGGGAACTGCACAGGGCTTGGGTCGGACATTCACCTCATTTCTCATCATTTCTTTTGTTGTAGAGGCAGCTTTCGGCATAACCCCGATGACGCTTGTTTAGAGGGAACCCATACTAAGACACATAAACTTCCAGTTAAGCCCTACCCATATCAGGTATTGTGGGGGTACTTGTAAAATTGGAATGGTATCGCATCCGAACCCAACCATCAGTTTTTTGTAAAGTTCACCATGTCATTCACAAGTCACATTCACCTTCAAAATCTTTCAATAAAATGACTCATCATTCCAAGATTTTCAAAGTCATTTCATTTCACATGTTCCCGTCTAGAGTAGTCAATTTTATTTGTTAGCACTAGCAACTAGTCATGAGGGGTGCTAACTAGCTTATAGCTTTCTAGGCTAAGTTTGATGCTCTTGTTCTATTCTATATCTAGACCAAGTGAATCATGAATCAAAAATTAACTTTGATAAATCAAAATCAATAAAGCTTGTAAAGTAAAAAACTTGGGATGGGATCATTAAACATAAAGTAAATGGTGATGGTGCCTTGCTCTTGTAGAGCTTTGCACTTTGCAAGAATATTAGCTTGCCTTGGTTGGTGTTGTGATCAAAGTTCTCTTCTTCTTCCTCTTGGTAGAAAACCTCCTCCTCTTGATAGTCTCCGGTACTAGCATCTATAAACGAATACGAGGATACAATCACCAAACAATACTTAAGTAGACTTAATTAGCCTTAAGGGCTCACACAAATGATCTAGCATCATCACTTAACATTGCTACCCAAGATTATGCTAGGGTTTTCTTACTTAGTGTTAGGAAAATAATTTCCTCTCATTGAGATGTGGATTAGGGTTTCTCTTTAGTTTGGGGAGAAATAATTTCCTCTCATTGAATCTTCTTAAGATTTAATTTCCTCACATGATAATATAGGAACTCATGTTGACCAAGGTCAACACTTCATCCTTATTATTTGGGAAGTTTGATTTAAATGAGGTGCTACACCTCATGCAATTTAATACTAACATGGTAGTGATTTAATGTCACCAAATAACTAAATATGAGATTATGTAGACCATGGTCACTACCTCATGTTGAACTACTTGAGACCAAGATTTAAATGAGAAGAATACCTCTCATATGATTTAATACATAGTTGTGACTAATTTAAATACTACTATTGAGGTGATTTAATATTCTCAAGAAGAATCATATGGGGTCATGAAGACATGTGTCATCACCTCACATTGAGTCACTTGGAAAAATGATTTAAATGAGATGCTACACCTCATATAATTTAAATACTATTTTTGAAATAATTTAAATGAGCTAGAAATGGCCACATAGCCACTATTTGAATCTATCCCATGATCATATACGGTACCCCTATCATATTTTTACATAAACAATTAGAGTATTTGAAAAGTGAATTACAAGAGTTGGAATCAACTAAAAAGCATTTAAGATTGATTTTTAATAATTTTTTGAAGTTTGAAAAGTTACTGCCTTGTTATTTTTACTATTAAAATTCTACAAAAGATTTTGATTTGAATCAAGTGTGGTTGGATTGAGCCTTTCATGAGCTTTCTAAATATATAAAATTTATCAAAATTGACCGCGTAGATTTGTAGTTATTAAATATTTAGCAAAGCATCTGAGAGAAATTACACAGAAAAAGAAATGAGCAAATTTGAATTTAAAACGGGGGCGGGAAGGAGATTGGGCCGGCCCAGCTGCGGCCTGGGCCATGCATGCATGGCGCATGCACGTCGGGAACGCGCGGGACGCGCAGATCGTCGGATGACGATCCGACGGCGCTGGGCCGTCGTCTTCCTCCCGACGCAGCTAGCTTGCGGGGGCCATAACTTTCACCCCGGAGCTCGGATGAAGGTGAGGTTGGGCTCGTTGGACGGGGATTTTCAAGGGCTACAACTTTGATGTAGGGCTCGGGGGCTATGGTGGCAAAAAAATGGCGGCTTTTGGTGTGGCCGCCGGCGAGCTTTTGGCACCGGTGAGCTGCGAGGAGGGCGAGAGGGAGGTGCTAGGGGGAAGAGAGGGATGCTGCTGGGTGTTGTGAGGCTGTCCAAGGCGAGGGGCGGGGTTTATATAGGCGCCAGAGAGCTGGGGCGCAACATGGCCGGCATGGTGGCGACGTCACGGGGCGCGTCGTGTGCAGGGGTTTCTGGCACGGCCGTGGCATCAGCCAGGGAGGTACTGGGGAGGGATGAACGCGTGCACAGTGGCTGGCCCGTAGGCGTCGTGTGCAGTGCGCACGAGGACGTGACCGACGTTGGCGTCCTCGCGTCACTGCGTCGTCCTGGCGCGGGAGAGGGTCAACGGCCGTGTCTAGGAGGTGTTCTGAGGTGAGAGGAGTGTGGTGGCGTAGGGAGACACGATGGTTTGCAGTGTTCACGCGAGGAGGTGGTGGTGTCCACGAGTTGGTGACCATGGACAATGAAATGATGTGTTTTAGCCCACCACTTGCTTTCCTTGTCTCATGGTCATGTCTAGTAGTTGTCTAGGGTCGAGGGAAGTGTAGATGACATGGTGAGAGAGAGGGAAAAGGGCCAGGGGTAGGTAGTGACATGGTGGTGATCATTTGGAGTGGCATGGTGTGGCATTGGTGTGTTTGGTGCCTTTCTTCTTGTCTCTGGTGCTTGGCTGGGTTGAGTGAGGTGATGACATGGTACTAGACAAGGTGAGCAAGGCTAGAGAGAGCTAGAGCTTGTACACTTGATTATTGCCAAAGTTTATGTGACATAAGCCATGACAAGTGTGTACTTGTTCTAGGGTGAGCATGGCTCTACTAAGTGAGGTCATGGTGGGAGCTTTAGTGGTACAAATGGTACTATGGATGAGCTCAAAGAGAGAGAGGGAGTGAGGTGTGAATAGTGGTTGAGAGTAGGTGTACCTTTATGTAGAAATTGGATTCTCATGTAAAAACCTCATGTGTAGGTAAATTTTTCTAGGTTTCTTCATGGATGAGTTCTAAATAATGTTTGGCACTCATTGGTAGTCTTGGTTTGAAATTTGGAGGTGGTTTGTGAAAATTCAAAAAGTGGAGGGAATCTAGAATTTGTGTTAAAGTGGCATTTTGGCTTGACTATTGTGAGCAATGGTCAATGATTTGGTCAATGTGGTCAACACGAAAAATGTTCATCTTGATGAGGTCCTGGATGAGGGGCAAAGAGTTGAGAGAGTTTGGTTTGAGAATCTCTTAATAAAAGGGCTCAAAGTGGGTATGATATTAAAATTGTCAATTTTGACCATTAGTGTATGTAAGCTCATTTTTGTTTCATATTTGATTTGATTTGAGTTTCTTTGATTCCAAATGTGTTAATAAGTGGTTAGTAACCATTTCCAACCAATGGGGCAGCCCAAAGGGTCTATATTAAAGATTTGCAAAATTGGCCATAGCCACATATGTGATGAAGTGCATTTTTCTTATTTTCTTTTTCTTTGCTTCACTTAGGCATGGTTTAGGGTTTATTTAGTATTAGATTGAGTTTGGTAAAGGTTTCAAACCATTAGGGTAAGGTAGGAGGGCATAGGTCAAAATTGGGTAATATGGCTGTGTGCCACATATGCTTCTATGCATATGTTTATTTTATTTTTATTTCTTTTTGGTTTCACCTTAGATTTGATTTGTTAAGTACTAGGTTAGGTTTGTTGATGTTTTCAAAACCTCTAAACAAGGTAGAAAAGCCTAGGTAAAAGTTTTACCAAAAATAGCCATAGGCACATAGGCCCTTTTCTTATTTCATTTTTATTTATCTTATATTGAAAGGTGACAAGAGGGGTGAGGTTTAGGGTTTTGGAATATTTCAAGGTAGTTCACATAAGCATGATTGTAATAACACAATTATCAAGCACAAGTATTATGCATAGCACCTTATTCAGGAAAAGTTTTTTGTTGGTTCTCATTTTTGGAAAAAGGGAAACTCATTCTTTTTCTTTGTTTGAAAATTTGGGATGTTACATATATCATGATCATGGTAACAAATTTTCAAAGTGATGATAATTTTATGTTGCACTCGAGCTTGAACATAAGTACTAGTACGGTCTGACAATTTTTTATAATTATACTTTGCAACATTTAGTTGATGCGCCAATTTCAGAGATAGTTTATGATCATGGTAACAAATTTTCAACATGATGATGATTTGATGTTGCACTCGACCTTGAATAGAAGTACTAGTATGGTGTCATAATTTTTTATCATTATACTTTGCAAGATTTAGCGGATGCGCCAATTTCAGAGATAGGTCATGATCACGGTAACAAATTTTCAACGTGATGATGATTGGATGTTGCACTCGGCCTTGAACAAAAGTACTAGTACGGTCTCACAATTTTTTATCATTATACTTTGCAAGATTTAGCGGATGCGCGAATTTCAGAGATAGATCATGATCATGGTGTAACAAATTTTCAACGTGATGATGATTTGATGTTGGACTCGGCCTTGAACAGAAGTACTAGTACAGTCTCACTTTTTTTACCATTATACTTTGCAAGATTTAGCGGATGCACCAATTTTAGAGATAGATCATGATCATGGTAAAAAAAATCAACGTGATGATGATTTGATGTTGCACTCGGCCTTGAACAAAAGTACTAGTACGGTCTCACATTTTTTTTTCATTATACTTTGCAAGATTTAGTAGATGCGCCAATTTCAGAAATAGGGCATGATTATGATAAAAAAAATTCAACGTGATGATGATTTGATGTTGCACTTGGTCTTGAATAGAAGTACTAGTACGGTCTCACAGTTTTTTATCATTATACTTTGCAAGATTAAGCAGATGCACGAATTTCGGAGATAGATCATGATCATGGTAACAAGTTTTCAACGTGATGATGATTTGATGTTGCACTTGGCCTTGAATAGAAGTACTAGTACGGTCTCACAATTTTTTATCATTATACTTTGCAAGATTAAGCAGATGCACGAATTTCAGAGATAGATCATGATCATGGTAACAAGTTTTCAACGTGATGATGATTTGATGTTGCACTTGGCCTTGAATAGAAGTACTAGTACGGTCTCACCATTTTTTATCATTATACTTTGCAAGATTTAGCGGATGCGCTAATTTTAGAGATAGATCATGATCATGGTAATAAATTTTCAACGTGATGATGATTTGATGTTCACTCGGCCTTGAACAGAAGTACTAGTACGATCTCACAATTTTTTTATCATTATACTTTGCTAGATTTAGCGGATGCGCGAGTTTCAGAGATAGATCATGATTATGGTAACAAATTTTCAACGTGATAATGATTTGATGTTGCACTCGGCCTTGAATAGAAGTACTAGTACAGTCTCACAATTTTTTGTCATTATACTTTGCAAGATTTAGCGAATGCGTCAATTTTAGAGATAGACCATGATCATTGTAACAAATTTTTAACGTGATGATGATTTGATGTTGCACTCGGCCTTAAAAAAAAGTACTAGTACGGTCTCACAATTTTTTTTCATTATACTTTGCAAGATTTAGCGGATGCGAGAATTTCATTGATAAATCATGATCATGGTAACAAATTTTCAACGTGATGATTATTTGATGTTGCACTCGGCCTTGAACAGAAGTATTAGAAATGTCGCACAATTTTTTATCATTATACTTTGCAAGATTTAGCGGATGCGCCAATTTCAGAGATAGATCATGATCATGGTAAAAAAAATCAACGTGATGATGATTTCATGTACTAGTACAGTCATGATCATGGTAACAAATTTTCAACATGATGATGATTTGATGTTGCACTCGGCCTTGAGTAGAAGTACTAGTACGGTCTCGCAATTTTTTATCATTCTAATTTGCAAGATTTAGCGGATGCGCGAATTTCAGAGATAGATCATGATCATGGTAACAAATTTTCGGCGTGATGATGATTTGATGTTGCACTCGGCCTTGAATAGAAGTACTAGTACGGTCTCACAATTTTTTATCCTTATACTTTGCAAGATTTAGCGGATGCTCCAATTTCAGAGATAGATCATGATCATGGTAATAAATTTTCAACGTGATGATGATATGATGTTGCACTCGGCCTTGAACGGAAGGACTAGTACGGTCTCACAATTTTTTATTATTATACTTGGACCGTAGGCAAATTCAAAGTCTCATCCCAGCGGAAAAACTTCGCGCTCACAAAATACAAATATTTCACACGCTTCCAAATTCACATTCTAGCCTTGTGGAGATGACAGCAAAGTCGGTTCGTGGGGGGGGGGGGGGGTCTGCCCGTCATTTTTTTCATTCACCACCTCCCCAGCCTCGGAAACCCTTCGAAAAAACTTCATTTCCCTCATTCTCTCCTCTAAGACCACCCACCGGAACTTCCCAAGTTTCTCTCTCTCCCACCTCCATGACCACCGCACCGGAACATTACCGCTGCACTTCTCTGGCCTACATGAGGCCCCGCGACACCGCATCCTCCTCATCCGGCTGTCTGTCGGAGCCGCTTCATCGACGCTGTCATCAACCGGACCGGATCATCCACGCCGAACCTCGAAACCATATACTCATCCAGCAGTCTACCGCAGTCACTTCAGCTGCGGTATCGCCCACCCCACCGGAGCTGCTTCATTGGATCCGTCGTCCACCGCATCGAATCTAGCTCACCGACTCCCTCCTCCACCACAGGTGATCGGCTTCACCAACACCGCTGTGCATGAACCGGATCTGCTTCACCGGCGTTATGCATGATCCACACCTATCTAAACTCTTATATTGTTGCTTTTCTATTGCTACCTGCAAGTTTTTTTTTTTAATCTTGGAGGAACCTGTTTGTGCTAACGAGGCGTCGTTACATTTTGCAGATGAGATGAGTAACCATGAAGTGTAATGGCCGTCTCTCCAACCCCATGTACCAGATGTAGTTTACTTCATCACCGAATCTACCAACCCCAGGAAGAGCTGCAGTGACTCCCACAAAGTGCTTCTCCTAATGTAAGTCCCTTGTTTTGGCGCCATGTTCTGGGTTCAGATGCTTGTTTATCTGAAGCTCTTGAAGTTTATTCCTAGCTATGACACCCTGATATTTTTTAGTTCGTTGCTAATTTAAGTGATTGAACAATTTTGGTTTATATTCTCCGCTCTGTAGATGTTTCCATCATAACTTCTATCTTGCTCAGTCGTTGCTACAAAAATTATAGCCTGCTACTATGTTCATGCCAATTTTGTAGTCACTGAACATGTTGGTTTGCATTCTCTGTACTACAGGTGATGCCATTGTTATTTCTATTTAGTTCGTCGTAAGCTAAGAAAGTAAGAGTCTCCTATTAGTCTGGCATGCTATCACTATGCTATCTGGCCGGTAGTATAAATAAACTTATCATACAACTAGATAATAATTTTGTGTGCCATATGATTCTTCAAAAAATGCAGCATTGACTTCCTTCTCTTACTTTGCATGGCACTCACACATGGAATGCTGAACATATTGGTTTGAATTTATATCCCGAAACATATTGATTTGCATTCCCTTCACTACAAGTTCAGGAGTGATGCTGTTATAATTTTTATCTGGTTCATTCCTATCTATTAAAGTAACATCCTGCAATTATTTAGTTCATGACCAGTTTTAAGTAATTGCACATGTTGGTTCACATTTCCTGCTCTATAGCTTTCGCCATTTTAACTTCAATTTGGCTCATTGTTTGTTACAAAAGTAACAACCTCCTATTATGTAGTTCATGCCAAATTGAACTAATTGAACATGTTACTCTGCATTCCATGCACAAGTAATATCATTATTATTTATATGTGGTTCGTCGTGAGCTACTACTATCATTTCATTCACCTCTATGTGTTGCATGTTATGAATTTTAAGTCCCTGAACACATTGATTAGCATTCCCTGCATAACGAAGTTCAGATTATAATTCCTATATGGTTCATTACTAGCTATGAAAGTAAAATGCTGATATTATTTGGTTCATGGCCAATTTAAGTAATTGAGCATGTTGGTTTGCATTACCTGTTCTATAGTTGTTGACATTATAACTACTATCTGGTTTGGTCTTTGTTACAAAAGTAAGTGACTTTTATATTATGTACTATTTCATGTCAATTTGGAAGTAACTGAATATGTTGGTATGTTTTTGCTACACTGCAAATGATACAACTATTATATCTATCTGATTTGTCATAAGCTAGGCCAGTAACTGTTGCTCTGGTTCAAGTATGTGTACCTTTCGTATTTCTATAGGCCTGTGTGTGTATATGCAGGAACACACATTCTAGAGAGATTTCAGCAACATATATAGTGTAATTATGTAGCTCATCACTCACTATTTCGGTGTTTAATGCATGAATACCACTGGGATGGAGGGAGTGCATACATACTGTTTATCATGATGGAACTCGTATGTGTATGACTGATAGTGTCTTGATGCAGAGCAACAAAAAACTACCTTTATAAATAAGGGCAACACCGGACATCTTCAATGAGTGTAGCAATATGGTGAGCTGCATGGAACTTGACAATAGTAAGTCTGTATTTTATTCTGACATGCTTGGTTATATAAACCATAAAATAATTCGATTGCTTGTTTATATTGCACTATCTCAGCTGCTTAATGATTAGAACATTACATTCTTTATGTTGCTATAAACCATACACTTCAAAAGGAAGCTCACATGTTTATTGGGCCAGCCCAGTTGTCATGTTGACCGGTCAAACAAAGGCATTCGGTCGGCCCACTGCCTAGTGGGCCGGCCCATATACATGATTGACCGGTCAAACCAAGACATTCGGTCTGGCCCACTAGCTGAATGGGCTGGCCCATTTAAGTTCTAACGTGTCAAACTGAGAAATTAGGTTCGGCTCACGTACCTAATTGATCAGCCCAGTTATATAGTTGATTTGTCAAATCAAGTCAGCTGGCCTGGCCCGCAAACTAAATGAGCCGGCCTGCTTAAGTCGTGGCAGGCCTTGTGTGGGTCTACCATCTATCACGGGTTTTCAGCCGGTTAACGACGTTAATGGAAAGTCAACGTTGTCTGCCACGTGTCAGTTTGCATGACGTCAGCAGTTGACGGCCTTCCAAAAACTCTTGTGCAACAGTACGATTTTTCCCGGCCAAAGGCGCCCAAACGCGACGCACCGAAAAATCCTTGGTAATCCCTTACCTGACGCAGTATGCACCACAGAACTCATATCGTCGGGTTAGACTCATAGACGACAAAAAAAGGCCATTACGTGACGAAAATTTAACGTTGTAGATCAGAACTTTTCTTGTAGTGCGCACTGTCACTCGCTTGGCCCCGCGCTATCCTGGGGCTCTTGGGGAACCCTGGCGAGGGCGGGAGCTCCCACGGTGCCTTTCCCACGCTGCTGCGCGGCATCCCACGACTCTGTGTGTCGTCTCCTCTGATTGCATGTGACGCATGTCATTGTGGCGCCCGCACCTACGCCTTTGCCTCGACCCCTCGTCATCCAAGCGAATTTTGGCGAAACACTGGAAACCATGGCGAGGCAAGGACCTCCGGCGATGCCACTCCTGCGCTGTCGGGCGACATCCCATGCCTCCACGTGCCATCCCTGGTGCCCACGTGGGATGCCCACCTACAGCCGCCGGGGACGTTCCCAATCTTCGCACTGAAGATCGCACCGCCGGGGAGACGCACAACAAAAAATTTGAGATGCTCTATGTGTCAACACCCGGATTTTTAAGTCCGGATGCCTATTATGTCATACATCGCAATCCCAGAAATATTGTTGTTGCGAGGCATAATAGTTAAGAATCACAGTCATCATTCATTACAACTCATAAAGTCTTACAAATTGGAATCACATGATCCATATTACACAAATAGTTGATCTAACGATCAACGAACTGATCAACGACAAACACAAGTTCATAGCGGAAGCGTAAGATACAAGGACTCTAAAGTCCACAGGCCAACGCTTGACGTTAGCAGACTCCTAGTTGTTGTAGACTTCCTGCTGACCGTCCTCCTCGTACTGCTGCTCCTCTTCATAGTCTGGCCATTTGAATAGCCAGGGACACAGCCGTGAGTACTTTATGTACTCGCAAACTAATACTAGTGTAAGTGCTAACATTTCTAGTAGAGGGGTGCTAAGTTCTAGTTTATTTGCATAAAGCCAATTTTATTTTGCAAGTACTTACTAAAGACTTATTCATGTGCTAACTAACTCAAGTGGGAACATTAGTGTCATTCCCACAACTCTGTTGTGTTTTCAACCTACTCAAGTCACCATTCACCATTCATATCATCAACATGATCAAATTCTGACACCGGAAACTGTATGGCCTTTCCAACCGTCCGTAACCGTGGACACGGCTATTCGAATAGGTTTACACTCTGCAGAGGTTGCACACTTGTGCCACAACATTTGATTTCATCCGTCGGGATTTCCCCGAATCATCGTAACACAGTACGCGGATCATCAACCATAACCTTTCATTTACTAATCCTAGTATGAGCACCTCTCCCCATGAGCTTGGCTTCCCAGTGAAAACCAACTGTCAACCTGGGAACTGCACAGGGCTTGGCCGTACAATTCACTTCACATCATTTCTCAACAACGGAGGCAGCCTCGGCATAACCCCTATGATGCGTGTTCGGAGGAACTCATACTAAGATACATAAACTTCTAGTTAAGCCCTTACCCATAATCAGGTATTGTGGGGGTACTCAATAATTGGAAAGGTATCGCATCCAAACCAATATTAGTTTTTAATCAAAAATCACTATCTTCTCTTGGTCATATTCACCTTCAAAAGTCATTTCATAATCTTTATCATCATTATTTCACCACACATGTTCCCATCTAGAGTAGTCATTTTTAATTTAGCACTAGCATCTAAGGATGAGGGGTGCTAAGTAAATTTCTTTGCTTCTAGGCTAACTTTGATACTCTTGTACTAATCTAACATTAACCCTATTGAATTATGAATCAACAGTACAAAAATAACAGTAAGTAAAACTTGGAATTAAAACTGGGAAATAGGCTCATCAACATAAAATAAATGGGTGGTGCTTGGCTCATGATGAGCTAGCACTTTGCAAAAGTACTATCTTGCCTTGGTTGGGAAACTGGTCAAAGTGGTCTTCCTCTCCTTGACAGTAGACCTCCTCCTCCTCTGGATACTCCTCGGTACTAGCGTCTAAAATACGAATACGGGGTACACAATCATCATACCAAACAAATTTGCTAAACTAGTCACACTCATGATTTACACAACTTAAACTAGCATCACATATCACTATTATGTTGGTGGATGTGTTTTTCTTATTAATTAAGAAAAATAATTTCCTCTCATACTAATCTTGGATGTTACTTTGAATTATTTAGAGAAATAATTTCCTCTCATTATCTTATTAAGATTTAATTTCTCTTATGCATAATATGTGACCTAGGTTGACCCAAGTCAACCTCTTCACACTTATCATTTTGAGAAAGTGATTTAAATGGGGTGTAGCACCCCATACAATTTAATCTTAGCATGGTAAAGACTTAATATCATCAACAAACCATATGAGACTTTTATGACCAGAGTCTTGACCTCATATTACATTGTTCATGACAAGATTTAAATGGAAGAAAATACTCCCATATGATTTACTAATATTTTTGGACAATAGTTTTGACTAGAAATAGTCTTATAGTCCTTTAATTTAACTAGGCCATGATCATACACAGTAAGAATGGCATATTTTTGTAGAAACAATTAATATAAGTGAAATGTGAATTATAGGAGTTGGAATTAACTTAAAAGCATGTTTGGTTGATTTTTAATAATTATTCTAATGCAGAAAAGTCCCTGCCTTGTTTATTTTCCTATTTTAATTCTATAATAGATCTATAGTTAATTCCAGTGGCATTGGATAGATAAATTCCTAAGGTTTCCAAATATATAAAGTTTGTAAAATTTGGGTGAGTAGATTTGTCTCTATTAAATTTCAAAGTTAGCATCAGATTGTATATTCTATTTATTCTGGAAATTTCGAATTTGAACTGGTGGGCTCGCGCGGGAAAACTAGCTGGGCTGCAGAGAGAAAAGGAGTTGGGCCGGCCCACTTCGCGTCCAGCGCGAGCAGGCCGTCTGACGGCGGGGGCCACGCGTCAGTGGGGCTTAACGCCCGAAGCGGTACCGATCAACCTGGCCCGCCCGATTAGAAACAGATCGGACGGTCCACGTCCTTTGTCGATGGCGACGAGAGGCGCGGCCACTGGCGGCGACGGTAGGGGGTCGGAGACTCACCGGCGGCGCGGCGATGGTCGGGGAGGGGTTGCGGAGAGGTTGTCGATGATGGTGAAGCAGATGGAAGCAGCGGCGGCGCCTGGGGTGCACTGCAACGGCGGCGCCCTTCTCAGCACCTCCGCGGGCACCGAGCTCCAAATTCCGGCGAGGCAGTGGTGAATGTGGAGAAAGAAGAGGCTAGGGAGGCTCAGAGGTGAGAGGGAAGACTGATGGTGTGACGAATTTGAAGAAGGGAGAGCCCCTTTTATAGCTGCGAGGCAGTGCCGCGGGTCTGGGGTGAGGTCAGCCATGGCGTCGACGGTAGGGTGGCGCAGGGGTACTGGCGATGACGCGCAGGTGCAGGCGAGGTCACGGCGGTGCTGTAGAGCTTGATTGCGGGGAAAAAGAGGGGCTACAGCGGCGGCGATCGTGACGGGAGCTTGCAGGTCATGGCGGGCTGTCGTGGATGCTCGCGTCACCTGCGGCGTTCCCGCGGTCAAGCGACGATGTCGGTGGGGTTGCTGGTGGTCTGGCGCATCCACTGGCGAGCGGAGCGAGGTGAGTGAGGGCGAGGAGCGTCGGCGCGCGTCACGCTCCGGCGCGTCCGGGGCGTTCGCCGTGCGCGCACTGGCGCAGCGTGTGCACGCCTGGGCGTGTCTGGGCGCGTCGAGCCTGGCGTGTGCACGCGTCATTTCGACCTCGGGAGGGTACGGGCTGACTCAGTGAGGTGAGAGGGAGTGGCCAGACATGGTGGTTGGGTCCAGGGTTGAGAGGTGAGAGGGATGGCATGGTGTGGCCATGCCATGCCACGGCTCGGCATGGTCTCGATGATTTGACCAAGCAAGGGTCGGTGCAAGTGGTGCAACCAGTGTGGTGAGGTGAGAGGAGGGTCCGAGAGGTTGCTTGTGGTGGCTCGAGGTTGGACCAAGTCCTCACCAATTTTCGATATGGGCACAATGTGATACCCCTGCTCGCCAAGTGTTCGATCAAATGCCCGAAAGAAAACAAATTTTGAATTTTGAAATTCTTTTTGGTGGGTTGTAATCATATATTAAATAGAGCATTTTGGTGGTGGTGATGATCAAAATGGAATTGAGATGCAAAATCACATTTTGCATATGATCTTACATATGTGAAAATGTTCTAACTTTGCTTGCTTCTCATTTGAAATTGGTGATGAATTTGGGGTGGTGGCTTTGGGCAAAGTTGAAGTGCTTGATGTTGTCTTGGATGAGGTGCAAAGAAATAGCCAAGTGTAGAAGTGAAAAGTAAAAAGCCAGGGGCTTAAAGTGAGCATCAGGGTAAAAATGGCACATATGACCATAATCATATGTGAGCTCATATTTGCTTTAATTTTGATTTGAAATGTGTTTGATGGTTTCCAAAGTGGTTAATATATGTTTAGTATCCATTTACACCCAATGGTGCAAATCAAATTGGCCTAGATCAAAGAATGGTAAGAATGGCCTAAGCCTTATGTGTATGTGAAGTTGATTTTTAGCATTTCTTTTCTATTTCTCTTTTATTTGACTTTGGGTGATCAAGTGATCATTGCTAGGGTTTTGGAATGAGGGTAACACATATACAAGCATCATGGCAAAAGCACACTCAAATAAATCACTAAGGTGAGCTAATATGCATAATCCTATATGATGAGAAAAAGTTTTTGTTAACTCTGATTTTTGGGTTCTTGAATTCCTCTCTTGTCCATTTTATTGAAATTTGGGATGCTACAAACCCTTCCCCCTTACAAAAGATCTCGTCCCGAGATCGAGAGAAAACTAGGTACTAAAGAGATCGGGGTATTCTTTCTTCATGTCTTCTTCGCGTTCCCAAGTGGCTTCGTCTTCAGTGTGATTGCTCCACTGAATCTTCAAGAACTTGATACTCCCGGTGCGGGTGGTTCCGTATGCTTCCTCCGGGATGCGAATAGGTACTTCCCGGTATGTCAAGTCTGTGTTGATATCCACCGAACGATGATCTATATTCTTGAATACTTCAGTCTTCTCCGGTACTTCAAGGCACTTCCGGAGCAGTGAGATGTGAAACACATTGTGCACGGCTGCCATTTCTTCAGGTAGTTCCAGTTGATAGGACACTTCGCCTCGGTGACTCAGAACTTTGAAGGGTCCGACATATCGGGGTGCGAGTTTTCCTTTCAGCTGGAATCTCTGCATTCCCTTGAGGGGTGACACCTTGAGGTAGACAAAATCTCCAATCTCAAAGGTCATCTCTCGGCGTCTTTTGTCGGCGTAGCTCTTCTGTCGGGATTGCGCAGTCTTGAGGTACTCGCGGATCTTGTGCACCTTCTCTTCGGCTTCTCGAAGAACATCTGGTCCAAAGACTTGGCTTTCTCCGACTTCTGACCGGTTCGGAGGGGTACGGCATTTCCTTCCGTACGGGGCTTCAAAGGGGGCCATTTGCGGGCTGGCTTGATAACTCGTTGTTGTACGAGAATTCCGCATATGGCAAGCGGTCTTCCCACTTGGATCCATATTCCAGGTACACGAGCTCTCAACATATCTTCTAGTATCCGATTGACTCTCTCGGTCCGTCCGTCGATCTGCGGGTGATAAGGCGTGTCTGAAGTTCGAGACGGGTTCCTAGTCCTTCATGCACTTTACGCAGAATCTTGAGGTGAACTGTGATCCTCTATCTGACACAATTGACTTCGGGGTTCCGTGCTGGGCGACTATCCTTGAGATGTATAACTCAGCTAACTTTGGGCCTTGGTATGTGGTCTTGACAGGGATGAAGTGGGCAACCTTGGTCAACCTATCAATGACAACCCAAATGGAGTCATTTCCTCTGCTAGATTTGGGCAATCCTGTGATAAAGTCCATACCGACAGAATCCCATTTCCACTCAGGAATCTGTAAAGGTTGCAACAGTCCTGCGGGTCGTTGATGTTCTGCCTTGACTCGCTGACAGATATCACACTTGGCGATATAACTTCCTATCTCTCGCTTCATTCCGTGCCACCGAATTGTTCCTTCGGGTCTTGGTACATCTTGGTTCCTCCAGGATGAATGGAATACGTGGTGTCGTGAGCTTCCTTCAGTATGACTTGCTTCAATTCTGAATCTGACGGTACACACAGGCGACCGTTGTACCAAAGTACTCCTTCTTCATCGATGGTGAATCCTGGTGCCTTTCCTGCAGCTATCTGACTCTTGATTCCGGCAATGCTGGCATTTCCCTTCTGGGCTTCTTTGATCTGTCCAATCAAAGTAGGCTGCAGTTCTATGCTGGCTAGGTATCCTTCACTAACTAGCTCCATTCTGAAATGCTCAAACTCTTGGTGTAGGCTAGGCTGTTCCTTTGCTATCATGGAGTTTAACTGACAAGGCAGTCTACTCAGGGCATCTGCTACTACATTGGCCTTCCCGGGGTGATAGTGGATTTCCATATCATAATCCTTGATTAGCTCTAACCATCTGCGTTGCCTCATGTTCAGCTCCTTCTGTGTGAAGATATACTTCAGGCTCTTGTGATCCGAATAGATCTCGCATCGATTACCCATGAGGTAATGACGCCAAACTTTCAAGGCTAACACTACGGCTGCGAGCTCGAGGTCATGGGTTGGGTAGTTCTGCTCATGTTGCTTCAGTTGCCGGGACAGGTATGATATCACCTTGCCTTCTTGCATCAACACACATCCAAGACCAATCTTGGACGCATCACAGTAGACATCAAATGGCTTGGTGATATCCGGCATGATCAGTATTGGGGCTGTGGTCAATCTGCTCTTGAGTTGTTGGAAACTTTCTTCACATTTGGCAGTCCATTCAAACTTCTTGTCCTTCTTTAGCAGTTGAGTCATGGGTCGGGCTATGCTGGAAAATCCTTCAACGAATCGGCGGTAATATCCCGCTAATCCGAGGAATGCGCGGACCTCGGTCTGAGTGGTTGGGGCTTTCCATTCTGTGACAGTCTTGATCTTGGCGGGATCTACAGCAATTCCTCCTGCGGACAAGATATGTCCCAGAAATCCTACCTCCTTCAACCAAAACTCACACTTGCCGAACTTGGCATATAACTTGTGCTGCCTCGGGGTTTCTAGGATTATTTCCAAGTGTTGTTCATGTTCCTCTTCGGTTTTGGAGTAGATAAGAATGTCATCGATGAAAACAACGACAAACTTATCCAAAAAGTTCATGAAGACCTTGTTCATGAGGTTCATGAAATAGGCGGGGGCATTGGTTAATCCAAATGACATGACATTGTACTCATACAGTCCATATCTGGTGGTGAAGGCAGTCTTTGGGATATCCGTTGCACGGATCTTCAGTTGATGGTAGCCAGTCCTAAGGTCAATCTTGGAGAATACGGTGGCACCTGCTAGCTGGTCAAACAGGTCTTCTATCTTTGGCAAGGGGTATTTGTTTTTGATGGTGACATCGTTAAGTTTACGATAATCCGTACATAACCGATTGGCACCATCTTTCTTATCCACAAATAAAACTGGTGATCTCCAAGGCGACGCACTTGGTCGAATCGGACCTTTGTGCAACATATCATCCAGATTGCTTCTTCGGCTCTATTAATTCTGCCGGGTTCATGCTATAGGCTCTCGGGCTATAGGTCCTGTTCCAGGAATTAACTCGATGATAAACTCGATATCCCGATCCGGGGGCATACCGGGTAAATCATCCGGAAACACATCAGCGTATCGACAGACGACCCTGATCTGATCCAGAGTTGGTTTGGCTACTCCTTGGTTGCAAGTAAAATTTCTGGGGAGTTTCTCAGACACATGTTCTATTGTTATTCCGGTGCTACTAGTCATGGTGATGGCCTTCTTGGCGCAGTCTATCAATCCATGATGTTTCGCCATCCAATCCATTCCTAGTACTACTTCCAATCCTTTTGTTCCCGTAACAATTAAGTTTGCAAAAAACATTATTTCTTGAATTCTAATGGGTACTTCTTTGCAAAATTTTCTAGCTTTAGTGGTTGATCCAGGTATTTGAACTATCATGACATGTTTCAAGCTGATTGGTTGAATCTTACTAGTGCTCACAAAATCTTCAGTAACAAATGAATGTGATGCTCCGGAATCAAACAACACTCTTGCTGGTATTGAGTTAATAGAGAACATACCCAGCACCACATCTGGGGCTTCCTGGGCTTCCTCGGCGTTCATGTGGTAGAGGCGACCTCCGCGGTTGTGCGGGTTGTTGGGGGTGAACTTCTTGCCGGTGGAGACACGGCGTTGCTGCTGAGCAGGTGTAGCGGTGTTGCCGGCGAGCTTGGCCAGCCTTTTGGGGCACTCATTGGAGAAGTGTCCCACCACTCCACACTCATAGCAGGTGATTGTGGACTTGTCCTTGGTTCCAACCGGAATGGCATTGCTTCCGGTCCTTGGTGCAGTGTTGGTGTTGTTGTTGTTGGTGTTGGGGGCTCGCGGCGGAGCGCGGTTGAAGTTGCTGTTGTGGTGCACATAGGAGTTGGGGTTGTTGCTGTTGTGGTGGGGGCCTCCTGGCCTTGGGTTTCCTCCGCTCCGGTTCTGAAAACCGGGGCGCGACACCTGGTTCTGGGGCTTGCTGTTTCTGGGGGCAAAACCACTGCTTGAGCTAGGGCGGTATCTTGGGGCATTGCTGGGCCCACTCTGGTTCATCATGCGGCGCTTGCGGTTTTCATTGGCCTGGTGCAACTTGCCTTCCATTTGGATGGAAGAATCCACTAGGGCTTCAAGGTCAGCAAAGGGGATGTTGACCAGATACTGTCTGCATCTCGTCGTGCAGGCCGTTCGGGAATCTCTCCTTCCTTTTCTCATTGGTGTCAGTTTCATCGGGGGCGTACCTTGACAGGGTGAGGAACCTGTCGCGGTATTCTACCACCGACATCCGGCCTTGCTTCAGTTCCCGGAATTCATCCCTCATCTTCTTGATCAAACCTGGTGGTACATGGTACTTGCTAAACTTGAGCTTAAAGTCAGCCCAAGTCATCATCTGTCCGGCATTTAATGCACGGGCGCTGGTCCACCAAGCTCTTGCTGGTCCTGCTAGGTAGTGCGTAGCAAACAGCACTTTCTCATTCTCATCCACTCCAGCTACTTCCAAGTTATTTTCCATTGTTTGCAGCCAATCATCTGCATCTAAGGGCTCTTCAGTCTTGCTGAAAACAGGTGGGTTGGTGTTTTGGAAATTCTTGAGTTTGGATCCTGGATGGTCATGGTGTCCATGGCCCCGCCGGTTGTTGGCTAGTTGTCTGCGGTCTGCTGCGAGGCTGGCTTGGCGTTCAGCTCGGTCGGTCTCCCCGTCCGCCATCGTAGTCCGCAGCGAGCTTGCATCATAGCATCCGAGTTCGCGTTGCGATGAGCCATCCGAACGAGTAGATAGATCATGAGATAAGAGGGAATTTTCTATGGCTTATTTTGGGTAAGTTTTAAACTTAAAGACTTTTGATGATGCACATAACACACAAACATTCATTCATTCATGACAAGCATCACACATTACAAGCTAACACACTAAGGGTTTTAAGAACCCTTCTTCTCCAAGCTACGATACATGGTGCGGGATACAACTCACACCTACGTAAGTGAGGCTAGTGCAGCTACTACTCATCATCTTCATCCACATCAATGGGAATGATCCCATCCTCCTCGGACTCCAGAAACGCGTAGTCCTCCTCATCAGTGAACTCATCATCCTCGAAGTCGTTGTCGTCACTCAGGAAGTCATCGCCTCCCTGAATGTCGTCTCCATCCTCCTCCATCTCCCGGATCCGGTCCTCGCCGAGTCCGGACAGTCACCTCCAAAGTGCGGATCTTCTCGCGAAGACGGCCGATAGTGGCATCCTTCTTGGCGCGCTGCGCAGCGGAGTGACTTGCGGTCCTTGGCGAGCATCCGGATAGCTTCGGCATGGTGAGCCAAAGCCATCTGGGCACGGTGGTTGTGAACACGCGTCAGTTCCAGTTCCTTCCGGGTCTCATGGAGCATAAAGTCCAGATGCTGCACATGGATCTTGAGCACCGGGTGCGAAGAGAGTGCCATGGGTTCTCCCATGGTGTCGTGCCTGGCGAAGTAGGCGAAGCGGCTTCCCGGAGTGCGGCGATGTTCCGTCCGCACACCCGAGCAAGTCCCTCCCGAAGAGCGTGAGCAAGCCCGTCCGGCCGGCTTGCATGCCTTGAAGGAGAAAAGGATCCTCTCCGAGATGGGAGGCTCCGAACTTCCCTTCAAGTCAGCGGTGATCATCCATCGCTGTTCCCCGGTGGGGGTGTCGTGGATCCGGACTCCATGGAACCGGGGAGGTGGGCGTTCGAGCCTCTCGGACACCAGGTACAAGTCGCGCTCGAACACCAGACTTCCTCCGTTCTCCAGATCGTAGGTCTCCGTCTGGACGTAGGGCTCCATCTGAAAGTGAAATGGATGAGTAAGTTAGAGATGTGACTAAGTGTGGCAATATTTTAAATGGATTTAAAAGGAAGAGCATGGTCATCATTTTTGAAAAGATCCGGTAGAAAAGAGAATGAGTAAGTTTTTCCCAAGTATTCACTCAATTTGTTTTAGAAACTAAATTTTTCGGAACGTCCATTCTAAACTAGGGTCTCCTAAGGTCAAACAATGGCTCTGATACCAACTTGTCAACACCCGGATTTTTAAGTCCGGATGCCTATTATGTCATACATCGCAATCCCAGGAATATTGTTGTTGCGAGGCATAATAGTTAAGAATCACAGTCATCATTCATTACAACTCATAAAGTCTTACAAATTGGAATCACATGATCCATATTACACAAATAGTTGATCTAACGATCAACGAACTGATCAACGACAAACACAAGTTCATAGCGGAAGCGTAAGATACAAGGACTCTAAAGTCCACAAGGCCAACGCTTGACGTTAGCGAGACTCCTAGTTGTTGTAGACTTCCTGCTGACCGTCCTCCTCGTACTTGCTTGCTCCTCTTCATAGTCCGGCCATTTGAATAGCCGGGGACACAGCCAGTGAGTACTTTATGTACTCGCAAACTAATACTAGTGTAAGTGCTAACATTTCTAGTAGAGGGGTGCTAAGTTCTAGTTTATTTGCATAAAGCCAATTTTATTTTGCAAGTACTTACTAAAGACTTATTCATGTGCTAACTAACTCAAGTGGGAACATTAGTGTCATTCCCACAACTCTGTTGTGTTTTCAACCTACTCAAGTCACCATTCACCATTCATATCATCAACATGATCAAATTCTAACACTGGAAACTGTATGGCCTTTCCAACCGTCCGTAACCGTGGACACGGCTATTCGAATAGGTTTACACTCTGCAGAGGTTGCACACTTGTGCCACAACATTTGATTTCATCCGTCGGGATTTCCCGAATCATCGTAACACGAGTACGCGGATCATCAACCATAACCTTTCATTTACTAATCCTAGTATGAGCACCTCTCCCCATGAGCTTGGCCTCCCAGTGAAAACCAACTGTCAACCTGGGAACTGCACAGGGCTTGGCCGTACAATTCACTTCACATCATTTCTCAACAACGGAGGCAGCCTCGGCATAACCCCTATGATGCGTGTTCAGAGGGAACTCATACTAAGATACATAAACTTCTAGTTAAGCCCTTACCCATAATCAGGTATTGTGGGGGTACTCAATAATTGGAAAGGTATCGCATCCAAACCAATATTAGTTTTTAATCAAAAATCACTATCTTCTCTTGGTCATATTCACCTTCAAAAGTCATTTCATAATCTTTATCATCATTATTTCACCACACATGTTCCCATCTAGAGTAGTCATTTTTAATTTAGCACTAGCATCTAAGGATGAGGGGTGCTAAGTAATTTGCTTTGCTTCTAGGCTAACTTTGATACTCTTGTACTAATCTAACATTAACCCTATTGAATTATGAATCAACAGTACAAAAATAACAGTAAGTAAAACTTGGACTTAAAACTGGGAAATAGGCTCATCAACATAAAATAAATGGGTGGTGCTTGGCTCATGATGAGCTAGCACTTTGCAAAAGTATTATCTTGCCTTGGTTGGGAAACTGGTCAAAGTGGTCTTCCTCTCCTTGACAGTAGACCTCCTCCTCCTCTGGATACTCCTCGGTACTAGCGTCTAAAATACGAATACGGGGTACACAATCATCATACCAAACAAATTTGCTAAACTAGTCACACTCATGATTTACACAACTTAAACTAGCATCACATATCACTATTATGTTGGTGGATGTGTTTTTCTTATTAATTAAGAAAAATAATTTCCTCTCATACTAATCTTGGATGTTACTTTGAATTATTTAGAGAAATAATTTCCTCTCATTATCTTATTAAGATTTAATTTCTCTTATGCATAATATGTGACCTAGGTTGACTGATGCGCGTAGATGTACACGTCCGTTGGGAACCCCAAGAGGAAGGTATGATGCGCACAGTGGCAAGTTTTCCCTCAGAAAGAAACCAAGGTTTAATCGAACCAGGAGGAGCCAAGAAGCACGTTGAAGGTTGATGGTCGCGAAATGTGATGCGGCGCAACACCGGGGATTCCGGCGCCAACTAGGAACCTGCACAACACAACCAAAGTACTTTGCCCCAACGAAACAGATGAGGTTGTCAATCTCACCGGCTTGCTGTAACAAAGGATTAAACGTATCGAGTGGAAGATGTTTGCAAAGAAAACAGTAAAACAAGTAGATTGTATGCTATGGAAAGAATAGGACCGGGGTCCACAGTTCACTAGAGGTGTCTCTCCCATAAGATAAAAGCATGTTGGGTGAACAAATTACAGTCGGGCAATTGACAAATAGAGAAAGGCATAACAATGCATATACATGACATGATAAATATAGTGAGATTTAATTGGGCATTACGACAAAGAACATAGACCGCCATCCAACTCGCATCTATGCCTAAAAAGTCCACCTTCGAAGTTATCGTCCGAACCCCTCCGGTATTAAGTTGCAAAGCAACAGACAATTGCATTAAGTATTGTGCGTAATGTAATCAATAACTACATCCTTAGACATAGCATCAATGTTTTATCCCTAGTGGCAACAAGCACATCACAACCTTAGAACTTTCTCGTCATCGTCCCGGTATCAATGAAGGCATGAACCCACTATCGAGCATAATTACTCTCTCTTGGAGTTAAGAGTAAAAACTTGGCCGAGCCTCTACTAATAACGGAGAGCATGCAAGATCATAAACAACACATGAACAATAGATTGATAATCACCATAATCATAGTACTCTCTATCCATCGGATCCCGACAAACACAACATATAGAATTACATATAGATGATCTTGATCATGTTAGGCAGCTCACAAGATCTAACAATGAAGCACAACAAGGAGAAGACGACCATCTAGCTACTGCTATGGACCCATGGTCCAGGGGTGAACTACTCACTCATCACTCCGGAGGCGATCATGGCGATGAAGAGTCCTCCGGGAGATGAATCCCCTCTCCGGCAGGGTGCCGGAGGCGATCTCCCGAATCCCCCGAGATGGGATTCGCGGCGGCGGCGTCTCCGTAAGGTTTTCCGTATCGTGGCTCTCGGTATCGGGGGTTTCGCGACGGGAGCTTTAAGTAGGCGGAAGGTCAACGCGAGGGGCCACACGAGGGGCCCAGGGGGCAGGTCGGCGCGGCCGGGGCTCGGGCCGCGCCGGCCTCCCTCCCGGCCGCCTCGTGGCCCCACTTCGTTAGGTCTTCGGTCTTCCGGAAGCTTCGTGCAAAAATAGGACCCCGGGCGAAAGTTTCGTCCAATTCCGAGAATATTTCTTTACTAGGATTTCGAAACCAAAAACAGCAGTAAAACAAGAATCGGCTCTTCGGCATCTTGTTAATAGGTTAGTTCCGGAAAATGCATAAATATGACATATAATGTGCATAAAACATGTAGGTATCATCAATAAAGTAGCATGGAACATAAGAAATTATCGATACGTTGGAGACGTATCAGCATCCCCAAGCTTAGTTACGCTCGTCCCGAGCGAGTAAAACGATAACAAAGATAATTTACGAAGTGACATGCCATCATAATCTTGATCATACTATTTGTAAACATATGTAATGAATGCAGCGATCAAAGCAAAGGTAATGACATGAGTAAACAACTGAATCATATAGCAAAGACTTTTCATGAATAGTACTTCAAGACAAGCATCAATAAGTCTTGCATAAGAGTTAACTCGTAAAGCAATAAATCAAAGTAAAGGTGTTGAAGCAACACATAAGAAGATTAAGTTTCAGCGGTTGCTTTCAACTTGTAACATGTATATCTCATGGATATTGTCAACATAAAGTAATATAACAAGTGCAATATGCAAGTATGTAGGAATCAATGCACAGTTCACACAAGTGTTTGCTTCTTAAGGTGGAAGGAGATAGGTAAACCGACTCAACAATAAAAGTAAAAGAATGGTCCTTCGCAGAGGAAAGCATCGATTGCTGTATTTGTGCTAGAGCTTTTATTTTGAAAACATGAAACAATTTTGTCAACGGTAGTAATAAAGCATATGAGTTATGAAAATTATATCTTACAAGTTGCAAGCCTCACGCATAGTATACTAATAGTGCCCGCACCTCGTCCTACTTAACTTGGACTACCGGGTCTTCGCATGCCATGTTTCAACCAAGTGTCACAAAGGGGTACCTCCATGCCGCCTCGTACAAAGGTCTAAGGAGAATGCTCGCATTTCGGATTTCTCGCTTTTGATTATTCTCAACTTAGACATCCATACCGGGACAACATGGACAACGAGATAATGGACTCCTCTTAAATGCATAAGCATGTAACAAAGTTATTATTCTCATATGAGATTGAGGATATATGTCCAAAACTGAAACTTCCACCATGGTTCATGGCTTTAGTTAGCGGCCCAATGTTCTTCTCTAACAATTTTGCATGCTCCAACCACTAAAATGATAGACCTTCGGACAAGACGGACATGCATAGCAACTCACATGATATTCAACAATAGTTGATGGCGTTCCCCGTAAACATGGTTATCGCACAACAAGCAACTTAATAAAATATAAAGTGCATAAGTACATATTCAATACTACGATAGTTTTTAAGGCTATTTTGTCCCATGAGCTATATATTGCAAAAGTGAATGATGGAATTTTAAAGGTAGCACTCAAGCAATTTACTTTGGAATGGCGGGTAAATACCATGTAGTAGGTAGGTATGGTGGACACAAATGGCATAGTGGTTGGCTCAAGGATTTTGGATGCATGAGAAGTATTCCCTCTCGATACAAGGTTTAGGCTAGCAAGGTTATTTGAAGCAAACTCAAGGATGAACAAGTGCAGCAAAACTCACATAAAAGACATATTGTAAACATTATAAGACTCTACACTTGTCTTCCTTGTTGTTCAAAACTCAATACTAGATATTATCTAGACCTTAGAGAAACCAAATATGCAAATCAAATTTTAGCAAGCTCTATGTATTTCTTCATTAATGGGTGCAAAGCATATGATGCAAGAGCTTAAACATGAGCACAACAATTGCCAAGTATCACATTATCCAAGACATTTTTAGAATTACTACATGTAGCATTTTCCAATTCCAACCATATAACAAATTAACGAAGAAGAAACTTCGCCTTGAACATTATGAGTAAAGCCTAAGGACACATGTGTCCATATGCAACAGCGGAGCGTGTCTCTCTCCCACAAAGTGAATGCTAGGATCCATCTTATTCAAACAAAAACAAAAACGAAAACAAACCGACGCTCCAAGTAAAGAACACCGGATGTGACCGAATAAAAATATAGTTTCGAGGGAGGAACCCGATGATGTTGTCGATGAAGAAGGGGATGCCTTGGGCATCCCCAAGCTTAGACGCTTGAGTCTTCTTAAAATATGCAGGGATGAACCACGGGGGCATCCCCAAGCTTAGAGCTTTCACTCCTCTTGATCTTAGTATATCATTCTCCTCTCTTGACCCTTGAAAACTTCCTTCACACCAAACTTCAAGCAAACTCATTAGAGGGTTAGTGCATCATTAATAATTCACTCATTCAGAGGTGACACAATCATTCTTTTCACTTCTGGACATTGCATAATGCTACTGGACATTAATGGATCAAAGAAATAAATCCAACATAGCAAAAGAGGCAATGCGAAATAAAAGGCAGAATCTGTCAAAAACAGAACAGTCCGTAAAGACGAATTTATAAATGGCACCAGACTTGCTCAAATGGAAAAACTCAAAACTAATGAAAGTTGCGTACATATCTGAGGATCACGCTCGTAAATTGGCAGATTTTTTCGAATTTTCTACAGAGAAATAGGCCCAGATTCGTGACAGACAGCAATGCTGTTTCTGTGCAGCGATCCCAAATATAACATCAACTTTGACATAGAAACTTTACTTGGCACAAAAACATGATAAGGAGAGGTTGCTACAGTAGTAAACAACTTCCAAGACTCAATAAAACAAAAAATTGCTGTAGGTAAAAACATGGGTTGTCTCCCATAAGCGCTTTTTTTAACGCCTTTCAGCTAGGCGCAGAAAGTGCAAATCAAGTAACATCGAGAGTAGAAGCATCAACATCATAATTTGTTCTAATAATAGAATCAAAAGGCAACTTCATTCTCTTTCTAGGGAAGTGTTCCATACCTTTCTTGAGAGGAAATTGATATTTAATATTACCTTCCCTCATATCAATAACAAGCACCAACAGCTCAAGAAAAGGTCTTCCCAACACAATTGGACAAGATGCATTGCATTCGATATCCAAGACAACAAAATCAACGGGGACAAGGTTATTGTTAACCGTAATATGCACATTATCAATCCTCCCCAAAGGTTTCTTTTTAACATTATCGGCGAGATTAACATCCAAATAACAATTCTTTAATGGTGGCAAGTCAAGCATATCATAAATCTTTTTAGGCATAACAGAAATACTTGCACCAAGATCACATAAGGCATTACATTCAAAGTCATTGAATTTCATTTTAATGATGGGCTCCCAACCATCTTCTAACTTTCTAGGAATAGAAGTTTCAAGTTTTAGTTTCTCTTCTCTAGCTTTTATGAGAGCATTTGTAATATGTTTTGTAAAGGCTAAATTTATAGCACTAGCATTAGGACTTTTAGCAAGTTTTTGCAAGAACTTTATAACTTCAGAGATGTGGCAATCATCAAAATCTAAATCATTATGAGCTACAGCAATGGGATCATTATTCCCAAGGTTGGAAAAAATTTCAGCAGTTTTATCACAAGCAGTTTCAGCAGTTTTAGCAATTTCAGGCAGTTTTGTACGCTTTGTACTAGGAGTAGAAACATTGCCAACACCAATTATTTTATCATTGATAGTAGGAGGTGTAGCAACATGTGAGGAATTAGCATTACTAGTGGTGGTAATAGTCCAAACTTTAGCTACATTATTCTCTTTAGCTAGTTTTTCATTTTCTTCTCTATCCCACCTAGCACGCAACTCAGCCATTAATCTTATATTCTCATTAATTCTAACTTGGATGGCATTTGCTGTAGTAGTAATCTTATTATCAAGATCATTATTAGGCATAACTTTCAACTTTAAAAGATTAACATCAGAGGCAAGCCTATCAACTCTAGAAGCGATAGTATCAATTTTATCAAGCTTTTCCTCAACAGATTTGTTAAAAGCAGTTTGTGTACTAATAAATTCTTTAAGCATGGCTTCAAGACCAGTGGGTACATTCCTATTATTATTGTAAGAATTCCCATAAGAATTACCATAACCATTACCATTAGCGAAGGATATGGCCTATAGTTATTACCGAGTTGTTCCTATAAGCATTGTTGTTGAAATTATTATTTTTAATGAAATTCACATCAACATTTTCTTCTTGAGCAACCAATGAAGCTAAAGGAACATTATTTGGATCAACATTAGATCTACCATTCACAAGCATAGACATAATCACATCAATCTTATCACTCAAGGAAGAGGTTTCTTCAACAGAATTTACCTTCTTACCTTGTGGAGCTCTTTCCGTGTGCCATTCAGAGTAATTTATCATCATATCATCAAGAAGTTTTGTAGCCGCCCCCAATGTGATGGACATAAAAGTACCTCCAAGCAGCTGAATCCAATAAATTCCGCGAAGAAAAATTTAGTCCTCGCATAGAAGGTTTGGATGATCATCCAAGTAGTCGAGTCCATGGGTTGGGCAATTCTTTACCAAAGTTTTCATTCTCTCCCAAGCTTGAGCAACATGTTCAGTATCTAATTGTTTAAAATTCATTATGCTACTTCTCAAAGAAATAATTTTAGCGGGAGGATAATATCTACCAATAAAAGCATCCTTGCATTTAGTCCATGAATCAATACTATTCTTAGGCAAAGATAGCAACCAATCTTTAGCTCTTCCTCTTAATGAGAAAGGAAACACTTTCAATTTAATAATATCACCATCTACATCTTTATACTTTTGCATTTCACAAAGTTCAACAAAATTATTGAGATGGGCAGCAGCATCATCAGAACTAGCACCAGAAAATGGTTCTCTCATGACTAGATTTAGTAAAGCAGGTTTAATTTCAAAGAATTCTGCTGTAGTAGCAGGTGGAGCAATAGGTGTGCATAGGAAATCATTATTATTTGCATTTGTGAAGTCACACAACTTAGTATTTTCAGGGTTGGCCATTTTAGCAACAGTAAATAAAGCAAACTAGATAAAGTAAATGCGAGTAACTAATTTTTTTGTGTTTTTGATATAGCAAACAAGATAGCAAATAAAGTAAAACTAGCAACTAATTTTTTTGTATTTTGATTTAGTGCAGCAAACAAAGTAGTAAATAAAATAAAGCAAGACAAAAACAAAGTAAAGAGATTGAGAAGTGGAGACTCCCCTTGCAGCGTGTCTTGATCTCCCCGGCAACGGCGCCAGAAAAAGTGCTTGATGCGCGTAGATGTACACGTCCGTTGGGAACCCCAAGAGGAAGGTATGATGCGCACAGTGGCAAGTTTTCCCTCAGAAAGAAACCAAGGTTTAATCGAACCAGGAGGAGCCAAGAAGCACGTTGAAGGTTGATGGTCGCGAAATGTGATGCGGCGCAACACCAGGGATTCCGGCGCCAACTAGGAACCTGCACAACACAACCAAAGTACTTTGCCCCAACGAAACAAGTGAGGTTGTCAATCTCACCGGCTTGTCTGTAACAAAGGATTAAACGTATCGAGTGGAAGATGTTTGCAAAGAAAACAGTAAAACAAGTAGATTGTATGCTATGGAAAGAATAGGACCGGGGTCCACAGTTCACTAGAGGTGTCTCTCCCATAAGATAAAAGCATGTTGGGTGAACAAATTACAGTCGGGCAATTGACAAATAGAGAAAGGCATAACAATGCATATACATGACATGATAAATATAGTGAGATTTAATTGGGCATTACGACAAAGAACATAGACCGCCATCCAACCGCATCTATGCCTAAAAAGTCCACCTTCGAGTTATCGTCCGAACCCCTCCAGTATTAAGTTGCAAAGCAACAGACAATTGCATTAAGTATTGTGCGTAATGTAATCAATAACTACATCCTTAGACATAGCATCAATGTTTTATCCCTAGTGGCAACAAGCACATCACAACCTTAGAACTTTCCGTCACTCGTCCCGGTATCAATGAAGGCATGAACCCACTATCGAGCATAATTACTCTCTCTTGGAGTTAAGAGTAAAAACTTGGCCAGAGCCTCTACTAATAACGGAGAGCATGCAAGATCATAAACAACACATGAACAATAGATTGATAATCACCATAATCATAGTACTCTCTATCCATCGGATCCCGACAAACACAACATATAGAATTACATATAGATGATCTTGATCATGTTAGGCAGCTCACAAGATCTAACAATGAAGCACAACAAGGAGAAGACGACCATCTAGCTACTGCTATGGACCCATGGTCCAGGGGTGAACTACTCACTCATCACTCCGGAGGCGATCATGGCGATGAAGAGTCCTCCGGGAGATGAATCCCCTCTCCGGCAGGGTGCCGGAGGCGATCTCCCGAATCCCCGCGAGATGGGATTCGCGGCGGCGGCGTCTCCGTAAGGTTTTCCGTATCGTGGCTCTCGGTACTCGGGGGTTTCGCGACGGGAGCTTTAAGTAGGCGGAAGGTCAACGCGAGGGGCCACACGAGGGGCCCAGGGGGCAGGTCGGCGCGGCCAGTGGCCTGGGCCGCGCCGGCCTCCCTCCCGGCCGCCTCGTGGCCCCACTTCGTTAGGTCTTCGGTCTTCCGGAAGCTTCGTGCAAAAATAGGACCCCGGGCGAAAGTTTCGTCCAATTCCGAGAATATTTCTTTACTAGGATTTCTGAAACCAAAAACAGCAGTAAAACAACGAATCGGCTCTTCGGCATCTTGTTAATAGGTTAGTTCCAGAAAATGCATAAATATGACATATAATGTGCATAAAACATGTAGGTATCATCAATAAAGTAGCATGGAACATAAGAAATTATCGATACGTTGGAGACGTATCATTGACCCAAGTCAACCTCTTCACACTTATCATTTTGAGAAAGTGATTTAAATGGGGTGTAGCACCCCATACATTTTAATCTTAGCATGGTAAAGACTTAATATCATCAACAAACCATATGAGACTTTTATGACCAGAGTCTTGACCTCATATTACATTGTTCATGACAAGATTTAAATGGAAGAAAATACTCCCATATGATTTACTAATATTTTTGGACAATAGTTTTGACTAGAAATAGTCTTATAGTCCTTTAATTTAACTAGGCCATGATCATACACAGTAAGCATGGAATATTTTTGTAGAAACAATTAATATAAGTGAAATGTGAATTATAGGAGTTGGAATTAACTTAAAAGCATGTTTGGTTGATTTTTAATAATTATTCTAATGCAGAAAAGTCCCTGCCTTGTTTATTTTCCTATTTTAATTCTATAATAGATCTATAGTTAATTCCAGTGGCATTGGATAGATAAATTCCTAAGGTTTCCAAATATATAAAGTTTGTAAAATTTGGCTGAGTAGATTTGTCTCTATTAAATTTCAAAGTTAGCATCAGATTGTATATTCTATTTATTCCGGAAATTTCGAATTTGAACCGGTGGGCTCGCGCGGGAAAACTAGGCTGGGCTGCAGAGAGAAAAGGAGTTGGGCCGGCCCACTTCGCGTCCAGCGCGAGCAGGCCGTCTGACGGCGGGGGCCACGCGTCAGTGGGGCTTAACGCCCGAAGCGGTACCGATCAACCTGGCCCGCCCGATTAGAAACAGATCGGACGGTCCACGTCCTTCGTCGATGGCGACGAGAGGCGCGGCCACTGGCGGCGACGGTAGGGGGTCGGAGACTCACCGGCGGCGCGGCGATGGTCGGGGAGGGGTTGCGGAGAGGTTGTCGATGATGGTGAAGCAGATGGAAGCAGCGGCGGCGCCTGGGGTGCACTGCAACGGTGGCGCCCTTCTCGGCACCTCCGCGGGCACCGAGCTCCAAATTCCGGCGAGGCAGTGGCGAATGTGGAGAAGGAAGAGGCTAGAGAGGCTCAGAGGTGAGAGGGAAGGCTGAGGGTGTGATGAATTTGACGAAGGGAGAGCCCCTTTTATAGTCGCGAGGCAGTGCCGCGGGTCTGGGGTGAGGTCAGTCATGGCGTCGATGGTAGGGTGGCGCAGGGGTACTGGCGATGACGCGCAGGTGCAGGCAAGGTCACGGCGGTGCTGTAGAGCTTGATTGCGGGGAAAAAGAGGGGCTACAGCGGCGGCGATCGTGACGGGAGCTTGCAGGTCATGGCGGGCTGTCGTGGACGCTCGCGTCACCTGCGGCGTTCCCGCGGTCAAGCGACGATGTCGGTGGGGTTGCTGGTGGTCTGGCGCATCCACTGGCGAGCGGAGCAGGTGAGTGAGGGCGAGGAGCGTCGGCGCGCGTCACGCTCTGGCGCGTCCAGGGCGTTCGCCGTGCGCGCACTGGCGCAGCGTGTGCACGCCTGGGCGTGTCTGGGCGCGTCGAGCCTGGCGTGTGCACGCGTCATTTCGACCTCGGGAGGGTACGGGCTGACTCAGTGAGGTGAGAGGGAGTGGCCAGACATGGTGGTTGGGTCCAGGGTTGAGAGGTGAGAGGGATGGCATGGTGTGGCCATGCCATGCCACGGCCTGGCATGGTCTCGATGATTTGACCAAGCAAGGGTCAGTGCAAGTGGTGCAACCAGTGTGGTGAGGTGAGAGGAGGGTCCAGAGGTTGCTGTGGTGGCTCAGGTTGGACCAAGTCCTCACCAATTTTCAGTATGGGCACAATGTGATACCCTGCCTGCCAAGTGTTCGATCAAATGCCCGAAAGAAAACAAATTTTGAATTTTGAAATTCTTTTTGGTGGGTTGTAATCATATATTAAATAGAGCATTTTGGTGGTGGTGGTGATCAAAATGGAATTGAGATGCAAAATCACATTTTGCATATGATCTTACATATGTGAAAATGTTCTAACTTTGCTTGCTTCTCATTTGAAATTGGTGATGAATTTGGGGTGGTGGCTTTGGGCAAAGTTGAAGTGCTTGATGTTGTCTTGGATGAGGTGCAAAGAAATAGCCAAGTGTAGAAGTGAAAAGTAAAAAGCCAGGGGCTTAAAGTGAGCATCAGGGTAAAAATGGCACATATGACCATAATCATATGTGAGCTCATATTTGCTTTAGTTTTGATTTGAAATGTGTTTGATGGTTTCCAAAGTGGTTAATATATGTTTAGTATCCATTTACACCCAATGGTGCAAATCAAATTGGCCTAGATCAAAGAATGGTAAGAATGGCCTAAGCCTTATGTGTATGTGAAGTTGATTTTTAGTATTTCTTTTCTATTTCTCTTTTATTTGACTTTGGGTGATCAAGTGATCATTGCTAGGGTTTTGGAATGAGGGTAACACATATACAAGCATCATGGCAAAAGCACACTCAAATAAATCACTAAGGTGAGCTAATATGCATAATCCTATATGATGAGAAAAAGTTTTTGTTAACTCTGATTTTTGGGTTCTTGAATTCCTCTCTTGTCCATTTTATTGAAATTTGGGATGTTACACTATGCCTTCTCTAAACCGGCAATTGTATGACATGTATCCCCGTGAGTATACCAGGTTCACCTCTGAGGCCGCTGCCAAGTTTGTCGGTGATATGAATGCGGCCATCCTTGAATCCAAGGCATATTATGAGCGCGAAAAGCCACTTTCCATGGTCATCCTGGAGTGGTAGCGAGTTCATGGGTGAGAACTCCAGGAGTATGAGGCGTTTAAGTTTGAACTATATATGTCGCTTAATTTGGAACTATGTTTGTTGCTAAGATTTGTCGTTTAAATTTTTTTCATTAGGTTATGTGTCCAACTATGTTGTTTATTACATATTGTGTTAATTTATTTTAATTTAGTTGTTACTTTTTCATCCTTCTTTAATGAATTTATAATTTGGATTAAAACATATGAGAAGAGGAGAGAAAGCAATATGGGTACATTGTTTTGTGGATGCGGTAACTATACATAGTAGAACGAATAAAGAAGTTACATCTAACTCATTTCTTCACTCTAAAAAATGAAAATCCATCACAAACTAATTGAAACTGTAAATTTTACATCACAAACTAATTGTTCTTCAGATGTAATATCACAAATTTACAAACTGCTACATCAAACATATTCACTTTAGAAAGCTTGACCAAAATGATTGCAACACTAGTGGATGATCTCGAAACCAATGTGCTCCTGCGTTGGCTCTACCTTGATTAGAAGTACAGATCATTCTTGGCCAATGTTAGCTGCAGTAGTGAAATCAGTCCAATTTTTTGTTAAAAGCGGACATGTCCATACAATCCAAAAAAAATCTTCATCCTCTCCTTCTAGGGGTTTTCCATTCTTGGACAGAAGTGTTGTGCCAAAATTTGGGTGCATGTAGCTATCCACAACCTTAATCGACATGTACTACATGATACCAACAACAAAACGAACTTCTGTTCATAAGTTGGGGGCCTTCATGCCGAATTGGATTATGTTGGGCAATGGGAGATGGAACAAGGCATCCATGCTTAGGAATGGGATATTGTGTGGTGTTGGATCTAGTCCATCTTGAAATCAGTATAGTGGCTAGGGGAAAAAAAATTCCTTCTAATCGGCAACAAAGGAATTTTAAGTCTGCCTTCAGCAACCTTTTAGAATTAGATAAGGAATATATAATTAATTTAATTACTCTACTAGATTAGATCAGCAATATTTTTTCTGTAACAAAAAAACCATATAACTAAATAGAGTAACTAATTAAGCTACTCCAATGAAAACTCTGAAACTTTTTTGCAGTTATAATATTCTCGTACTTCCATACTTCTTCGACTCAAATAAAAAAATATTAAGAAAAAATATGATTAAGTGAATTAAGTGTTTTTTCATGAAAATAAATATATTCAATTTGAATGGATTTAATACTTTTATTATGTTTTCTGAGAAAGAAACCGAATGCTTAGAAATGCATCTAATCTAAAAGTTCATAAGATACCATGATTCTCTTTAATAAATTAATAAACTTTACCCGCAGGTCACAGCACAAGCTGCGCTGCAGATAATTTTGGATAGCTATTGCATGTTTGCACTAAGATGTCTTCATAAATTCAGAATCTTGGGAATAAATAGTAAGAAGTCATTCTATTTTTCTAGCATCCAACCTTCAAGCAAACCGTAAAAAGAACCAAAACCTTATAAAAATAGAAATTCTAGATAAATTGTCCTACATAAAACTCACCTGAAATAATGAGGGGGTTCATGTCTCCTAGTATATAAGAGGTATCCCGCGGGGTTTTGCTTTTGCTCAAGGATCGGTCTTCATATGACACCGAGAGCCCCAGAAAGTTTAAAGTTGTGTTCTGAAGAACAGCCACCACCTCGAGTTTTTCTATATATACAAGCATACATCTTGACGTCGTCAAACCAAGCAATCATGGGCACATGGCAGGCTTTCTCTTTCAAAAAATTAACCGGGCAGACTGCGGTTTAAGCCCTTATCATGTGCTATTTCCCAGAAAGAATCATCCCAGAATCTTACTAATCAACAAATTTGTCAACAGGAACTTTAACTCCACACCGAATGGATTAAAATCACGATTTGTAATTTACAAGTAGTAAGAGAAAGACTAGTCTCTATTACAAATAGTGCGCGCACTCGAATTAAGTAGCAGCAATGCTAACCTCAAAATACAGCATACATGGAGAGAAGATCCAGAAGAAAACATTCACTTTACAAGATTTACACTATGTGTATCTTAGTCATCTTGCATAATAGGAACTTCCTGGGTTTATGGGCTGGTTCTCTCTTTCGCCCATAGGATACCCGCTTGATTCTATTTCATAATAACGTGTAGATCCCCCTCCAAGAAGGTTTTCTTCCTCTGTTTCCAAATCAAGCTGTACCCAAGGATGCAATGAAAGTTTCCTCAATCTGTTGAGCTCGTCCGCAACCTCTTTCATCAAAGGCCTGTTTTCACCACACATATCTAGACATTTCTTAGCTAGGTCTGCAAGTCCTCTCAACAACTCCATGCTCTCTTGGCCTTTCACGTGGCTCACCAACATTGCATCAAGATTATTCTCCTTCATAGCAGCTAGGAAAGTCGTAGACAAGCATATTTGCTTGTCTGGACCTTCAAGCTTCATTGGCAACTGTCCAGTGAGGATCTCTAGAAGGATAACACCGAAGCTGTAGACATCACTTTTATTTGTTAATTGGAATGTTTGAATGTATTCAGGATCAAGGTATCCCCAAGTACCTTGAACCTTTGTGACAAACTGCTCTCTGTCGGATGGGGCTAGTGCGGAGGCTCCAAAGTCTGATACCTTGGCCATGTAGTTTTCATCAAGAAGGATGTTCGACGTTTTCACATCACCATGAATTACTGGAGGAGATGCATCTGAATGTAGGAATCGGAGTCCTTCGGCTGCTTCATGAGCAAGCCTTAAGAGAGTGTTGAAGGATATTTGCAGTGCTTTGTTATTTCCATGGATAAGCTCGAAGAGTGTACCATTCAGGACAAACTCATAGACGAGAATTGGAACTTCCACCTCAAGGCAACAACCCACGAGTTTAACAATGTTCTTGTGATTGAGCTGGGACAAAATAAGCATCTCCTTGCCAAATTCCTTCTTTTGCCTTTCATCAACTAATCCACATCTTTTAACTGCAACCGGAGTGCCGTTCTTTATTATCCCTCTGTATACCGTCCCATTGCCTCCTTTCCCAAGTATTCTGCTATCATCATAGTTGTTTGTGGCATGTATGAGTTCAGCTTCAGAAAATACAATGAAACCAAGACCTTCTTCTGCTTTCATCTGGTCTAGCAAAATTACGCCACCATGCTGACGGAAATACTCTTGCTTAACTTTGTTCATTTTTTTCTTTTGGACTACCATTTGTAGCCAAGACACAATGATTGTGATAATAATCACTACACCAACAGATCCCACTGCAAGTCCTGCATAATGAAATCGCATTAGACAACTTTTTTTTAGAGAGAGGGGAGAGATTAACCATATTTGAAAATGCTGTTTTGGCTCTGATTGGATGCATTATCTGTTTTACATTTACTACTCAGTCCGCCCCAAATTAATTGACGCAATTCAGGAGTACATTTGTACTGGACAAAATATAAGGCTGAACAATTAATTTGGGCTGGAGGAAATATTTTATTTTTTGGACATTGCATATGAACGTGATAAAAAGCAATGGTTTAGCTAGATTATCAAATTTTTGGGGGTTTTACCTATAATTAATCTGGTATCAAGGCTGCATGTATTCCCTTCGAGTTTTCTTCCTACTCGACAAACACACTGGAATCCTCCAACTGTATTGTGGCAAGCACCGCCTGAAGGACATGGGTTGTTATTGCATTCATTGAGATCTACATTAAGATGAGAAAAACTAATATTAGCATTTTGAGGGCACAACAATCATTATGCAACCCATGCCTGCGGCTCGTCCCATTAACAAACTAATATTCCCAACGGCGAGTCGCCGCCCATCCCTGCGGCTCGTCCGGGCGATGGCGGGAGAGGGGGAGTTCTACTTCGACGATGGAGGCGATTCGGGAGCAGCGATCCTGGCGATGCGTCCGACCCGAGGTCCTGTTCATGGCGGAACCACCTCGGGGTCCGGACACGCGTCCGTACGCCGCTCCGTCTGCTTGGTCGCCCAGATAGCTCCGCGGAGTGACTGCCTCGCCTTCCCCCAAATCTCGCACCGCCGCCCATCGCGGAGGCGCCTGGCGCTGCCGATCGGTGGTGATGGAGGAGAGATTCCGGAGAGTGGCGGTGCGGTTCAAGGCTCTGCGCGACCTGGAGGAGGACAAGGACCGAGAGCATTTGGGCGCGGAGGTACCATCTCAAGCTCAAGGCCAGATCCATGGTGGAATCCGCTTGGTCTGGGAAGGGCGCGGCCGAAGGAAGGTGCGGCGGGCCCGTCTAAACCTTCAGAGGATCCAGGAGTTCATGCTTTCGATCTCTACATCGGATCAATCGGGCCGATACAACTTCAAGCCTCTGCGCAGCGAGATCGCGCATTCTCTGATAGGAACACATCAAGCTACCTCAACGGAGGGGGGAACATCCACAGCGATCCCCCGATGCGCTATGAGAGCTTCGTGTCAACGGATCAGGCGGGATGGGCAGCCAGGTCGTCCCAGGCGCCCTCTGTCCCCGGTGTCAATGGCTATGGTAGAGGCAAATCGCCAAATGCCGCCAATGTGGGAGCCGATCAGAGCAGAAGATGGGGGATCTCGCAGGGATCGAATTGCGGCAACTTCGTTGCTGGTTCTCAGCCATCAAGCCTTGCTAATGGAGAAGACTCTGCAAGTGCTGGTGGCAGAGAAGAAGGAGGATTGAGACTTCGGCCTTTTGAACAAGCTTTTGGGAATTTTGGTAGTATTCTGGAGTCTGGGCGTTTAGCCGTTGACAAAAGTCCAAGGGTAGAAGGGATAGATTACTTTTGGAGCTCCTTTTGCAGTGAGAGAGATGAGGTGGAAAGCTTCTACAGTCAGTTGTGGCATATTCCTCCGAATCTCACCAAACCACCTCTAGGGCAGCGCCGTCCTTGTACAAAAAGGGGGGATCCTAGGGTTCGCCTCTCCCCCTTCAGACCGCCGCCGCCACTCCCTCCTGATCGTCCTGGCCTGGAGGTGCTGGGTGTTGAAGACTTCGAGCAGGAGGAGGTTTTGATCATGGCTGACCGTGGGAGAGGTCGTGGTCGAGGAAATAGTGGTAGAGGGGATCGACAGCAGCAACAAAATCAGCAGTTCCCACCAGATTTCACCCAGATGCAAGGTTATCCCTTCCCACCTCAAGCTCCTTATGGATTCATGCCTGGTGCCATGCCTCCCCCTTGGTTTGGAGGACCTTTTCCTCCATATCCTCAACAACCTTTTGGCATGCAACAAAATCAATGGGTGAATCCACAACAGAATGGTGGTCAGGGCCAACAAAACTCTGGGGATTATGGTGGGAGGAGCAAGAACCAACAAGGGAAGTTTCAGCAGAAGAAGAAGGGTCCAGTTCAGGCAGAATCCTCTGGTTCTAACTCTCTGAACTATGCAGATACCATCTGTGAAGGTTGTGGGGAACCAGGACATATGAAGGCTGCTTGCTCCAAAGGGTCTTGTTGTTTCATCTGCAAAGCCACTAATCATGTTGTGGATGACTGCCCAGTTCTAAAAAGACCTCATCAGATTGCTAGATATATTGGGAGTTCTGCTAATGGTCTTGGCTTTTATCATATTGAAGCCCCTGAAGTAAGTGTCAACCCCATCAGCTCTACAAGGAACTGTGGTGTGGTTACTATTGAAGATGGTGAGATTAGCAGGGAAGACCTTGGCAGAGAGTTCTCAAACATCTATAAAACAAACTGGCCCTGGCAGATTAGGGAACTTGGAGACTGGTCTTACCTGGTGAAATTCCCACCACATATCCCTGTGGAACAAGTAATTGGGTACCCCAGGTTTGGACTGCAAAAAGAAGGAGTCACTGTCTCAGTTACTAAGTGGTTTGATGACCCAGAACCTGTGGAAACCCTGGTAGAGACTTGGATTCAGATAAGGGGACTGCTGCCTCCTTGGTGTGAATGGAACATTATTGATCAAGCTGTGTCTGTGTGTGGTCTGTTGAAAAAGGTGGATTGGCAGAGTATCTTCAAGAACTGTGCTGAGGTAGTTAGGGTGGAAATCCTTTGCAGAGACCCCAACAGAATCCCAGCTGGTAGGCTCTTCAACTTCCATGGGAAACTCTTTCAATTACAGTTTACTGCTGAATTGCCAAATGCAGCTGGGGTTCAGAGAGAATTGCCTACTGGACAAGATGATGGTAATATAGGAGGAGGGACTGGAAATGGGAACAGTGGAATGGACACTGATGGGAGATCTGAGGTAAACAGAAACTCCACAAACTCCCAATCTAGTGGTGGTTCTAATCATCAGGTGGAAACTGGGACTGCAAACCATGGGAGGCAGACTGCTGTATTAGCTACTGACACATCTGATGAGGTAATTCCTGGCTGTGAGATATACAAGCTGCTGATGGAGAAGGGTGCTATTGGTACTGATGGACAATTCATCTGGGATTCCTCCAACAATGCTGACAACAGTGTGAGATCTGAAGTTACAAGTTTCTGGAATGAGGATGGTCTATCTTTTGCTGATAAGATGGAAGAAGCTGCTATAGAACAGCTTAATTTGCCTGAGGACATCATGCCAGCTTTTCATGACCTGATGAAAGACAGAGATGATCAAGGTGCTGGGAAGAAACAAAAGAAGGCTTGGGGCCCTGTGCAGCCTAGCAGGCAGAGTGACAGGATTGACAGATCAAAGAATGTGATGGACAAAGCTATGGAGCTGAAGGAGAGGAAGAATACTCTTGGTGCTGCTTCAAAAATGTCAGGTATAATCAGATCCAATCCTTTCCATGTTCTGCAAGCAGTTGAGTTAGGTGATATGGCTAGGAAAATAGGGATACATGTTGATGTTGATGCAGTAGATGTTACTGAAGAATCTGATAGCTTAGGAATGGCTAAAAATCAGTTGGTTCATTCTGATGAGATTTTAGAGTCTAGTTTAGATATAGATGTAGTGTTAGATGCTGAGTGTCCAAGAACTCCTGATCAGTATAATACAGATCATGAGTTTGATGACAGAGGTGAGAATGTGTGGGTGCATGTGACTAGGAAAAAACGGGGCAAGCACCCCAGGAAGTCATCTAGATGAAGTGTGGTTTCTGGAATGGTAGAGGGATTCAAGCCCTGGGTAGACAGAGGTATATAGATGAAAACCTTGTGCCTCTACAACTAGATTATATTGGCTTCCAAGAAACAAAAAAACAGCAATTTAGCAATTCCTTTCTCAAATGTGTGTTAGGGAATAGAAACTTTGCTTGGAACCATCTTCCTGCAGTTGGATCTGCAGGAGGGATTTTAGTGGGTTTAAATCTTGATCTTTTTGACATTGTAGCTTGGGATATTAGGAACTTTTCTGTTAGTGTTATTGTTAGGAACAAGATAAATGATACAACTGTTAGGATTACTACCGTTTATGGTTCTCCTTATGAAGAAAAAAAGGATGACTTTATTTCTGAACTTCATGAACTCTTCCTTCATTGGGAAGGTCCTGCCATCATTGGTGGTGATTTCAATCTTGTTAGATCCCAATCAGATAAAAGTAATGGTAATATTGATCATAGATGGGCAGATAAATTCAATGCCTGGATAGATATCTGGTCTCTGATAGAGATTGGACTAACTGGTAGAGCTTTTACTTGGGCCAATAATCAGGAAAACTTAATCATGAGTAGAATTGACAGGATTTTTTGTACAACTGAATTTGAAGAAATTTTTCCTTTAGCTCATGCCAGAGCTTTACCTAGAATAGGAAGTGACCATACTCCAATCATTTGGGACTCTGGCTGTAGTCAGGTCCCAAAGAAGAGTGGCTTTAAGTTTGAGAAATGGTGGTTATCCAGGCCTGACTTTAGGGATTTAGTGGTCAAAGCCTGGAGTTTAGGCAGAGGTGATAAATCTGCTATTGATAGTTGGCATGATAAGTGTAAGTATTTTAGGAAATTAGCTAGAGGATGGAGTGCTAATTTAGAAGCTGATATTAGGAAGCACAAGAAAGAGCTCATGGAGGAGTATGATTCCTTAGATATTTATGCTGAAACCCAGCCTTTAGATGATAACAGTAGGAAAAGATTAGAAGATATTCTTACTGAGCTCAATACTTATTGGATCATTGAGGAGACCAAGGCTAGGCAAAGATCTAGGGATAGAAACATCCTTGAGGGGGATAGAAATACAGCATACTTTCATGCTATAGCTAACCAACGTAGAAGGAAGAAAAGAATTAATGTCTTAGAAGGGCCAGAGGGTCCTGTAACTGACCAAACAGGCATGCTTAGAATAGCTACTGACTTTTATAAAGATCTGTTTAAGAGGGAAGAGAGACCTAACATTAGGTTAATGGATGACTTCTTTTCTCCTGAAGAGAAAGTTACCTCACAGGAAAATGCTGAGTTAGAAAAGATGTTCTCTGAGGAGGAGATTAAAGAAGCTGTGTTTGGGTCCTATGCTGAAGGAGCACCTGGACCAGATGGCTTGTCTTTTCTGTTTTTCCAATCCTTTTGGGATATAGTTAAAGAGGATCTCCTGGAACTCTTTGATGATTGGTATCATAATAGACTAGATCTTTATAGATTAAATTTTGCCATGATCACCTTGATCCCAAAGGAGGATGATGCAAAAGAGATGAGAAAGTTTAGACCTATAAGTCTTTTAAATTGTGTGTTTAAGATTTTTACCAAAGTTATTACAAATAGATTCTCTTTCCTGGTTGACAGATTGATCTCTCAGCAACAATCTGCATTCATTAAAGGGAGGTTTATCCTTGAAAGTGTGGTTTCAGCCCATGAAATCATCCATGAAGTTTTTAGGAGAAAGGAGAAAGGTTTAGTTTTTGAGATAGACTATGAAAAGGCTTATGATAGGGTAAATCTTGATTTTCTTTATGAAATTTTGCAACTTAGAGGTTTTGGGGAAAAGATTATATCCATTATTAAGCAGATAACCCAGGGGGGGTCTGTTGGTGTCAAAGTTAATGATGTGGAAGGAAATTTTTTCCTCACTGGGAAGGGTTTAAGACAAGGGGATCCCTTTGCTCCCCTCCTTTTTAATTTTGTGGTAGATGTTTTCTCGAAAATGGTAATCAAGGGTGCTTCTTGTGGCATGATCACAGGGCTATGTTCACACTTAGTCCCTGGTGGTGTAATTAGTCTACAGTATGCAGATGACACCTTGATTTTCCTAGAAAATAATGAAAGAAATGCTATAAATCTTAAATGGACCCTAACTTGTTTTGAACAAGTGTCAGGGATGAAAATCAACTACCATAAGAGTGAGTTGATGGCTATTAATATGGAGGTGGATGAACTCACACCTTTCTTAGATATCTTTCAATGTGTGGCTGGGAAATTCCCTGTGAAATATTTAGGTCTCCCTTTGCACTTTAGCAAACTCAAGAGGGAAGATCTGCAACCTTTGGTTGATAATTTGCTTAGTAGAATGGCAGGGTGGAGGGGGAAACTGCTGTCCTTAGAGGCAAAAAGAATCCTCATCCAAACTGTTTTATCTAGTATACCTATATATATGCTCTCCTTTTTCAAGTTTCCAAAGTGGGCCTTAGATCTTATCAATACACAGATAGCTAACTGTATGTGGGATGATGTAGATGGGAACAAGAGGATCCATTTAGCCAATTGGCCCTCTATCTGCATGAGAAAAGAATATGGTGGGCTTGGGATTCCAAACCTGCAAGATTTAAATATTTGTTTAGTTGGGTCCTGGGTTAAAAGGTATATCTATGGAGAAGGGAGTTTATGGAAAAGAATAGTAGATGCTAAATACAACACTAGAAACCCAAATATTTTCTGCTGCCAGGATATAAACCCTTCTATTTTCTGGAAGGGTTTGATGTGGGCATCTAGGGCAGTCAAATTTGGCTATAAGTGGAAAATTGGGAATGGTAGGACTGTTAGATTCTGGGAAGATACTTGGTTTGGGAATGCTCCCTTATCCACTCAGTATTGGGACATTTATTTTGTGGTTAATCAACAAATGAAAATTGTTGCTGACCTATGGGATGGACAACAGTTAAAATGTGATTTTAGAAGAACTTTCACTCCACAAATGATGGAAATGTGGCTTGAGATATGTGAAATTGCTCAATCCATCACCTTCTCTATGGAGGAAGATCTTTTGATTTGGAAATATGAGTCAAAAGGGGTTTACTCTTCTAAATCTCTGTATGCTATTATTAACTTTAGAGGGGTACAACCAGTATTTTTGCCTGCTGTCTGGGATTTAAAAATCCCACCTAGAGTGCAAATCTTTCTCTGGCTGTTGTCCCAAAACAAGATCATGACTAGGGATAATCTTAGACACAGGGGTATTCAAAAACCCTTGCAGTGTGAACTTTGCAGTGAATTAGAATCTGTTAAACACCTGTTCTTTGACTGCTTGGTATCTAGGTTGCTTTGGTCTGTGGTGCAAGAGATTTTTGATGTGGAAATTGTAGATTATTTATCCCTTGCATCGAAATGGCTATGCAGTAAAAAGTTTGAGCAGTTGAATGTTGTCTCATCTGCAGTCATTTGGTGCATTTGGAACAATAGGAACCATTTGGTGTTTAACAGGAAAACTTGGTTGTCTATGAAGCAGGTGTGGGGTTTACTCCTATCATACCTAAGGATATGGCAGGTTCCATTCAAACAGCTGGAATGGGACCTGGTGGAAAAATTCAAGCGCGCTCTGGTGAGAAGACTGAGGATGATGCCATCGCTGATGCCGGATTGAAATGCTCGTCGTTCGACTGGATTTCGACCTGGAAATCGTCCACGACCTCTCTCCAGCAAGGGCGCGCCACTGAAGCCTATCTGTCAAAGCACCCGGAAGAATCAGGCAATATTCATGTGGTGATCTGATGGATCAGTCTGGAGAAGATGTGAAAAGCGCTTTAGTGGTCTATCGTAGTTTTAGCTGGCCTCTTAGTTTCTGGCGAGAACTTGGTGCCTATGTGATGGCTGTTTCTTCTTGTTTAAAGTTACGACATTTGTTAGCTTAAGACCCTCAGCTTAGCTGTTGGGCTGGATCTATCTAGTTTTAAATTCCTGTATGATCAAACGCTATGTGTTTCATTTTCTAATGAGAATGGAGCTGGGGAGCGCTCCCTGTTTGTCTAAAAAAACAATCATTATGCATTCGGAGTGCAATTCGGTCGGCATTTATGTGTATACACACATCTACAGTACATAATTAATTTGTACCTTGGCAGCCATCCGGAAGATAAGGGTTGCCTGTGTAGCCCTGGGAGCAATTGCAGATGTATCCATCATCATTGACAGAATCAACGCACATGCTGTTGCTGCTGATGCATGCATAATTAGTATTATTCAACTGTGCGTCAACACATGACTTAACATCTCTTATAGCCCAATCAACCACCATAGGCACCCGCCCATTGTATGTGTCATTGAACTTGGTGTTGCTTATGTACGAAGTGCTAAAGTTGAATTCTGCTGCTTCCATAAGCACCGCAAAGCTGCACCGGTTGAACTGCAAGACTCTACTTGTGTTGACCGAGCTCGAGAAGCCTGTTACGTAGCTGAACATCCCCTTTGGTATTGTACTCTGGGAGCAACCGATACCGGAGCAGGATCCGTCCACTAAGTCTGTCAGGTTGCGGCATGTCGCGACACCTAAGCCTTGGTAACCTGTGCCATCCATATCTTGCATAAAGGCGAGAGCGTTGCACCCGATCACCGTGAACTTGTTCTGGACATCGGAGAGCCGGTAAGGAGAAGACTGACTACCATCGCTGTCATCTGCATAACGCCCAAGTTCCTCCATGCTCTTGGTAGAGCTGTTGTAGCAGTACCCCATTATGTTAGTGAGTACCCGGGCCGTGCCATGAGTCAAGGAAGCGTTGAGCACCTCAAAGGAACCCCTGAATGGCTTGTAGACACCTTCTTGGAGCCTGCAATCGATGTCAAATCCTTGCGCGAGCGAGCAGCCTGGATCAATACCGAATGGGTACGGTATCTCAACATTGCCACACTGTCTTCGACACTCTGAACTAGGAACCGCAGTTCCAGGGGCGTATTGTGCTGCAATCAGTATGAGACCGAGGCCAAGCTGCAATAACGACACTTGCATCTTCTTGGGCTGGAAAAATAAGTAACATGGGATTGTTAACCAAACTGGTGCGATAATTGAGAACCAACCTGTGGTTGGAAGTTCAAATCCCAGATTTGATATTTTGGTGTCCTATTAAAAGACTTCAGTGGGAGGCGACGTTCTCGTCGACACTCAGTTTCACGGAGGTGCTCATAGGCGTAGGATGTGCGCGTGTGCATTCATAGGGGTTAGTGTTTGTCCGTATGTGTGAGCGTTGCGTCCGTAGTGAGTTTCACAAAAAAAAAAACGAGTGCGATAAAAATTGAAAGACGTACCTAGATTATTGTTAGTCGCAAATAGCTATAGTGTTACAAAGGCATTTTCGCGGAAGAAAAAAAACTAGTGCGAAAAAAATTGAAGGCCGTACCCAGATTATAGTCAGTCGCAAATAGCTATAGTGTTACAAAGGCATTGGTGACTCAAGTTGGGGATAAATATTACGCGTATCATATACTTCGATTGTACATATATATTTACATGAGAAATATTGTCATCCATTATACTCCCTCCATCCCACGAAGGTTGTCTCAGGTTTGCAAAATTTAGATGTATCTAAATATTAAATAGCATCTAGATACATCTGAATTTTGACAAATCTTAGACAATCTTCATGGGACGGATGAAGTATATCATAAATTGTTGAACACTGAAGAAGCGTCTATCCTAAGAGACCCAAGCCCATGTGGGAGCTGACCTATAAAAGGAAGGGGCTGATGGAGAGCAAAACCTAACACAACAGAAATCCCAGCCGCCATTGTTGTTTGGGGACAAAGAAAAGCTCTCTTGTATAAACATAAATGTAAATGATAAATCTATTATATATCTATTAAATATTACAGTTTTACTAATTCTCAAGCGACTGAGTCAACTCCTAGACCATAGGATTGCGCCGTTATTGGAGCTACCATGAATTGTACCTGAGATATTTTTTTTTAGTTGCATAGGGGTTGCAACTAAGAAAAAACCTCCAAACCATTGCATTGCTTTGCGATTCACGCTAGTCTTAGGTAAAAATGTCTCGAACCATCTGAGTGGTTTGTTATTCGTGTCAATCATGAGTTGGAAGTGGCTTGCAACTGAAATTCAATACCATCACCTGTAGGGTTGAACATAAAGCTTGAAGCTCGACGAGCTCAACAAGAGCTTGTCTTGAGCTCGTCTTCTCGACTCGTTTAGCTTGGCTCGTTGCAAAAATGTACAGAGCCAAACATTGCTTGATATCACTAATGAGCTAAACGGGCGAGCCGGCGAGCCTCCCAAGCAGCCTGTTAAGCTCATTAATTATGCCATCATCTAGCTTACCAACTTGAAACACCAAAACTGCTTGTGCATAGCTTCCTTTGCTAGCCAAATCCTAATGCTCAGCTAATATAGTAATATGTTTGGCTAATATATGTCATCCAATACCATGTTGCTGCATATATACATCACTGATGCATGTATGTACTACTTAACATGTTAACCAATTTTGCATTTTATTTAAAAAACATATTTTCTTAACAAAACAATGATCCTCTGTGAATGAACAGATTCGTTCCTAGTTAAAGCTTGTTCTGCGATTACCTTGGGAAAAAAACATAACCTGTGAAGAACTTAACTCTGCCTCCAGCAACCTACTCATAGGTCACAGCACAAGCGTGGAAAACGTTATTTACTTGATAGATATTGCGTACGGGCATGTGGCAGTTAGCGCGGCCTCAGCAATTCAAAGCTTTGGAAATAAATAAACATTCGTCTTGTTTTCTAGCCAATTTCGCTGCATAATTAAACCGAAAAAAAAGAACAGAAAGCTCATCATAAGACATTCTGGAAAACATGTTAATGAACTGACCTGAAACAACGAAGGGGCCAGTTCCCCTAGAACAGGAGAAGTATCTTGGACGGACTTTTGCCCAAGAAAATGCCTTTTGCAAGACAGGGAGAGCAGCTTCAGAGCTTTATAAATTGCTTCACCAGTTGTCTGGAGAGCAGCTAAACCTGGGGGTGTATATATGTACCCATGAAGAGCTGTTGTCAGCAACGGTACCTCAGAAACGCATCAAAACACAGCGACATTGTCACACAACAGACTTCTTCATTACCTCACGAAAAATAAACTGAACAGACTCTTGATCAGATATTTGTAATATATGATTTCCCATGAAAACAACATCCTCAATCTTCTGAATAAATTCCTCAACACGAACCAATCTTGGACGGCAGACTTTCAGTTATTTTATTTTTTGAAACGGGAGCAGACTTTCAGTTAGTATATTAGCAACATGTTGGATACTACACTGGAGCATGGTGCAACTGTACAAGTGCAATGCATACTTATATCGCTGCTGGACAAGGACCTAGTTCTAGATTCTAAAATATTGGAAGTTTTCCACTTTATAGACGGTAGCAGATTAGCAGTTAATGGCAAGCCATTGCAAGCTTTCTTCGTTTCTCTCCCTAGTGCCCACAAACTCGTCGGCCGCTCAAGCAGGCCGCTGCAGTATCGTGTCAGGAGTAATCCGCTCGAGTTTGTTTCGTGGTGGTGGCTGCCTGACTGGGGTACTGTAAATTTTTGTAAACTTTTACTTTGCGATGGTAACTCTTTGTAAACTAAACTGGATGTTTCTCTTCCTAGTGGAACTTTTGTGTATTTACAGCCTTGCTTGACATTAAAAATAAACAGGCACGGTCACTAAGGACATGCCGACAGAGGAATGCATCCCATCCCAAGGCAAACAATATGATTGGTTTGAACGAGTTGAATCAGAATCTAAAATCTTAGATCTTCAACTGTTGCTTATTTTACTTGACATGGAAAGTCGCCTGACTGATCCTATCTGTTCGATCAGGTTACCAGTTGAGTTTGGAAATGAGATGGTTTCAAAGATGGGCCATTTGGCATCGGAATCAGTGGCCGAGGCAGTGGCGTGACGGTAAGTGCGACAGCTCGGATTTTATTCATTGTCCTAGGATAATTATATTGGCACTAGGCCATTGCCAATAAACTTAGAACCACGGCATAACTTAACTCCAGCTAGCAGTGAGGTGGCCTTTCGGGCTGCGAACTGACATCTGGTTGGGAGGTTGGGATGGAATCCCTGTGCTTGCTACTCACCGCTGCTCGGAGGTTCTGCAAGGCCACATGTGGTTTATGGCAGATCTGCAGCTTGTTTTGTGCATGCACTTTACTCTCTCTCTTTGACAGTACTACATCCATACTGGACTTATTTCTTGCATCTACGTACGAGTACCAACACAAGATAGGGAAACAAAAGCATACAGCAACCATACCAGTTTAAAGCTTGCTTCCATAGTTGTGTTCTGAAGAACAGCCAGCACATCGAGTGTTCTATGTATACACACAGAGCTCTTGACAACTTAACTAGCGAATTTGTCAATGGGAATCAATCATTTTATTACCACATCAAATGAATAAACGATATTTTTTTTAATCTACAAGTTGTAAGAGCTAGACTATTCCCTATTACAAGTAAACACAAGTCTCCTGTTACCGGAGGATCAGCGCAAGGATATGGATATTGCCTGCAACAAACTTCTGCTGGTTACGCAGGATTTCTACTACCGGGCTACTGGGTGGCGACACAGTAATAGGATAGAGTATGGCTAGCCTATTTAGATGTGTCTGGTTTCGTTGGTTGATTTTTGTGGCAACCATGTCGGCTCCATGATGTATTTTTTTCCTATTTTTTGTTACTCATACCTGATACTTGATACTCTTTGATCTATAATAAACGGCCATGTGCATCAATTGATGCAGAGGCTGGGGCTATTGCTCCTTTATCTAAAAAAAAAAAAAAAAGTAAACACAAGTGAATCAAGTAGCAGCAATGCTAACCTCACAAGTACATGGTAACAAGGTCCAGAAGAAACTTCTTTTTATCTGCAATTAGCGATTTAATATACTTATTATGCGTATCTTAATCACCTTGCATAATAGGAACTTCTTGGGTTTATTGGCTGGTTCTCACTTTCGCCCATAGGATACCCACTTAATTCTATTTCATAACCACTGGTGGATTCTTCTCCAAGAAGGCTTTCTGCATCTGTCTCCACGTCAAGCCGTACCCAAGGATGCATCGAAAGTTTCCTCAATCTATTGAGCTCGTCCGCGACCTCTTTCATTAAGGGCCTGTTGTCACCACACATATCTAGGCATCTTTTAGCAAGGTCTGCGAGTCCTCTCAACAGTTCCATGCTCTCTTGTCCTTTCACATGGCTCACCAAAACTGCATCAAGATTGTTCTCCTTCATAGCAGATAAGAAAATCAACGATAAGCTTCTTTGCTTATCAGGCCCTTCGAGCTTCAGTGGCAACTGACCAGTGAGGATCTCTAAAAGGATAACTCCAAAGCTGTACACGTCGCTTTTGTCTGTTAACTGGCATGTTTGCATGTATTCAGGATCAAGGTATCCGCAAGTACCTTGAACCATTGTGACAAACTGTTCTTTATCAGATGGGACTAGTACGGAAGCTCCAAAGTCTGACACTTTGGCCATGTAGTTGTCATCAAGAAGGATGTTGGCAGTTTTCACATCACCATGAATTATTGGGGGAGACGCGTATGAATGTAGGAAGCTGAGTCCTTCGGATGCTTCATGAACAATCCTTAAGAGAGTGCTAAAGGATATTTGCAATGCTTGGTTCTTGCCATGGATAAGCTCAAATAGTGTACCATTTGGGACAAACTCATAGACTAGAATTGGAACTTCCACCTCAAGGCAACAACCCAGGAGCTTAACGATGTTCTTGTGATTGATTTGGGACAAAATGAGCATCTCTTGGCCAAATTCCTTCTTTTGCCTTTCGTCAACTAATGCACATCTTTTAATTGCAACCGGCATGCTGTTCTTTATTATTCCTTTGTAGACGGTTCCTTGTCCTCCTTTTCCAAGTATTCTGCTATTGTCAAAGTTGTCACTGGCTTCTGTGAGTTCAGATTCCGAAAATACCGTGAATGCAAGGCCTTTCTCCGATTTCATCATGTCAAACAAAAGCAAGCCTCCATGCTGTTGAAAATAGTCCTGCCTAACTTTGTTCAATTTTCTCTTTTGGATTATCATTTGTCCCCAGAAGACACTGATCATGATGATAACCATTACACCAAATAATCCCATTGTAACTCCTGCATAACGACATCAGATTGGAGAACTATGAGAGAGAGAGAGATAGAGCATACTTCATCTAATTTTGTCAACAACAGATGCGTTATTGGTTTTACATTTACTTTTTTTTGTCTTTAGATTGCACAAAAATGCAACAAAAAGTACTGATTTAGCTAGGTGATGACTTCTCTGGTGTTACCTATTATTAAGCCAATATCAGGATTGCATGTATTGCTTTCCAATTTTCTTCCTACTCCACAAGAACACCGAAATCCTCCAACTTTATTGTGGCAAGAGCCGCCTGAAGGGCACGGATTGTCACTGCATTCATCAACATCTGCAGTAAGATTGGCAAAACTCGATGTTAGATTTTCCAACAAACAAGGGGATTTATACATTCAGAACAGAATTTGATAAGCATTTGCGTGTATACACATTCAGATCGAAGCTAATTAGTACCTTGGCAGCCATATGGAACATAAGGGTTGCCTTTGTATCCCTGGGAGCAGTTGCATATGTATCCATTATCATTGAGGGAATCAATGCACACACTGTTGCTGCTAAGGCATGCATAAGTGCCTGTCTTGTTCTGTGTGGCGACATCACACCTATGATCTCTTATCGCCCAGTCAAGGACCATGGGTACCCGCCCATCATTCGTGTCATTGAACTTGGTGGTGCTTACATACATGGTGCTGAAGTTGAATGATGCTGCCTCCATTAGCACAGCGTAGCTGCACCTGTTAAACTCCCAGATTTGGCTTGTGTTGAATAAATCCGAGGTAGTTGTGCCATAGTTGTACATCATCTTTGGTATCATAGTCTGGGAGCATCCTATGCCAGAGCATGACCCATCTACTAAGTCTGAAAAGTTGCGACATGTTGAGACGCCTACGCCTTGGTAGCCTGTGCCGTTGCCATCGGAGATCAAGTAGAGGGCCTTGCATCCAATGACCGTGAACCTATTTTGGACATCGGAGAGACGAAGCGGAGAGGAAGGTCGGCCCACGTACCCATTAAAACGGCCCATAAACTCCATGCTTTTTGTAGAGGTGTTGTAACAATGGGCCACAATGTAATTGAGCACCCGCATCGTGCCCTGAGTCAAGGAAATGCTGAGCACCTCAAAGTCGCCTCGGAATGGCTTAGGGATGCCATCCTGGACCTTGCAACTGATGTCGAAGCCTCTTGCGAGTGAGCAGTTCGGATCGATGCCGAATGGGTACGGTATCTCAACAGCACCACACTGCCTTCGGCACTGTGAACTGGGAACCGCATTTCCAGGTGTGCATTGTGCTGCAAGCAGTACAAGGCTCAGGCCAAGCTGCAGGAACACTTGCATATTCTTTAGCTGAGAATAAGCAAACATGATAATGTTGTTAGAATATGTGTAGATTAGAGATAAGGGCTAGGATTACTTTAAACAAAATGATCTTCTTGTAGTCGAAGTCTCCCCACCTACATGTACCTCTATGTACCCCATGAGCGTCATTGCAATACAACACACAAGAATTAGGGTTCGTCTATTTTGACAAATGTTAGCTAATCAACAGCTTTGTTACAAAAAAAGTAATGGGTAAAATAGAAAATGAAGGCCATACACCTGCTCACACAGATAGATGCATTGTTAAACTAAAAGTCTCAACCATGCAAGATAATTTGTTGTCTTATATTAAGAAGGATAAAGAAAGTTCAACAAGACAATGTAGGGATCAATCAAACAAAAGCAATAGCACCAGCCCCAGCAAGCATAAGCAATAAGCCAGAACTGCGGACATGTGGCAGGCAAAGCTGCATTATTTACAATCCGCTTCAACTATGTTGGATCTGATTCCTACATAACAGAAAAACGCTAGAATAAGAAAAAAGACGATTTTAATGAAAAACGTCTATTTGAAAAGGGAGAAAAGGTCCATGGAAGACACACATGGATTTTCCCATGAGCTCCAAACTCATGCCACAATTCTTTCTTTTTTTTCAATGGGCTACATAGAAAATTTTCTTATAGGATTCTAGTGTTTCAAGATTTCTCCTAGATGTGTATGGTACATAGATGGCCTGAAGGACGTTTCATCTTTATACTCTCCAAGTTGCAAACTATGGAATTCTATAATAATGTTTTGTTCCTTCAACATCAGTTATAGATGTTCTACTCCACAGAAGCAGGATCTGTTGTCTGTGTATGATGCTTAACAAAAGCAGGATATGCTGTGAAGGAACAAACCCGCCGTTCCAAGTTAAATCGTGTTCTCTGAAGAACTTAACTCTGCGTTCAGCAACCTACTCCATCACAGGTCCCAACACAAGCATGTTTTTAGATAGCTATAGCGTACTGGCGAGCAGCCAGCCTCAACAATTCATAGTCATGGAAGAAATAAGGATTCCTCTAGGCTGTCAAAAGAAAAACATTCTTCTTGTTTTTGTAGTGTATCCAATTAACCTTCAAGTAAATGAAAGACGAACAGATAGCGGATCCTAGAACCGTATTCTTGAAAACATGTCAACAAAACTCACCTGAAATAATAGTGGTGTCCAGTTCTCCTCGAATAGAAGTGTCATATATGGAGGATTTGTACTCAAGAATCCCTCTTTCCAAATTCACCGAGAACACTGAACAAAGTTCAGGTGGGCAGATCGCCCTCCGATGGTTGGTTCCCTAGAAAAAAAGGAATACTGTAGCTTTAGAAATTGCTTCAGTAGTTGTCTAAAGAACTCCTGAGCGTGTATGTATACACAAGGAGTTGTTGTTGCCAAAGGTTTGTGTCGAACGAGTCAGAAGACGACGATATAGTCACATGGCTGACTCCGTCTCGCCGTCCCGAAAAAATAAACAACCAAATTTCTCTCTAATTTCAACACGGGGAAACCACCTGGAACAAATTCGGGTCAAATCAGCAAAACTGATGGACGAGGACAACGGGAAATAATAGTTGAATGGGTGGGTGGCGGAGATCAAAAAGAAGGCGGAGGGGGGGCTTGCCAAGGCGGCGACGACGCGGTCGAACGCCGAGCGGAGTCACGCAGAAAGCCAATGTCGCCGCTGGCAAGATGAAGCTGCACAGCGACAATGCCCTCCACCGTGAGCATCGCCTCGACAACCGCGCCGGCGGCCGCCACGGGAATGGGCTCGTCCGTGGCCGACCATACGGGCTCATCGCGGGTTCCCTCGGAGGGGACTCCAGCGGCGTCGCGTTCTCGCGTACGACAGTCGCAGCCGCGCCTCATACTCCGAGGATGAACCCTTCTCTGTTCTCCACACAGGATGACAGGACAGGAATTCGGGACTCATCTCGGGGCCGCCAGCCCAGCCCAGTTAAATTCTTTTAAGTGAGGGTCCTCATTCACGGTAGAAAACCTGGACGGCGTGTAAGTCATTAGCTATAGGTAGACCATCCGCTCAAAAAAAAAAAGCTATAGGTAGACCATCTCCAGCCACGTCCTTCAAAATGATCCCTAAACGGTGTTGAGTCGAATGTTTAGGGGACGTGTTTTCTTCATGCCGCGTTTGGGGACTCCGCTCCTCAGCCCCGTCCACCAAACACGGCTTAAAACTTTTTTTATAGGGTTTTTAAAAACACAACCATTTATTAAACATATCATACAAATAAATATGTTTAGTAAAATTATTTTCAAATTAAAATACAACAAACAATGAAACAACTAAACAAATAAATGGCGCTAGATCAAGGCGCCACGACACTTGCTGATAATCCTTTGACCCTCCACATATGGTCAACGAGATCATTTTGAAGTAGCTCGTGAACATTGTTGTCATGGATATCTGCGTGCATGTCGAGGAAATCGGCAAAATCTGCAGGAACCTCATGATCAACCTTCGCAGGGCCCTGACACTGATAGGCCAATATGTCTCCTGATCTGATTCTTGCGGTCATCCTCGATGATCATATTATGCATGATCACACAAGGCTACATCACCTTTCACATTTGGTCGTGGGACCAGCTTAGAGCAGGCCGGACAATTGCAAATTGAGCTTGAAGCACACCAAATGCCCTGTCGACATCCTTTCTACAAGCCTCATGTCTTGAAGCAAAGTGGCAATTCTTCTGACATGATGTGAAGCCGATATTATTTTAACAAAAGTGGCCCATTTTAGATATATAGGCTAGATAATAGCCTTTGATATATTCGTGGCCAGTGATCTCATAGTTGCATGGTGAAGCATGACCTTCCACTAGTTTGCTGAACACCGGAGACCGCTGCAACACGTTGATGTCATTGTGTGATCCCGACATGCCAAAGAAACAATGCCAAATCCACAAGTCATAATCTGCCATAGATTCAAGCACCATAGTGCAATATCCATGACGCATTTTGTATATACCTTGCCAAGCAAACAGGCAGTTCTTCCATGACCTGTGCATGCAATCGATGCTTCCAAGCATCCCGGAGAATCCTCTCGCAGTATTTTGTGCCATGATCCTCGCATTCACTTCTTCAGTTATCCCTCTCAAGTAGTATTTGCCAAACTTTCCCACCACAGCTCGGCAAAACTTGTGCATGCATTCAATGGCAGTAGACTCACTCATGTGAAGGTAGCCGTCCTGTGTATCTGCAGATGCTCCGTATGCAAGCATCCTCATGGCGGCGGTGCACTTCTGAATCGACGAGAACCCGGGAATACCTATAGCGTCGTGCTTCAGCTTGAAGTAGGGGTCGAAGTCTCGAACACCTTGGAGGATATTCATGAACAAACCCTTGCTCATCCTATACCGGCGTCGAAAATTGTCGGCCTGTGTTGCATCATCTGATAAGTAATCGTTGTGTAGCATGGTATGCCCCTCCATCCTCTGTCGGGGCTTCGACTTCTTCCTTCCCGGCCTTGAACTTTCACGGAGCGGTCTCTTCCGCTTCTCCGTCTCGATGTCAAGCATGTTCTGGAGGAACGCGATGATGTTACCACCCGATTTTGGCCAAATCAGGAGATGGGCCATAAGTGAAGATGGGCTTGAAGGATGTACACATGAAGCATCTTTGAAGCGGCCTTGTGCTGAGAGTTCGGGCTTAATTGCCCATGTATCTGTAACATATTAGATCGTATTGTAATTTAGATTAAAGAGATAGAGTCCGGCCCGTGCACGGTGAGGTGCACGCCTCAATTAGAAAGTCCCTTGGACTATAAATATGTATCTAGGGTTATCGGAAAAGGAGGACAATCACCGTTCAACCAAAACAAACCAATCTCGGTGCATCGCCACCCCTTTCCTACGAGGGTTCTTACCGGTAAGCATCATGCTGCCTAGATCGCATCTCGCGATCTAGGCAGCGTAAAGCTTAGTATTGTTCATGCGTTGCTCGTACTGAAGCCTTTTTGATGGCGAGCAACGTAGTTATCATAGATGTGTTAGGGTTAGCATTGTTCTTCACGTAATATGCTATCGTAGTGCAACCCTTGCATATCTAGCTGCCCTTACGTCTATCCAGACGTAAGGGCAGCATCTTGCTTGATCATGCTTAGTAGATCCGATCCGTTATAGTTGCTCCCTGCATCTGCAGGGATTAGTTTAATATCTGCATAGTTAGGCCTTATGCTGGGGTGGGAGGATCCGGTGGTGCGTTAGATGTTGTTTACCGTCCCTGCGAGGGATGTTTCGGGGATCAACGTTATGTTGGTTTTTAGGCCTCTTGTAGGGGTAGTTTGCACCGTCTCTCGTAGCTGCTAGGCCCGATCGCACGTAGGACGTTCCGATTATGCGGTGAAAACCCTAAACTGTCGTGGATCGTTTTAGCTTTGTCCTCGATCAAGCGAGATCCCCATGCCATTGCTAATCCATCAAGGACCATGGGGCGATCGGCTCTTTGAGCCGATCCACATGGAAACCCGAGAGCCGATAAGGCTCGTATTTAATGTGCACGTGTCTACCATGCGGGAACAATCGAAGCACTAACACCTTCCCGACCAGGTCTAGGTCGGGTGGCACGCCCGAGCAACCGCCGGACGCGCGCCGAAGATTTGCGGGACGACGCGAGGTGCCGGGGATCCACTAAGCGGCCCTAGGAGCCTCCCGGCTCTTCGTGTTGCCTAACCAAAGCCCGTCGGGGGTTTTGGAGGGTAACACATTCGGCACGCCCGGTGGGACCTCTTACGCAACATCCACGTCAACACCGACATACGAGATGGCAGAGGAGCAGATCACATACAAGGATCTCCCTGCGGAGCACAAGAAGAAATACGATGAGCTGAAGGCCATCTGTAAAGCCGAACTCATCGGCTCCTCTGAGACAACCCGTTCTCGCAACATCAAGCTCAGAGGAAACACGTGTCTGTCGCATGGTGTCAGTACGGTAGATCTCAGCCACTCCATAAGAGAACCGGGGTTCTCTTTCGATGCCAATATGGCAGGGTTCGTGATTCGCCATGGCGCGGACAAAGCAGAGAGCAGCCACTCTCGTGGCAAAGATAAAGAGGAGGCCGCTCCACGTGACCGGCCCCAAGACGACGATAGACGATACCTGACCGAGGAGGAGGTGAGAAACATACGGTATCCACGCCCATTATCCGTGCATCTCCTCAGCAAATATGAACAGCAGTACGACCGACGTCGCCGCTACGACAACGACGATGAAGGATATCGTCGGTCTGATGCAAACAGGAGGTATCGTCAGCATGACAGGAACGACGACGGGTACGAACGTCGCGCCAGAGGGAGGTCAAAGGAGCAAGACAACGTGGACAAGCACTGGAACTTTCCCTTCTTCAAACATTGCTGGGACTCAGGAATAAGCCGATTGCCAACAATCGAGAACTGCCCAGAATGCACACAGCAAAGGAGAAGGACGAACGAAGTTTCAGTGTTCGAGCGTCTAGGACCTCTCCCACATCAGAACAAACGAGCTGAGTCATCTCAAGAAGAAGACTTCGAGGAGTCAGATGAAGAAGATAGGTATCACCGACCAAGGTGGTGCCCTGATGGACTCAGCCATTCTCAAAAGCGTAGAGTGCAGCGGCTGCGAAACCTGGAAGAAGCCGAGGCACGGCCCTGTACACGTTGAGAAGAGCGCGGCCCGATCTGGCCGCGAAAATCCAGCAAACAGTAGAGACGAAGGCGCGCCCGCCAAAGAAAGTATGGCGCCCCAAACAGGCGAAAGCCGATGCACAGGCATCGGCTGATACCGATGCAGATGCATCGGCTGGTACAAACATGGTATTCATACTCCCGTCAGAGTTTCGCGCTCCAAGCGACGAGGAAGTTTCAGTGGCTCAATTCGACTGCGGTCCACGACCAGTTATTTTTGAAAAGCCACAAGATATAAGCTACGAGCATCCGAAAGCCCTATACTTGAAGGGTTACATCAATGGGCAGCCTATCAGCAAGATGTTGGTTGATACCGGAGCGGCAGTCAACATAATGCCGTATTCCATGCTACGTCGTTTAGGGCATTCCAGCGACGATCTGATCAAGACCAACATCACATTAAGCGACTACAACGGCCAGGCGTCAGAAGCAAAAGGTGTTCTGAATGTAGAGCTTACTGTGGGCCGGAAAACCATACCTACCGCGTTCTTCATCGTTGACAGCAAAAGCAATTATGCCGTCCTATTGGGAAGGGACTGGATTCATGCTAACTGTTGTATCCCGTCTACAATGCATCAATGCATCATACAGTGGGACGGAGATGAAGTGGAAGTCGTTCAAGCGGATGACTCAATCGAGATATCATTAGCTGCCATGAGCGTGTGGGAAGCAGATGACCAAGAGCCGCTCTCTGGGATCAGTTTAGAGGGCTGTGAGCGCATCGAAGCCTCGAAGAATGGGGTAAGGCTGGTTTTATCCACCGGCCTAACGGAATAGCACGTCCAAGACTTTGGACATACGTGGCAAGGCCGATCCCTGCGATCGGCCCTCAAAAAATGAAAAGTAAAGGATCTTATCTCCAACATGCCACAGTGGAAATCCAAGAGGTTGCAAACCATCGTCAAGCATTGCAACAAAAAAGGAGGCCGATTCTGGCAATCGGCCGAAATTATCCTCAACATACCTTCGTCTGTGTTCAGCATTGATCCAATGGATGCCTGAAGAGCCGATACCATCAATTACTTGACAGAATCGGCTCGGGGGGCACATAGGTGGATGATATACGAGGATACGGAGCTGGGAACGGATGTCAAATTTCCAGCAGAGCAGCTCAAGTACGGGGGCCGATACATAAACAAATCGGCCACAAAAAATCGAAAACATCGAAATTTTTGAACACAGCCGATGCACGGCCATCGACTTCAGGGATGCGACCGTCATACGCAGCAGTCATCAGGCAGCGAGGTTCCACTGAAGGGCAAACATGCCGGCGGCTCTCCTCAGTAGAATTGTTGATGGCTCCGTTAGCAAACCCCCAAGCGGATCATTGTGTTGGCAATATCGGGTCGCGGCCCTGATCAATAGCAGGAGCAGCACAAACACGCAGTTCAGGTTAAGGGCGAGCCCGACGAAGCAGCATGTCTCTTCTGAGACCAGGAGGATAGTCGATGATGAGGCGATCGGCTACGGCATGTCACGACCAAAATGGGGGAGAGCATCAGGGAAACGTCCTCACCGGGAGCTGCATCAGCCTGCCAAAGATGATGAGCCAATATGATCGGCGAGACGCGGGACTTGAACGGAAGAAGCTCGGGGGGCAGTTGGCCCTGAAGGATCCTTTGCTATAGGAAGCCGATTTTGTCGGAATCGGCTGGCCCTGCATCACAGCTTGTCTGAGGAACGGTACTGATGTCGCCAAAAATATCAGTTTCCACATACAAGTCATTTGAGTGACACGCACAGGGCTCTGTTGTAGGCACCCGCCCGGAACCAGATGGCCAGCCCGCTGGGTTGGCTGGTAAGAGTCATGATCTTGTTTGAGGTCTCATGGGGCAAAGCCGACGCGTGGCGTTACAAGCAGAGGTCTTATGGAGCAGCCATCACCAAATCAGCAGTGTTTGCGCAAGCCTGCGGATCAGGTTAGGATCATGAGAACAACCGATGATCATCCGATGGTCTCCTAGAGCCGAGCCATTCGCACCAGAAGCTGCATCAGTTTGCCCGAGATGATGAACCCCTCAAAACAGCAAGGTGCATGAATGGAGCTGGGAGGGGCTGAAAGGCCACTACATTGAGGTTCCTTGATTCAAGGGAGCTGCTGACCTTTCCAAAATCTGCCAGGTGCTGGCTCCTTGAGCGTAAGCGTTCTTGCCTTGTTTTTAAGCTGGAGTGGCTCGGGGGGCAGCTAGCTCTGAAGCATCGATGATCTGGAGAGCCGATTTTGTGGAGTTCAGCTAACACAGCGCTACAGTTGGGAAGCCGATGGTGGCTCAATCGGCTGGTCTGCTTTTATCCTCGCCTGGACTAAGGCTCGGGGGGCAGCCCGCTCTTAAGGTTCCTTGTTCTATTGAGCCGATTTGGTTGAAATCGGCTTGCTCTGCATCACAACTCGTCGAGAGAGGGTGAATTATTGCAGAAGGGAATAGCTGGAGGTATTGGGAGGAGGCAACGATCGTTGACGGGCTCTGGACCAGATGTGACTACAAAGAAATGAAGCATTACAAGGACAGTTGTGGGCGAGTACCGCCTGTTCCGCAAAAGTATTAGCTTCAGTATCGGAGTTGTTCTAACGATGGTCCTAAGACCTCTAGAAGGAAAAGAGGATCCGGAAGACGAGGATGCCGCTAAAGTCTAACATTCCGTTCAGATTGAATCTGCATCTCCAGGATCTAGGATTCGCACGATTGTGGCTCGTCCGGAAGGTGGAGGTCCGGATGGATCTCCCTCGAATTTGCCATGAGAGTCCGATGCATTGCCATCGGCTCCTTAAGCACCGACCAGATTGGCAGTCGGCGGGTTCAGTACGAAGGGCAATCGGCTAAATTACCATGAAGGAGGTCGACAAAATCGAGTTGGGGAAATTCTTCATTGATAAACTAGAGTTCTTACATAAAGAGCTGATTGCTCTCAAAAGGGACCCTAGGGGCTACATTGCCCCGTCTGCTACTGCTGGCCCTAAGCTAAGACCCAATCTAGGGGCCGTTGTTGCCCTCGTCGTCGTCGCCATCATCGCCGTCGTCGGCGCTGCTCCCAACCGGCTCATCGTCGCTGCTGTAGCGACCGCCGGCAGGACCTTCGTTGTCCTCGTCTTCTTCATCAGCGTCGTCGTCGTCGCTGTCGAAATCGCTGAGATTGCCGGGCCAGGGGCAGTGGCGCTTGGCCGGCGGCTCGTCGGAGGAGCCTGTCATCTTCTTCCTCCTCCTCCTGCTCCTCCTCTTCGGAGGAGGGGCCCCGTCCCGAGAAGGTGGTCGTCGTCGCTTTCCTCCACCGCTTCCTCATTGGCGAGGAAGCGGAGGTCGCTCTCCCGTCGGTCGGGGACTGGTCGTCCTCGACCGAGTAGAGAAGTCGTGGCCTGGCTCGTCCCCGGCCTCGATGGCGCTGCGGATATTGGCCGCATGGGCTTCCTCCGGGTTCCACTCCGGCGTCGGCTCGCGGAAGGGGGAGGACTGCGCAGAAAGATCCGACGAAGAGGAGGACATAGTGGCGAAGGAGGGTTTTTTCTTTGGAAGTACTAGTGCCAAGAGGATGAGGAAGAGAACTACATGAAGTGGCCGAATAAAAGGGGGAATATATGGTTTAATGCCTAAGCAGTTCCCGAGGACGTGGTGCCAGAACCGTCAAGTCGTGCAGAGAAGGCGAGGAGGCAAGACATCATCATGAAGGAAACTGCGACGGTTCTGCCACGACATGACCCTTTGAAGGAGACAGATGGTTTTGCAATTATCATTACCAAAACCAGGGGGGCATGTGTTACCACCCGATTTTGGCCAAATCAGGAGATGGGCCGTAAGTGAAGATGGGCTTGAAGGATGTACACATGAAGCATCTTTGAAGCGGCCTTGTGCTGAGAGTTCGGGCTTAATTGCCCATGTATCTGTAACATATTAGATCGTATTGTAAGTTAGATTAAAGAGATAGAGTCCGGCCCGTGCACGGTGAGGTGCACGCCTCAATTAGAAAGTCCCTTGGACTATAAATATGTATCTAGGGTTATCGGAAAAGGAGGACAATCACTGTTCAACCAAAACAAACCAATCTCGGCGCATCGCCACCCCTTTCCTACGAGGGTTCTTACCGGTAAGCATCATGCTGCCTAGATCGCATCTCGCGATCTAGGCAGCGTAAAGCTTTAGTATTGTTCATGCGTTGCTCGTATCGAAGCCTTTTGATGGCGAGCAACGTAGTTATCATAGATGTGTTAGGGTTAGCATTGTTCTTCACGTAATATGCTATCGTAGTGCAACCCTTGCATATCTAGCTGCCCTTACGTCTATCCAGACGTAAGGGCATCATCTTGCTTGATCATGCTTAGTAGATCCGATCCGTTATAGTTGCTCCCTGCATCTGCAGGGATTAGTTTAATATCTGCATAGTTAGGCCTTATCGTCGGGGTCGGAGGATCCGGTGGTGCGTTAGATGCTGTTTACCGTCCCTGCGAGGGATGTTCCGGGGATCAACGTTATGTTGGTTTTTAGGCCTCTCGTAGGGGTAGTTTGCACCGTCTCTCGTAGCTGCTAGGCCCGATCGCACGTAGGACGTTCCGATTATGCGGTGAAAACCCTAAACCGTCGTGGATCGTTTTAGCTTTGTCCTGATCAAGCAGGATCCCCATGCCATTGCTAATCCATCAAGGACCATGGGGCGATCGGCTCTTTGAGCCGATCCACGTGGAAACCCGAGAGCCGATAAGGCTCGTATTTAATGTGCACGTGTCTACCATGCAGGAACAATCGAAGCACTAACACCTTCCCGACCAGGTCTAGGTCGGGTGGCACGCCCGAGCAACCGCCGGGACGCGCGCCAGAAGATTTGCGGGACGACGCGAGGTGCCAGGGATCCACTAAGCGGCCCTAGGAGCCTCCCGGCTCTTCGTGTTGCCTAACCAAAGCCCGTCGGGGGGTTTTGGAGGGTAACAGATGATCAGCAAATGCTCCCGAATGTCGTCATGGAAGGCTTGCTCGTCCTCCAGCAGTCGGACAAGCATCTCGTCGTCGCTATCCATGTTCAAAGCAAAATTAATGGTTAAAATTCAGCCGTGGCGGACGAGGCAACGAACATCGACCAATCGCGCCTACCTGACAAGGCGTCGAACACCTTCTGTGCGTGAAGGTGGGGCGGATTTTACGGCGCGTTCTGAGACGCGTTGGCGAAGCGGCGGCGGCGAAAAGGCCGGAGAGAGAGCCAGCTGGCACGACGGTGTCCGACTCAAAAGAGATCTGCTATCGAAACGGCCGGCAAATCGAGCGGCGACGGAGGGGTGGGAGGCGCGGGAGGGAAGGCGCGACGAGAAATAAAAGGCGTGAACCAACCGTTCACAGTGCCGAAGACGAGAAATAAAATGCTTTACGTTTTGTCCGGCGTGCCCGAAGCGTTCCTTGTGGACCAGGGACGGGCTCGGGGCGCCGAACACCGTATTGGGTCGCGTCGGACGGAAGGAGGATCTGGAACGCGCAGCTGGAAACGAAAATTTATCCGGGGCGCCCTAAATACCTTTGGGTGCCGTTTTGAGGACGCGGCTGGAGATGCTCTTAGATTAATGACTTGGTCACTTTTAGCATAGACTATGAGCAAAATTGCTAACCAAAATGGCATTACCTCCATTCCAATTGGGCCATCATGCATGACGTGACCAAGAAAAGCCATTAAAGTACTAAAGTTTCAGAAGAGGCAAAAAAATGATCTAAATTTTTGAAAAGAGTCATTCAGGATCTCTTCCTGCATGTTTTCAGTTGTTCATTTCGTAGCCTTGTTTCTCAGTTTTCTCAATTCTTTCTATGGTTTGCGGCGACTCTCTTCTTCCTAATACTAGTAGTACAAGTTAACAGCAGCCAGGTGAACCGATCGGGGGGTAAATTAAATCCCTTTAAACCATCAATTTATTGAGAATTATTTATGTCACGCCCTTTTCATATTGTAATAGACAGATTAATTAGATAGTCAATTTACTTTGTATATGTATGAAGTGTGTGTCACGCCTTGAAGACGGGCCTATTCATGTAAGGCTAAAAGGGAACACATATTTACAGAGCTAAAACAGGAGGCACTTTATTTATTATTTTTGCTAGACAAGTAGTGCTACAAACAAGCATCTTTATTCGTTTTCCCTCCCATTGTACTAGTCCTACTCGTTGCCATTAAGTCCAAATGTGGTTAGCTTGTGCGGAAAAATTGCAAATAGCATGGGTGAGTATGAGGGCATACTCAACAAGTAGATACAACAAGAGAGAATAGATCATCAACGAATTAGCTGGAATGAAAAGAAATTAACAGTTTAATAATCGGAACAGTATTCACGAAAATGAATACAATAACAAAAGAAAATAATTTAGCCTAAAATGATAAGGAAATTATTGATATCAAATATGACAGCAAGCTTCCCAACTCGGGAGTCACAAAGGTGAAATTCCAAACTTTAATACTCTGCAGAGGGGTACTCTGGCGTCGACAGTCTCGGCCATCACCACAAAGGCACAAAAAGATCAGAGCTCTTTGTCCCACTAAGATCCAGACACCTTGATCTACTGATGATTGTCGCTCCTACGGATTTATCACCGACACATTCCCGAACAAGGGATGTTCTTCTTGGAGAACTCAGATGGTCCCATACCTAAATTGTGACCGGTACGACATGTTTATCGTCGTGACACCAATACCAAAAGATCAAGATATTCACAGGTTGATGATACAATCACTATCATGAGATCAATAAGATAACCTCAAGGCTCCACATGAGCTCCTGCCCATTACGTGATTCCAACAAGAATAAAAATATAATGTGTCTCTCTCCAACAACACGATGATCAAAATGAATAGTATCATGATGCATTAATATAGTCAACAGATAATCAACACTATGATCTATCATATAGCAGGAGAACAATATGATCAAGGAGGATTGAGGATCACAGAACAACGACGTAATCAACAGATAATTCATGGACATGGAGAGATATTGATGGAGTGAAATATGGTAGAATACTATTTGCAGGGATCAAGATCAGGAGAACGTCTACTTGCCTCGGTAGACAGAACATAATCCACGCTAATAATATATATTCCAATCGATCAACCGCGCCATATACGAGTATCTACATATAATTTAGGTTCTCCTTTGTGGGAAGACATGCATGGCTCAAAGCCTATGTGCATGCTTGCACAAAGAAAGTAGCTTAGATACTTCGGTACTAAATACTTCTATTTATCTCCATCAACACATACATTAGTAATGGAGGACATGCACAAATAATTCAGGTACTCTAGTCACTATGATAAAAAAAATTGCATGCAAAGATTAGCATTTAATATTAATACTAGAAATCTGCGAAATAAATTATGAGCCGGAAATCATCAGATGACCTTAATTATTAATAACCAGAAAGTTCGATTATCACAATGTGTCACTTGAATTTCTAGTAATGTGGCATATAAGCATTTATTTTAGTTATATTCTGGTGATAGATGTGCTAGATTCACTATGCTGTGTATAAATAGAGATCTTGAAGAATCTAATAATAGAAATGGTGGATTAGTTTCTAGCTAGCTCGAGAGGGGTATTCCATTGGATTAGCCGTATGCATACATCAGTATTTCGCGAAAGATAAGATCATGTTACCATATTTTATCATCCTTTTGGTTATAATTGTATACTTCTTTATAACTTATTTTTAGCATATATAATCTGAATAAATGTATTTTCTATTAAATATCAAAATATTTATTTTACCAGCATTTTTTCAATATTTTTGTATGGTTCGTTGTTATATAGTTGTTATGCATATTACTAAAAAGTATACTTGTCTTATACCTGTTTCAAATTGTACAAACATATTACATTTATTTTGTATTTTTAACAGTTGCATCAACCATATGGTGTATATGTATATGATGTAGCAATCGATAAACATGTAGTCTATGAAATATCTTAAGAGCGGATTTTGGTTAGATACGCATTTTATTGGAAACTTCTAGTGTATGCATTGAACCATTGGCATGAATCTTTACAAGTTTTTCATGTACAAATGTGTAATGGATTTAGTTACTGTATTATGAATAAATAAGAATAACATGCACACATTATGAATATACTATATTTAAATTCATCAATTATTGTGGGTTTAGTTTTAAGTTGTTGATGTGTGCATGTTTGCAAGTGCATGGATCCCACATGTGTGGTATTGGTAATTAATTACAATCTTTATGGACTAATATTTGCATTGAGTTATACATGGATGGTTTGTCCACTGGAAATCATTGAATATCATATGTTGGTTTCAAGGTTGAAGGATGAATGAAGTAGAAAATTAAGTAGTGATCAAGGTTTAACTTAAGGGGTGATCTCGACATAGGTCATGAGCGAGTAGAGACTATGGCAATTAAGTCTTGAAGATGAAGATTGGGTAAGCCTTCATGTATAAGAGGGCGGAGGGAGAAACGAGAGAAGAGCGAGTGATAGGATAGGTAGAGAGAGGTAGTCCAGTTCATATCCTGGCCGGCCGGTGTGTCTTCTCCCACGCCCCATCTCTCTTCCAATAACCCCTACCGCTTCTATTCCATCTTTATCGCCACGTAGATGCACAAGAAACGGGCAAAGGAAACGGAAAGGGCATGCTTGGTTTTAAATACCCAGCACAGCTATGCTCTGCTGATCAAATCTCTTTATGCCCGCACCCGCGGGCTTTCTTTTTCACATGACCAATGTTTTTGCATGTTTTCTTGAATTAGATTATAGACACCCATGACGAATCAGTCGTTCTTCGTGGCACTGCAGGTTCATGCCGCTGGACCAAGATCTCTACTTTCGTGGTTTCGCTGCTCGCGGAAAATGGCAGAGCTGCATATAGTTGTGTGACTGATGTTTGATTTGGAGCAGGCAGGGTGAGCAATGCACAGCTGAGATAAATATGGCTGGATTGTGAAGGGCTTATCGAAGGGGTTAATCAAGAAATTAAAGTGCAAGTGAAAGGAAGATCAATATGAATTGGTACGTCAGGAGGTAAAGCAAGTTTTGTTCTTTCTTAGAATTCGCATTCTTCCATTTAGCATGCAGCTTCTCATCTAGCAAACACATTCTAAAGGAGATGATGCCAATAAAAAGCAGCATGTTTCAGATCTTCTCCCGGCAGGAAGGTCTGCACTATGGCCGCAGTTGATTTAATCCCCAAACAACTACTTTATGTGCTTTCGTTTTATTTTTGATTTATGCACATGAATCAAGGATTAACATTCTATACTTACAGATTCATCTCATGTTGGGTTAAAGAATTAAAGAGTGAAATCATGATGTCAATTATTGCTTAATTTCCATTTTGGTGAGGTAATTATGCTAACTTGCCAACTTCCCAGCATGTGTCTTTTCCTTCCCTGCCTACTATCTCAAAGTTGCATTACAGATTAAAACATGTGATATAAATTGTTTTTATTTTATTTTTAGGATTATTTTTGTTTGTAAATGATCGATACGAGTTGCAATAATTCTGCGTTTAGATAGAAAAAAATATTTATTACAATTCATATCGCAATTCGCATAACAAATATTTCCTATATGATTGACACAGGTATCAATCGCAAGAAAGTCTATGTTGAAATAAAATATTTAGAGGGTACTGCTTGGATCAGATTTAGATGCCTCAGAGCACTGAATATTATTGGTACGATAACGTTTCAGAGCTCTCAAGAGCAGCAACAAGGGACCGGTTGAGCTGTGCTTATTTAAACTTGCTCACGAATTACCTTGGTCACATAACTGCGACCACGGATTTTAGCAAACTTTAGATATGTAATTATGCAAATCTTCAGCATTTTGGTTGTCTTCTATCAAACAACTGAGGACATGTTCTTATTTTGCTCAGTTTGTCACAAAAATTGTTGTGTTGGCACTTTTTTTTTGAAACGGAAGCAAAAGCTTTGCCTCTTCATTTATTAAGCAGAAGGTGCACGGTTTTTAGGAGAAAACCGGGCGAAAACCAACAACAACACAACAGTGTCAAGGCACACCCACAACCACCCACACTCCCGCGAGGGACACACCTAGCCATCCTGGCTACCAACAAAAGCTACACAAGAAGCTCAAATTGGCCTATGCCAAACAAATGGCTCTTCGACAAGAGACCAACAGCTCCTATTCTGAAGACGAGCCCCGGAGAGGAGATGAGCAAGACAGGCGCCGAATAGGACCTTCACCGGACCGCTCCTCGAAGGTCATCGTACACCGCTCAAGGGCAGCTTCGACTTCACAGCAAGAGGAGACCAGCACGAAGACATTCGGACACGCCGGAACGGAGCCGACTAACATGACCTTGCCGCAACCAGACCTTGGCCACCACCATCGTCGTTGCCTCACAAGCCTCCACTCGGAATACCCGCATCTCCGGTTGACCTTCTGCCAACCCAGATGCCTTGTGTGTACAGCCTGCCGGAGTGCGCGAAGGGAATCACCAACTTCAAGACGACGCCCTCAAGAGGGGAAACACGGAGAAACGACGCCGTCGTCCGATCCCTTAGGATCTAGGCTTTCACCCGAAGAAGTGAACCCGAGGGCAGCGAAGGTCGGAGAGCTCCACGACCGCCCCCCAAGGAGGATGGCGACATCCGCGGACGATCAGGCTTTCGCCCGGAGCAACCGAAACCTTCACCTCCTCACGCAGCCGGACAGCAAGATGGAGCACATCGCCGCCAGCCTGCACCCCGCTGAAAACACACCTCCAACGCAGTAGCAGCGCCACCGCTGCAAAGGAGCCACCGTCGAGATCCGGGAGCAGCCGCCCAGCACCGCTGGTGCCCCGGCCCGACCAGAAACAGGACCACGGGCGGAAGAGACACCGCGCACGCCGGGCAGAGCCCCACGGCCCGGGCGCCGCCGCCGCGACCAGCCTCCCTGGCAGCCACCCCGCCACCGGGAGAGTGCGCCGCCGCGCCGCAGCCCAGAGATGGCCCAGACCGGCCCGCACCAGGCCCTCGCAGCCCCCGCAGCAGCGCCGCGGCCACAGCCGAAGCCGACGCCCCCAGCCCGCGCTGACGCCTCCAGGACCTCCGCCGCACCCTCGCCCCACCGGTCGCGCGCAACAGCACCCGCCGACGGACCGCCGTGCCGCCCCACGCGACCCCCACAACTGTCGCCTAAACGCGCGCAGGAGAGGTGTCGGGGGCGCCCGCCAAGCCCTCCGTCTTCAGCGGCCAGGCGCCGCCACCGCCGCCGGCGGCAGCAGCGGCCAGGGGTGGCCAGGATCTGGGGCGGCTCTGCTAGGGTTTGGGGGTGCCTCCGGAGTCGCCCCGCGCGAGAGCGACCCGGGAGGATGGGAGCTGCTCTCTGTTGGCACTTGAGTGATATATAAACGATATTTCATCTTTCCAGTTTGCTGTCAACTCATAAATTATCTCGATTTTCAGGGATATACATTGTTGTGTTCACAAAGAGATATAACAGTGTGCATCCTATTATTGGCTTCACGACATATCCCTCCACTTTCGGTTAGATGTTTCTCTTTTCGTGTGGGTATCTTTTTAAATTGTCTATCATGCCGCAACGCGCGGGGTATTATCTAGTTTTTATAATACGCTGGTGCTATTTTTATGCCTAAAAGCTTTTCTCCTACTAGTGTTACTCTCCCCTATAGGCTACATCTAAGTCATTTCGATTGGTATCAGATCAAGTTTCTCCTTATCTAGGTTCCGTCGTTTAGAGAGTAAAAATGTTGAGTAGGAGTTAAGTGCATGATGCCACTTCTTATGTTATGGCACACTATGATATTTGAAAAGATCACATCCTTTGTTTTTTTGAACAGGGAAAGGGGTCAAAAAGACACCTAAGAAGCTGCATTGATAACATGTGGTGGGTACAAATTTGCATAGAGGCCCTTTACAACACTCGCTCTAAGAAACCTAGAATTTGAAGATAAGGCATCTAACCTTACAAAAAAAAACACCCTCGCACTAAAAAAAAATCAATCAGGTGCTTCAGAGTCTCCACCACCATGCTCGCCGGCAACCTCAAGGCGATGAACGCCGAAGTAGAAGATGGGATCTGAGCTCGCTACGGCCTCTACACCAGCGAGGAACCAACAACGCCGGCTACCGCGACACCTTCAGGGACAAACCACTTAAGGCGCGAGGAAGTCGAGCTCCGACGCATGGCTCCGACAAAGGCCTCCAAATCGGAGGTTGAAGATGAACCGCGGTGCAGGGTGCACCAAACGGCGCGGAGTGACCTCCATTGGCCCTGAATCACTTCGGCAAACACGTCCTCCGTGTATGAACTCCGCAGAGAAGCAGCTTCCGACCTGCAGAAAAGCTTGGGCAGGTCGCATATTCCCCTTCTTGCATCATGGAAGAACTCGAGATAGAGCTGCTCCACTTCCTCGCCACCACGGCCGGCCAAGGGGAGAGGCCAAGCCTCGAGCGCGATAGCTGCTCGCCGGCGTGCGCTGCCGAACGAGAAGCAGAGCTCCAAACCCCGACCTTATTGGCAGAGATCCCCAAGCCCAGCATGCCCGCCTGCGAGAGCTCTTCCCACCAGAGCACTTGAGCGAGAGTCACCAAGCCTAGGCCACGCCAGAGCCAGCCGAGTTGCTCCAACGACCTACTCCCAGACGGCACAAGGCACAGAACAAAAGCAAAAGAACTACCGCTACTTCTACTCGGAGGAGGAGCCAACCACCTAGTCCATCCCCTCGCAGCCAGCCAGGCCGCCGAAGAGAAGGAAGCACAGGGGCGGGCGGAGAGGTGCTGAAAACGACTCTCAACGAGAGAGGATAAGGTTGGAGTCCCCCCACATCCTTTGTTCCAAACATGGAATGATTTGTACACATGTTCGATGCAAGAAACCCAGCGTTCTTACGATTGTAGAAAAATCTTTGTGTATTCATTATTCATTGACTAAGTTAAAAATCGTTGTTTATCTAATGGGAAAATTTTGACCCTTTCGTCACACTATGATTTATTGAGACTATGATTCATACATGCACTAAACTAGCCTGCCTCCAACTAACAATCTCGTATTCGTACGTTCACGGTGTGACTATGATTTATTGACGTGGGTCCATGCTGTAGAAGTGGTCTGAGGTCACGTCCTTCAACCTGCTTACCCGCTACCCCTTGATGATGGTCTAGTCAGCTAGTATCGAACAAAGGCAGAGCGCCACCAACTGGAACAAGCATTGCCCGGTGGATCCATATCAGGGGTTTATAAATGGTCCAAAAGTCATCAAAAGATGCAAATAAACAAGAAAACTAACATCAAACAGACAAGAAACACAAATCACGCTGTAGTAAGATAGTGCATACCAAACATACCATCTCAGATTCAGATGAATTCTGGAAGATCTCAAATACTGGATGTTTAATACTAACATTTCATCAAGACACCAATAACAGTGAGTAATTCGCACAATATTTCAGGATAGGACATTGAAACATTGCTGATCAAAATCTCAACAGGTAGCACACCAAAGTGTTCTAAGCAGCAGCAACCTCCTTTTTCAGCTTGGCGAGCTCTTGTCTGATGGCTCCTCCCCTCTGTTCACGCAATAAATCCCAATATTAGTGGAATGGATAACAGTTGCATACAATTCAAGAGTGTATGTGCAAAAATCTCACCTTGATCTTGGCCAGCATGACCTTGAACCTGTCAAAGTCATTGAGTGAAGCCCTCCTCTTCTGGACAATCAGCTTCTTGCCCCATGAGCTGCTCTCCCACTTGTTCTTCACATCTGCAAACAGATACGATTCATTTAAACAGCGTCCAGTAACAGAATGTCTATATTAGAAAAATGGTTGAAGGATTGGTTCATTACCAGCTTCCTCCAGAGCCTTGATCAAAGTTGCCTTCTTAGGGATGCGCTTGATGTCAACCTTGATGTCAGTGAGCGAGAGCCGCTTGAAGTTCATCTGGCACCGGACCATGTCAGCTGCGTCCACAAGTGCCTGTTCTCACATAAAATAAAATACATTAAACACTTTTTAAGACCAAATAAAAGCAATAATGTACAAACATCTACTTTAGGTATTTCAACCATCAAGTTTAGTAATATCACAGCTTTAAAAGTAGATATGGCATACAAATCAACATTGAGAAAGCGGCCTATACTGATATATTTATTGGCAGCGCAACTGAAGAACTAAAGATTATCGACAACAAATCGTACTACAGCACCATCAAGATCCGATATTACAGTTAAAATGTTACAACATTTGAAACAAATTAGGAAACCAAAACCTCTAAAAAGGAACAACAAATAATTGAAATATGACAAACTAAAACTACGACTTACGTAACATCAGAAATATATAATAACACAAATAAGTTGTAACTATACAAACAATACAGAAAAAGAAACTGATAATTGCATCAGTGTCTCAAATTGCAAAGTATGTAGGCCGAATATGCTAAGAAACACTCCAACAGTACAAGAAAAGAGCTATGGAGCTATCATCAGGTGAAAAATACCTAACCTAAGAAGACATCAGCGATCATTGCAGATCACATCAAGCTAAAATGCAGGAGCTATCCATAAATGATTGGCAGGAACTTAAATGATGGATGCACAGAAAACTGGGTAGTTTATTCACAAGGAAAACAACAATCAACGTCCTTTCTAATTTCATACAGATATTAATCTAGGTAGATATGGAGACAAAGTTCAAGATTGTTCAATGCAAGAATTAAACGAGTTAGTGGACAATGACCATTGTTTAAACCAATGCTGACTTGAAAGTGAGCAGCGAAGGGCAGACAAACGTCAACAAGAACAGTCAATATCTTATATAGGGAGTCAGTTGCTAGTCATCTATGCAAGCCAACTGAAGGAACTCTAAAAGGCTAACCACAACCAAGCTGTTAACTACATAGCAACACAAGTTTTGCCAGCTATAAACTAGCAGAAAACATCAACATTTTCGCGTCAAGACTACTAACAAGCGCAGCTACGACTCTACTCAAACCAACAGAAAGCCTTCTAAGCGTACATCCTGAACAGCTAGAATCTACAGACTCAGCACATGGAGAAGAAAACGGTCACAAAACCAACGCGCGATCTAAGCTTATATACCGCTGCAACGAAACCTCAGCCGAAACAGATCGAGAGTGGCCATAGGGAGTGGGCAAGAAGATCAAGCTCACCCTGTTCTGGTCGACGACGTCGACGATGACGACGAGCCGGCCGTAGTCCTTGCCGTAGTTCACAAGGGCCACCCGCCCGATCTCCACATACCTGTTGAACGGCTGCAGAAGCACGACAACAAGTCAATCACCGCCATTAACCAACACGGCCAAGACAACGGAGAGAAGAAGAGCCCTCGGCGTGAGGGGACCGACGCACGTCCGTACCATTTTGCGGCGGCGGCGGCGGCGGCGAAGAGAAGCTGGAGCGAGCGAGTCGGGGAGGTCGGGGGCGGCTAGACGGTGGAGGGTTTAGATGTGCCAGATCTATATAGCCAACGCGAGCCGACGGATCTTGCGGTGTGGACTTCTGGTCGTCCGATCTAGGTTACGATGGTTGGGAAGGTTTCTGGGGCGTTCTGGTCTGGGCTTTTGGAGCACTGCCTGAGGATATTGGGCTCCTTTTGTATGGACTCTACTTCGAATGGGCTAAGCTAAATAGAGCTCCTGTGAATGGGCTACAATAGGAATCAACTAGATGGGCCAGTCATTCATGTTGGACCTACAACCCCAAAGTGGTGAACTACTAGGGCAAAACCGGGAGCGCCTATACAGCGCTTTAAGCGGCACGGGGCGGTAGCACCGCTTCAACCGCTGGCTGATGGGCCAGGCCCATGTACGCAAACATGGCTGTCATGCAATCCACCAACAAACTCGAAAATTTGAACAAAATTCAAAATCAAACAAATTCAAAACGGAACAATTTGAGAACAATGAATTTAAATACCGAACAAAATTCTGATCTGAACAAATTTCGGATTTGAACAAATTTCAAATTTGAACAAATTTTGAATTTGAGCAAACTTTGAATTTGAACAAAAATTAAATTTGAACAAATTTCGAATTTAAACAAATTTATAAGTATGAACATTTTTTTAATCTGAACAAAAAACAAATCTGAACAAATTTAGAAATCAACAAAACCAGCAAAAACCAAAAAGAAATAAACCAGAAACCAAAAAAAACATGGAAAAACCCAGCAAAAATCGGAAATCAAAGAAAAAACCGTACATGTAGGCTCAAAAAGAAGTTAACGGGCCAGGCCCATAAGGAGCGGGGGGTATGCGGAGCGCGCGTTCGCTCCCGCAATGAGCGATGTATAGGAATCGCCGGCAAAACCTATACACCGAGTGGTGGCTACCGGCCACCGCGCAGCCCCTGGTTGGGTTTGGGCCAGATCCATTTGTTTCTGTTTAGCCTGTAGTAGTTTGGTTTTTTCTTTTTCTTTTCTTTTTTCTGGTTCCTTTTTCTGTTTTTCTTTTCTGTTTTCTGTTTTCGGTTTTGTTTATATTTTTTGATTCGAAAATTTTAATTTTTAAAAATTGAGAAAATTGAGAAAATGTTTAAATTAAAAAATTTTCAAATTTGAAAATAGTTCAAATCTAAAAACCGTGCAAATTTGAAAACCGTTCAAATTTGAAATCTGTTCAAAATATTTCAAATGCGAAAATATTGAAATTTAAAAAATGTTCAGATTCTAAATTTGTTCAAATTTTTAGAAAGTTTAGATTCAAAATTTGTTCATATTCAGCAAAACATAAATGAAACAGTAGAAGAAAAAAGAAAGAAAAGGAGAGAAAAGTTACTGGGCCGGCCCAGTACTCCCGCCTAGGGTGTGCGGTGAGTCCACTAGCACCAACCAGCTCGGTGCATAGCATCTCCCACTACTAGTTGAATGCCCGTGCGTTGCTACGATATATTTAAAAATATCAATAGACTAATCAAATAAACTATTCACTAACTGTTTTAATTCGGGAATATGGGTTAAACATGATTGTGCATGGTTTTCCTTGTACATGTTAGTTGGCGAGGAAAGTTCCATGAAAAAAAATTGGTATCAGTGCCTGCTAGCATGGTATCCATGTCCATGCTTCGTTGCTTAGCATCCTTTCACATATGGCGTGGATTGTAAGTTGTAACCCTTAAAAGGAAAAGAGGAAGACGCTAATATACATGCTAAAATGTTTAATCGCATCATAATTTTTAAGTTCATGAAATTTCAAGGTGTCTTATAGTGCATACCAAGTAGTGCATACCAATATGAATAATACTGGCATCTCAATACAAGCATATTGTCCTAGCTGATTAAAATATCATACATTCTACATGCATGTATATCAATGGATTAATGAAGCTTCTAAAGAACAGTATAATGTTGAAATCTAAGGAGCATTTACCACACATCATGCACTCACTAATTAAAATTTTAGGCCATCGTTTATTTTTGTATGGTGCTAGTAATTACAACATTAGATAATGGTCACATTGAAATTTTGAATACAAAATGCGAGATAGTGTAGCTAAGTCGTAGTTAAGCAGCTGAAAATGGTTAACGTGTGGCGTAATTAGGGTTGAAAATGAAACGAAAACGGATGGAAACATGCTTTATCGTTTTTGTTTCCCTCTACCTTGTCGGAATTGAAAATGGAATCGGAAACCCCGTAAACGAATATGAAAACGGAAATCATCGGATATGAATACAGAACGGATACGTTACGAAAACAGATATTTGCTACAACATAATGCGGCATAATACCTTGATTTCTAGACCGAAAAACACACATAAATAAAAAGACAATAAGACAAGATATATCACTTAACTTCGACAAGCGGCAATTCAACATAAAGCAACACACATAGTTTAACGACTGCATGCACACATAGTTATACAAAGTGGTTAGGGTTAGAGTAATTAGTGGACTTGATACGTGGCCAAGCCCAGTTTCATGTGTAAATGTAGGCCTACTAAATACACGGGCCTCTCTAGGTTATATTTCCGGAAACTTTTCGTATTTATTTTTCCGGAATTTTCTCTGCCGTTTCCCTTTCCGTCGGAAAGGGCTCCCTCGTTTTCTTTTTCGTTTTCATGTATGATTTTGCCGTTTCCGTTTCTTTTCCTCCAAATGCCACTTCCCTTTCCGTATTTGTTCCTCCATTTCCTTTTTCTTCGGAAATGGCCGGAAAGTTTCCCTTTCATTTCAACCCTAGCCGTAATGGAGTAGCAGCAAAAGCATCATCAAAATAATGACTCAGTTAACATATGTTGAGATACTTAGCCAAAACGATGGAAAGTAAAAAAATAAGGATAGTTTCCTGAGTGACTTTCTAGATGGAAGATTTACACACAAGGAATACACAAGAAAATATGAGAACTACGGAAGAAAGATATTTTTTTCTTTTTTTGATGAAGGGAATATCGTAACAACGCGATACCCTAGTCGCATTACAGATGCATATAACCAAAAAGGAAGAAAAATTAAAATAAAATAAAAGTCCCGCTACGGTGATCTATTCCTTGTAACAACAACACCACCACCAACAAGACAACACCAGAAGTCCAGCTCCTCCAAAGACGACGCCTCCAAGAAGAAAATAGTGCACACGCGCCGTCATCTCCCGATAAAAGATCTTAGGGTTTCACCCTGAAGAAAGTCTTCACTCAGAAAACAATGTCTTCAACAAGGTTATTGTCAGGCACAATCAATTAAGGTCAGACCTTAGATTTTTCACTTTGAAAGGTAAGACTTTGAACTTCACCTGTACCCCCCCCCCCTATATGATGCCTCTACTCCAAGTCATAAATCACAAAAGCAATTCCTCGTCGCCAATATATGTGAAATCAAACACACTGATCATAAAATGAAATAATAAAGGTATAATGTGAGACTGAGAGCACGCTATATGATCCACAACGCTGAACAAAAAATTGCCACAACATTATTAAAAAAATTGATATTTTTCAGTGGTAAGAGAAACATATGAAACAGTAGCTACACTACAACCAAAAATTTCAAAACTCATGTTAAAATAACAATAACATGGTCTTTCACCTAAGCTCTTGCAGACTGTGCTTCCCATGATTTGAATGGCAGGCTAAGGTTGTGTTCCCATTCTTGATTAATCTAAGTCTAAAGAGAGTAAAAAATAAGGTATGATTTACATGTCGATGAACCAAAAGAACATATTTATAAATTAGAAAGGCAACATATTAACAGGGCAGAATAATTAGAATGTTATCACCTAAGGCTTTATCTATGAACGGAATAATAATCTACATCTCTATTACTCGTATAAATGATCATGGATATTCAACTCTAGATCTAAAAAACCTTAATTCACAGCTATGCTAAGATATTTGTGGGACTGGTTCTAATAAGATTTTTTTTAAATCCATTAAAATTAAACTAAACATGTAGACACAAAAAGGGAATCAAAACCTTTGGTGCCTCATCGAGGCTACCTACAAGATCGATTTGAATGTTAGTTTGATAGCGCAAAAAACACAAATTCACCCAATATTTAGATGCCAAACAGTGAAGCACATGAGAATGCATACATGCCTGCATCAAGTCATGCATCCCACTTCCCACACCAAAGAGAGGAACTAAATCAGCTAAATAATGCTCTTATGGAAAAGCACTATTTCTTTACGCCAACATTCACTATTACCTACGGAAATGGTAACAGAAAAATATACCATCCTCCTTTTAGAAATTTATAGTTTCTTTTAAGAATAGTCGTAATGGAACCAAAGGATTGGGAAAAAATGTATCATCAACAACCTTTTTAAATAAATGCAAACAAAGAATCATACAAAAACATAAATAACTTAACCATGTCGCATGTCTAATAAAGTCCAAGTGATTTTCTCATATTGTAAAAAAACATCACTACATCAGCAGTAAGTTGAAATATTTGCACCAACAAAAAAAATTGTCTAATTCATTAACACGTATTAAATTGGAGAACAAACCATATCATCCTCTAAAATATTCAGGTTAATTGGAGGGCACCTAAAATACCAAGGCCCATCAGCAACCGTTTTGATGTGTCCGATATGACTAAATTAATGTGTATATAACTTGAATACACATCTGATGTAAGCCAAAATATCTATGCCGACCATCAAAGAAGCTAATCTTGTTCGCATAATCACTTGAGAGGACAAAGCACATCAACTTGTTATTCTTCATAGGTCGTTCTTCTCTAGCTCATAAACTTGGAAACTGAAAGTGCAAGTGCAGACTCCACAAGCAATTGGATCATAACTCAAAACCACTTCAGTTTGGAGCGGTATCAATAGTAGGGAAGATGCGCATAGCTAGCTAGTAAAAAAAATGGTAACGTCGACTAATACCAGAGAAGTAAGTTTATTTCCTTTCTCGTTATAGGATGTGTAACCATAAGTACCAGACTTGTAGTAAGTTTGAATAAGCGGATTGCCGTGAGATATATAGAAAACCCAATATAAACTGGCACATTGTACTTACGTATTTGAATTGAGAGTCCCAATAGTTTCTTTTATAATGTATACGTTTTCTTCCAATTAAATCTTCAGCCAATGATGAATCCAGACTCCCATGTACAGACTCCCATGCATGTAGGCACTTTTGTTGAATCTACAAGGAAAAAGGAAATAAAAAAATCTGATTATAATTGGTTATCTTCATATTACAATGTACGATAAGACAGTCAATTGAATTTGCCTCTATCTATTTGCACACATCGCCGAATTGAATTTGCCCCAATCAATATAAGCACACAAAATAACAACATGTGATTGGAGATAATTTCATTGTTATAGCCAACAGTATGAACCAGGTAGATCTTCACCATCACCGTTCCACCAGAAGCCTGATCAATAAGCAACTACAAGGGCATGATCCAAGATTGAAAGAACCGACGGGGATACACTCGTGAGAGAACTTGGACGACTTGGTGGCGGAGGAATATGCGCGGTAGTGAGAAGAAGAAGACGAAGTGACGAACCTCATTTCTGGCGGCAGGTGCTGGTAACCTCGCCGTAGTTCATTGCAAAATAGGGGCTTTCTGTAATGGCGGCGGCGTCAGATCAAAATGAAGGTGGGAAGTGGAGGGGCGCAGCAGCGGCCAAGTGCGTGACGATCTCCCGCCCCATGGCGGCGAGGTGTAGACGGACCGTGTGGCCGGTGGCGGAGATCATCGTGACGTATGTCGTGGCGGCGCAACGAACCGATGGCGTCTCGTCGATGCAGCGGGCGCCGTGGTCGTAGGGCCTCGATATACGGCCACCTCAACCTGCTTGTTCTAGCCCCGCTCACGGCATATCCGTCTAGATTGACCTCGAGATCGCAAGGTCTTCTCCTTTGTTCATTCATTGTTGGGGTCCTCCGCTCGCCGCCGCACATCATGATGGAGGGCGCCATGGAGGTGTTGTAGTCTTGTAAATCTGCCGTCCAATCTGATTCAAGGGCTCTCGTTCCTCTGCTCTCAATTCTTATTAATTGGAAAAAACTCGTTGATGCTGGTAATGCCGCCGAAGACGGTGGTCCTTTGGCTCCTCAAGCCGGCCGGCCGGCCGGCAAGCTCAATTGACGGCGCAACTGCGCAGCTGAAATCGACGCGCACTATAATGGCGCCGTGGGAGGTCGTTCCCGCCCGCCTCCTGGACGAGTCGAAGAACAAAGTGCAGGCTACCGAATCTGTAGCAGTTTTTTGATCGATGTTGAGTAATATGGTACCCGATTGAAGAACTGAAGAAAGCATTTGCAGCTCATGGATCGAGCATGAATTTCTCCACGCTAATTAGGCAGGAAGATTTATTTTCCATGCGACTATGTTCCAGCGAACAATGGTAGAAGCTGGGTTTTTAGGAACGTACAATAACGGCGTATCCTTGACGATGTTCTGCACCACTCCTGTAGGGTTGTAGCTCTACTACGAGGCTAGCAAGCTCCCAGTATCCAGCGTCGTCGCGTGGGTGCAGAGTTTTTTTCAGTCAACTAGTACAAATGCCCGTGCGTTGCAACGAGTCCTCAAATTTTATTTGTCAATACACATATATAATTTATAACTCAATATGAAAATTTAAAATAATCAGGAGATCATAATGTGCTACAAAATGATAATACCGAACCCAATAAAAGATATCAGTGTAGTGCATCTGCATGGTTTCATGTTCTAGGTCTTCTTGTTACTATTCGGCGGTAAGTTTCACACCTGTATTTTGGACCGTTATAACTGAACGAATACTTCTTTTCTGATTAGTCCAAACAATACTTTAATATTCATGAATATAATAACACATGTCTTTGGAATCCTACTTGTCATCAATCAAATTGTTTTTTTTTTTTACATTTTACCTATGTGTGGTTTAATAAGCTACTTAAATAAGTTGTATGGCCTAACGGTGTAAGTCGTGTGCATGCAATCGCACAATCCACAAACAAGCGACATCTGTTTAAATATTAGTTATGTAATTATTTTCATGTTTCACTCTTTTTTAGCTCGAATGCAATAAACATTGTCTTGAAATATGGCATATGAATTTGACAAATAGTACTCCCTCCAATCCAAATTAATTGACTCCACTTAAACGAAATAAAGTCAATTAATTTAGATCCAAGAGTAGTAATAAGTAGTAGGTAGAGCTTTTTTTTGCAATCATAATTTCGTACGGAATAAGTATCCTATTACTAAGTAAAGACATGTTCAAAAATATTAAGAAATCTCGTCCTATATTTCGTCAAGTTTAACATCCACACACCACATAGTCATTACGCAATTTGTATGATGCAATTTGTTGAGAAAATGATGATTTTTCAAAATAATCAATTAAAAATAGTCATGAAAAAGATATTAGAAGATTTTAAATATAAAAGCAAGCATAATGTTTAAAATCCTAATATAATTCTAATGCTATCTGGATCAAAGAAAATCTAACATTTATCTCATTGCCTACTGAAAGAGCGCCATCTCCGAAAACTCGTAACTCAACCCAGGCTGGTCTGCTCCCTTTATTTGTGTGGTGGAGATTACTCTGCGTGTATTCAATGCAAGTTGTTCTGTATTTGTGTGGAGGAAATAACACTAAGGGACTTTCCATCCCACAATCTTTCTCTCTCTTACTCACATAATCATCCTTCTCATTTACCAACAACAAATTAGCTTAGCTTCACCTCTACTGTCGGTAGAGGCATCACACAGTATCTCTCTTACTCACATAATCATCCTTCTCCTTTACCAACAGCTACTTAGCTCGGCTTCACCTCTATTGTCGTTCCGCCATTACATAGACACCAACTGAATGGTCCGACCAATATCAACGCTTGACCAACTACAATCAGTAAATCAAATTGTGATATCACGAAGAAATAAAGATCGCACTCCCAACTACGAAGAAACATAACAATCATCTTGTTCCTGCATTTCACACAATTAATTTTGACAATATTAGACGGATTATATAGCTTCTTCCTTCTATAATTTGCACAGCCATGCCATTAGTTTTCTAAACACATGGCAATGGATTTGAATAGGTATTTGATGTCTGTATAGCTAGAGATGCAACTTCCATTTCGCCTGCAACATACGGAGTTGGACTAAAAATAAAGAGGTACATAAACTTGACTTGCCTGCAACACTGCAAAATAACAACATAACTCATATCTTTTCAGGATTGAGGGTAAATAACCAATGGTTCCAAAAAAAAGATTATTTGACAATTAATGTGTTCTCTTTTGGAAGCACTGATCGTGTTACAATGATTTTCGACAAGAACATGAACATCGCAAGACTCGAGAATCACTTAACTTCAAAACTCACATGCCAATTTCTAATAAAAATGGAACGACAACAATTGAATGGTGAACTTTGGTCCCCAAACAATATGAACTACCAGTACTTTCCCCAATAATTTTTAGAAACAATATGAACTGTAGTCGTCCTAAACATTGCAACTTAAGTGTTAGCAACAAAGTTAAAGGGAAGTCTCAGTAATTATTAATTTATCACCCACATCATCAAACTTGTAGTGAATTCCTGACTATCTGATCATAAAACGAATTTGTAGTGCCATGAGATCACCGAAGAAAATATTTTAACCGTGCAAATATGTGCTATTTATTGGTCGGAAAAAACAAATTGCAGAACATGGCATCATACTCTTGGTAAAAAGGAAAATACAAACTACAAAAGTTCTTGCACCCGGAGAGCCAAATGTGCTTCATGTCTGATGGAACTCAATAGCCAGCAAAAATTATTAACACAGATACATTATTCATGGAGAACAAAGGACAATTTTCAATAAATATGGTGGCCTTGGTTATCGAGTTAGCACCTTATACTACTATGAAACTTATGTGTGAGCACAATACTCTACATTGTGTACGCACCCAATGGAATGCAACAAGGCATCAATAGTGGTTACAGTATTAACAAATAACTAACTCTGGGTACTTAAGAGAGATTATAACACAATAACGGAAAATCATCATACACTAACTCAGATTTCAATTGGAAAAAGAAAAGTAGCATACCATTATAAATATATTCCAGAGGGCGAAGGATCTGGTAGAGAAAGAATTGATGGTCCTTTGTGGTAATGTCAGATTGACATTGCATTGGTGGGGTCTGTATCCATCGGCTCAAAGAAAACATTAATATCCTTTAAGTACCTCCTTTATGGAGGTAGCATTATATATAGATGATCCCAATTATATCAGGATGTCTAAATAGCCATAGTAATATAATCTCACCGAGGATCCATGCAGCATCAAATAAGTCTCACAGATATTGTGCATATTCTTGATTGCAACATTATCGCTAGTATATTGGTCAATATCTGAACAAACGGCACTATAACTTCCCTTTGTTGATGACTTCCTAAATTTTGTATCTGTTAGCATCGTGAAAAAGTTCATCTCCGATGAACCCTGAGAAAAGTACAGGAAAAGGCTTATGTAATTTAAGGCTTCCAAAAGGTAAACAATTTTAGAAGTAACACTGGAATTGCCAAACATTTTTACAATTTTCAGTATAGCAACAACTCACAGCATAAAATTTCAGAAGTAACACTGGAAAAGGCAGTGCATAGTAGACAGGGAAATATATTATACACGCACATAGTGTCTAGCTATACAGTAATACCCCACTAAATATAATCAGGGGTGGCCTCTCTTTTGCATAAGTACAGCTGAAAAAATCTGCAAGGATGAGAAATCTAACCCACCTCCCAGCAAGGATCTGCTCAAAATGATAACAATGATATGACGCAGGATTAACTGGTGGCTTGACCAAACAAAAGACCATCAAAAGATTCGGTAGTAGCATACATAATGCTATGGCGGTTCGAACTTTCATATTTCAGATATATTAGAACATTTTTATAAGGTTGCAAGGATGTAGACAGGTTGCAAAGATTATTGCAGAGTATCTAATAGTGTAGAGGGTGCTGAGTGCAAAATAGTGCTTGTAGCCCAAAAGATTATAGATAGTGTGGTCATCAGGAAGGCTGATAGCAGATAATAGGTTTTTGTCCTTCTGAGCTCCACTTAGAATAGGCATCCACGAATATGTTCCCCGCATTTTTTCTGAGCATCTACATGAGGCAAATAATCACAAAAACGAAATATGTTCAATATCAAAAGTAGGTACACAGACATCATGAACTAGAGCACTATGTACAGAAACTGGACTATCAAATTGGGTGTACCTACTGGACTCATGAGGCTAATTCCAGGCCGGCCTCCATGGCAGGGTGGGAAAGGAGCTCTGGACGAGGGGTTGTCTGACACACTTGGAGTGCCATCAAAACTTCTGTTTTATCATTCTCCAGTCTCCATCTTGTCTCCTGACTTGTGGTTTGTTCGATGATGATCATAGTTAAATATGCCTCATAACCTTCAGTTATTTCATATGGAAATAATCAAACTACCATTGCCTGTAAACTAAAGGAAAAGTTATTGAAATATAAACTACAGTAAAAGTTGGTTACAACAATGATTCTATGGTCCGGAAGGATATAAACTACAGTAAAAGTTGGTAAGTGTCAAAAATAATATAAATCAAAACTAAGACCAAACAGGAGCAGGGGAATAGTCAAGAAAATAAATGAAATATATAAAATACTACTATCCAATTGAAAAACAGAGATAGGCGTCGAAAAATTACCCGCTGTTTCTTATCCCTGTCGTTCTTTTTCGCTCCTCTCCACAACGCCTCTCTTTCTCGGAAGTAACAATTAGGACTTATCTCAGCAGATTTTCAGTAAACAATAGTAAGTTCTTAAGCTGATACACTTTGAGAATGAAGGATACACAAAATTGCACCATAAAATTTCTTCTTGGTTTTATATGGCTGCCATCTTACCAAGTATGAAAAGAGCACAAACCTGAAGCAGCATTGCATCCATTCACCGTCTCCACGGCCTCCCTACACCGCACCCTGACGGTATCGCCAACAATGATGCGGACTCTGACAGCGTCCTTCAAGGCCTGGCTTATATCCTTGCTCTACTACTCCTGGTACCTTGGTTGGATCTTGGCATTCATAATCATTTGCAGAAGCAGAAATATTGAGTGATTGTTCATTGCCATGTACTAATGAAGCTGCTCAAGAAGATGATTGTTGAGTTCATAGGAAACATAGAACTTGCCCATTGCAAGTGAGGTTGATCCAGAGCTGTAGGCTCTTCTTCATGCCAGCATCTTCGATTGCTCGATGTCGCAGCCTTCCGTCATCCACTGATAAAGAAGATTTTGCAATGTTAAATGGGCCAAGTGAAGGCTGGTTTCATTGTGATTATAAGTAGACAGTAGACCATACCTGGACAAGAGCTAAAGCATTTCAGTGAACACCTGCAGGCAACTGGACAGGATGCATGCAGGGCAGGGCAGGATAGAACATAAAGAAGAGTATGTGTGGGCCGTGCCTCGTTGGGCTCCAACATGAGTATCGTCGCCGCGGTGTGGTCCGTGCGGGGCACCGTGGCGGTGCTGCTGATCGTGTACGGGTTGGGGAATCCGCGTCGGTGAAAGGATGATGTTGAGATCGGTGCTGACCTAGCTGCTCCAGGGCATGTACGCCGTGGACCATGCGCGCCACCGTGCTCCTCTTTGCCGCCACACCCGTTGTAGCCGTCCGCCACCGGCTCGAGGCCGACGTTCGCCCCGTCCCACGCCACGCTCGGTGTTCCCAAACGCGTGCCAGGGCGGCGTGGGCCACGCCCATGCAGCCGCTCGATTAGCTCCTCATCGCCACGAACGTCGTGGCCGCCCTAGCTTTCTTTTCCATCGCGTGCATCGGCGGATCCAATGCAGGGAGCTCAAGCGACCGGCGCCGCCCAGACCTGGCCCCTGTCCTCCGCGACCCGCGACTGCACGAGAAAGGGAGGGCCGGCCTCCTTTTCCGCGCTACTGTAGGAACGAGCCGAGAAAGTCGACGCTGGAGGCCTCGTGGTCTGACGGGTGGCGCCGAGCCGACAAAATCCGCAATATCCAATTTTAACCCTCACCGCCATGCCTCCCCTAGAATGTACATAAACCAGTGGCAGTTTCGACATAAATATTGAGCAAAAACCTTTTTTTAGAATGAAAGCTCCCTCTGAAACTAACACAACAAGGTTCTTAGATAAGAATATGTGGCTAGCATTCTTAAGAGATGAGTTCTTAGATAATACATGATAGCAAATGTTAAATAGCATAATGCATGATAAAGAGTAAAGGGTGAATTTACAAATAGCTTGCTGCAACTAAAGCTCAATATAGTTCCTGTAATTAGTCGCTAGTTATTACATTCTACATAGTTTTTCATGCTCAACACAGATGCGGTTAAATTCGATCTCCATCTCTTGCAATCAAGTGAAAGAAACATATTTTTCATCATGAAAGAAACACTTGGCTTCTATAAGAGGTTATCTATTATCTCAAAAACAAAATAAATTAATTTTTGATGAGAATGACATAGATTGCCACTTGTTTGTCCTGGACAAGATCAGACATATTTTGAAGGGATTGATATTTTCCATTACCATAGCCAGAAGAATTTCCATCAGAGTTGCTTAAACAGTGGATCTAATCAAGAATGGGACGTAATGGACAAGATTTGGACGGAGAGATCATCATAACGGAGATCTGGACTGAGAGATCAAAATTTGTCCATACCTCTCATGCTCTGCAGGTGGCAGCCATGTGGAGTAACTTGAATTTTTTTGCATCAATTAGTAACAGTTAAGGTGGATGACCTCACGTCTCGTCCAATAACCGAAACCAGCTTGAATTCCATCTTCCATATCCAGAAGGCATGCTTCAATTCGTCTGCATCTAGTGACCTAAATTCTTCCATATCCACAATCAGAATGCATGGCAAATCGCAGATTAGAGGGATAGAGAGGAGGTGGAGGGGAGGGTTGGATCGATCTCGGCCTCCATGACCAGATTGCCTCCGTACTGCTGCTCTTTCTCGCGGTTTGTGGAGGGCGTCCCCCCTCGCGGATCCCTTCCTGCCCCCAAACCAACGCAGAACCGAGCACGTGAGGACGAATCGGGGAGGAGGGATGGAAGGGGACCTGGTCGAGGGAAGGGCTAGAGGCGAGCGAGTGGAGGTAGGACACCATGTCGAAGAGGGCGAGAGGGACAAATCACCGTTGTCCTTCGCCAGCAGACCCGCGTTGGCCTTCGTTGTCGACGGATCGAGCACCATGCTCAAAGATCTTGAGGGGCGGAGGAGTCCGAGCTACGTATTGTGGGCGGCGTCGTCCTGTGCTTGTATGGTCGGCGTCCGCGCTAGACTTGACGGGCTCCGGTGACGGCGAAGCTCGATACATTAGCTGGGGTCGGCCTACGCTATGACGACCAGCGGCCGCGCTGGAGGTGAGGGGCGCCGGCGATGATCGAGAGGGGGATGGTGGGCGGCATCGGCATCGGGGACGGTGGGCGGTGTATTTTCGGAAATGGCGGCGATCATGGCGCAGCGCGGGGATCCCGCTTTTGAGGTCAACGACCAGCAACAAGGTGGTGCAAGGGAGCGGCGGCGGCGCTTGCGGACGAGAGAGGGAGAGAAGGTGGGGGAGCGGCGCACGGGAGATGGAGGAAATCGACTCGGGGAGAGAATTGTGGGGTCTGGTCCACTTGTCGGCGTGTTCGGGAGAGGTGGAGCGACCAAAAGGACGACCAAAAACTAAACGTATTGTGGATGGCAGAATAAGGAACCACTTTAGTCTTTTTAAGTAAGTAGAGAAGTAGAGATAGAGATAGAGATAGAGATAAAAAAAGAGGAAGGACTAAGAGCATCTCCAACAGACGCTCTAAATTGCGGCCGCGCTAAAAAAACCGTCGATTTAGCGCGCCGAAGGCAAGAAAACAGCGCTCCAATAGATGCTGTAAAACGGAGCGCGCGGAATTTTTTTTTTAGCGCAGGCGCTATCTTGTGCGGCAAATATACCGCCCAGGTTGCAGCGCGCTGCAAAGTCCAATTCACGCGCGACGCTCCAACCGTCGTGAAATTTCACTCGCGCGGACGGAGGCGCCGCTGGTTGGCGTGGATGTGCCGCCATGGCTTGGTCTGCCCCCGCCTAGCCTTGCTTCGATGGCATGAACTCCGCTGGCCGCCGCGCCCCGGAGCTCCGCCTCGCCCTGCACCAGCTCGACGACGGCGAGGGTTGCCCGCACCTGCCTTGCTCCCTGCGCGCCCGCCGCCTCGCCCTGCCGGAGCTCCGTCTCGCCCTGCTCCAGCTCGACGATGGCGAGGGCTGCCTGCACCTCGCCTTGCTCCCCGCGCGCCCGCCGCCTCGCCCTGCCGGAGCTCCGCCTCCCCTGCTCCAGCTCGACTACGGCGAGGGCTGCCCGCACCTCGTCTTGCTCCCCGTGCGCCCGCCGCCTCGCCCTGCTCCAGCTCGATGGCGAGGACGGGACATCAGCGCCGATGATGCCGCACAGCTAGCTACCTAGCTATACCTTGCAACATCGTCGATTTGATTTCTTGCAACAGCACAGCGGCGGGTAGTACCGTCTCGATTTGATCTGTTGCAACAGCGTCGGGAGCGGTTCCAGTAGATCAGCTAGCTTCCTTGAGGTTGATCTCACGATTGATTTGTTCTGATTTGTTCTTGTGAAGAGGGCAGGTGCGCTTGTACTGGAATCGCACGGATTTAGAAATTGTGTTGATTTTCAGTCTATTTGTTTGGTCCTGTTTGATCTTCTTTTGATACATATATGTGGAAAAAGATGTTTTTGGCGCTGTATTTTAACGCGCCTGGTAAAGCGCTGCGCGACGCGCGCTGCAAAATACAGCATCCGGTGAAGCTGTCGCCTGCGTCGCGCTCTAAAAATGAATACACCGCGCTGCAAACCAATTTTACAGCGTCAAATTTTAGAGCCTCTGTTGGAGATGCTCTAAGGAGGACCTTTGGATCAGAGTTGACGGCATATTTACATGGCTAGAACACGTATACAGTAACAACACAACTGTAGAGGATCCAAACCCGGCACGGGAAGGGGTGGAGGTTGCCTGGATGGAAGGAGATTAACTGTAATCATTTTCTTAGTTTTTAAGGAAAACATGGAAGGAAATAATGATATGATAGAGTAGTAAGGGATTAGGAAAGCAATAATCTCTTCGGATCTGACAATTAGGGAGCAATGTTGTACGGGAAGGAAAGCAATGATTTTGCTTTAATCTAGCGGTGGAGATCTCAATCTCTTTCACCAAACGCGTTGTATGACCTACGACCAACTTCAATATAATATGGTGAACTACATGCCTCCTTTTTTTCGATAAAGGAATATATTAATATCAAAAGATACCAATTACACCCAGCCTCTGCAACAACGCATCACCCTAATGGCACTACGGATGCACACAACCAAAAAAAGGAAAAGAAAACTAAGAAACAAAAGTCCCGCTACAGCATCTCGGGCCTAACAACAACAATACATCCACCGCCAAGACAACACCTGAAATACAGATTCTCCAAAAACGACGCCTCCAAGAAGGGAACAGTGCTCTAACACCGTCGTCGCTCGATCAAAGATCTTAGGTTTTCACCCTGAAGATAGTCCCCGCTCTCAAAACAATGCCTCCAACAAGGCCATTGCCAGGCACAACCAGTTAAGGCCAGTCCTTGGGTTTTCACCCTGAAAGGTAGGACTCTGAACTTCACTTGTGTTGTCGCCCCCACTTTCATACCGCAGCTGTGAAGCCCGGAACACCAAGCAAGTCCCTCAACAGCGCGGAGACTTGAACCACCCTTAGCTAGTCCTCCCCTCCGGCCTTCATGAAATTCTCTTCTTCTGACTTTCATCATGGATCCATAGTCACTTGATGTCAACACAGAAAAAGAGCTTCGCGCCGCTCCCTCCAGAACCAATCGGTCGGAATAAAAGCTTGGGTGCGCACGACAGAATACCACCGATCCAGCAAACTCCAGGCAAAAGCACTGTTACATTCGCCGGCGGAGCCTTCCAGAACTCAACACTCCGGCCAGATCACGAGTCCAGGCCTCTGGTAGGTCCTCCTCTTCACGCAAGAGAGGCCCTAGGACCGCCGCCTTTATTCAGGTCGGACCCCCTCGTCGGCGACCACCCAGGGCTGGCCACTCCAACCCTCCACCGGCGACACCCTCGCCGACTTCCAAGCTCCTCCATCTCTCCGCTGGATGGCGGTGATAGATCAATAGATCCACCACCACCAACCGCAGGCCGATCCTCTCCGGCGAAGAAGAGGGTCACCTCCACCGTCGAACCCAAGGCTGATGTCCCGGGCGTCCCCGTACCGCGGGAGAAGCCCAAGATCTTCGCCCCTCACCGGCGAGAGGCGGAGGGAAAGGCGCAAACCGCCACCACCAGCCACCACCGCCAGCATGCCGCCGATGGGAGGCGGGGAGGTCGCAGCCCGCAGCTGTCGTCCCTGGGAGTGCCGCCGCCGCCCCTCCATCCTCGTCCGACCGCCGCCGCCCCGGGAGGCGGGAGGGCCGCCGCCGCGCGTGAGACTCCATGGCCGCCGTTCCCGACACGTCACGAGGGAAGGCCCCCGCCGCCGCCACGCCCCGAGATCTTTGCCCCGGCGGCGCTGCCGGTGGTGGCGGCGGCGGGAGGATTGGGAGGCGGGGTGTGGCGGCTAGGGTTGGGGGTTGGGAGCGGGAGGGAGGAAGCCTCTAGATCGTAGTAGACACCGTGGAAATCTGAACAATCATGCCTCCTACAATTGGAGAATCTGCAAATACTCTCTATTTTTCAATATGTAAAAGAGATTTCTATTTCCGCGCCCCTCCTTCATTAGTTCTACTCACTTTTTCTCAGCCTCTTAATACTCTGCATTTTTCAACGTAAAATGTGATTATTTGTCCGTGCTAACTTTTTGATGGTGTATTGTCAGGTATATTTTTCTCATGCTAGGCATGTTATTATTAGTAATCCATCATTTTTGACTCACCCTGGTGTGTTTTCTACTTAAAATAGTAACTACTTGTCTGCTATTTTTCTCTATCCAAAAGACATCTGATTAAAACTTAGGACCTATGTCATGCAATATTTGAACTTGATTGCAGATTCTACACAAGAGGTAATATATTTCTATTTAGAAAATATATCATATCAAATGTTGATTTTATAGGAACCTGAAATACATGAATATGTATAAAAGTTTAATACACCACAGGAATAATTGTGGATCATAGTCTTTGCTATTGAGGGGGCATTAGTGGTATTTGTTGTCAAAAGTCATATTCCCCATATCCGATTACATATAGACATGTAGACGCGTGCCCAACATAACCTGGTAACATCCAAGCTTTAAGAAATAAGAAAGTGAAGGAAAAAATGAGTGTCCGGTAGGCACAAACCTGATGGAGGAGTTCATACAAATGGTGGCCTGATCTTCACATCATATGATCGAGTCAATGAGGATAACTAGATGTAAGCATCTGGGATAACTAGGTTTTGCTTCCAAGGTTGGATGCGACATGTTGGTTGGGGAAGACGATCCAAACAATCGCAAATGAACCAAAGGTATTAGATCACCATGGGAAACTTCCAGATGAATAATGTTACTAGTCCATTCTTCAAACAAAACCTTCAATGACATATCAGCTGCCTTGCTTGAGAAAGGGTGTTACTAAAATAGAGATGAATCTAAATGCTTCTTGATTGAGTAAAAAAGGGGACATTATAGCATGTAGGTTGCGGAAGACGGTGCAAAACAACCGCAACCTTACAACACAAATTAGGGAAACTACAATTTCCTTCATTCATATCCTAATGAACTCCCAAGAGCAATGGTGGTAGTGAGTAATCACACTACAAGAAAAGTTGCCATGGCCGACGAAGTTGAAGTCGCGCCGTGGTTGCTGGTGTACTGATGACCCACAAGTATAGGGGGTGTATCGTAGTATCTTCGATAAGTAAGAATGTCGATCCCAACGAGGAGCAGAAGGTGTTGGCAGCAGTTTCGATGAAGGATTCACTATAAATGCTCACAAACAAGTATTCAAGGAGTTTTGATGTAACAGATGAATAAAGTACGAGTAAGTAAAATGCGAGAGAAATAATTGCAGCGAGTGGCCCAATCCTTTTTAGCACAAAGGACAAGCCGGTTTGTTTACTTATAATGACCAAACGTTCTTGAGGACACACGGGAATTTTAGTCTAGTGCTTTCGCTTCATGTAGCTAAATAATCTTCATTGTTTTGATAAGTGTTGTGTGGGTGAACCTATGCTAATGCACCGCCCTTCCTAGGACTAATACATACTTGTGATTATACCCCTTGCAAGCATCCGCAACTACAAGAAAGTAATTAAGATAAATCTAACCACAGCCTTAAACTCTGAGATCCTGCGATCCCTCTTGCATCGATATACTAACGGGGGCTCAGGTTTCTGTCACTCCGGCAACCCCGCAATTAGCAACCGAATACAAGATGCACTCCCCTAGGCCCATAAATGGTGAAGTGTCGTGTAGTCGACGTTCACACGACACCACTAGAAGAATGACACCACAACTTAAATATCATAACATTGAATATTACTCAACCATAATTCACTACTAGCATTTAGACTTCACCCATGTCCTCAAGAACTAAACGAACTACTCACGAGACATCATATGGAATACAATCAGAGGTGATATGATGATGAATAACAATCTGAACATAAACCTTGGTTCAATGGTTTCACTCAATAGCATCTACAACAAGTAGAGAATAACACCGGGAGAGTTTCCCCTATCAAACAATCAAGATCCAACCCAAATTGTTACAGCGGTGACGAGGTGCAGCGGTGGTGATGGCGGTGTAGATGGTGGAGATGATGATGATGATGATGGAGATGATGTCCAGCTCGATGATGATGGCGATGGCGTCGATTTCCCCCTCCGGGAGGGAATTTCCCCGGCGGATTCCTGCCCGCCGGAGAGCTCTTTTCTCTCTGGTGTTCTCCGCCCCGCAGAGGCGGCTGTAACTCTTCGTGAGGTCCTCCCTCTGGCTTCGGTTTTCGGGACGAAGGAGTACGCGAAGAAAAGGAGGCGAAAGGGGCTGTGGGGCCCCCACACCACAGGGTGGCGCGGCCGAGCCATGGGCCGCGCCGGCCCGTGGTCCGGGCCCACCTTGGCTCCCCTCTTCTTCCCCTTCCGGCTCCCTCCGTCATCCGGAAAAATAGGAATTTACGTGAAATTACCTTCCACGAGCTTGATCTTCCGAAATATTGCGTTCGACGGTGCTTTTTCCAGCAGAATCCCGGCTCCGGTGCTTGATCCTCCAATAATGATGAAACATGCAAAATAGATGAAATAACATAAGTATTGTGTCCCAATATGAAATATATCAATGAATAACAGCAAATTATGATACAAAATAGTGATGCAAATTGGACGTATCAACCCCCCCCAAGCTTAGACCTCGCTTGTCCCCAAGCGAAACTGAGCTCGATAAACAAGACCACATGTTTATGGAGTGAAGAGTCGATAAATAAAATACGGACAAGAAGCATCATATTCATTCACACAAGACATTCTAGTAAACAACTTCCTCATATAACTCATCTTGAAATAGGTAAAGAGAAATCACAAGTAAAGGTGCATAAGAAATCATAGTTGGTGATGGCAAACTTTGTTCTTGGTCAGAGAACTACTAACGGATTGTACTTCTAAGCAAAACTTTCATATTAGATCTTATAGCTGAGCTTTCATATTCAAGCATAACAATCTCTTCATAATCATTGATAACTTCGAAGTCATATTCATTCAGATAAAATTGGTACTAAACAAGAAAGTATAAAAGACATGATTAACTGAATCATAGCATAAATGATTGGTTCACAACAACTCAATTGCTTGCTTGAGATAGAGAGAAATAGGTTTACTGACTCAACATAAAAGTAAAAGATAGGCCCTTTGCAGAGGGAAGTAGGGATTAAATCATGTGCTAGAGCTTTTCAAGTTTTGAAATCATATAAAGAGCATAAAAGTAAGATTTTGAGCGGTGTTTGTTGTTGTCAACGAATGGTAGCGGGCACTCTAACCCCCTCGCCAAACGAACCTTCTAAGAGCAGCTCCCATGAGGGACGGCATCTCTACCAGCAAGGTAGATCATCCCCCTTCTCTTTTGTTTACACATGTATTTTAGTTTTATTAAGGATGACACTCCCCCCAACCTTGGCTTTCTCAATCCATGGCTAACCGAATCCTCGGGTGCCTTCCAACATTCACATACCATGGAGGAGTGTCTATTGCAAAATTAAGTTGCTTACTGATAAATCAGGGCAAAACATGTGAAGAGAATTATTAATGAAAGTTATTAATTGGGGCTGGGAACCCCGTTGCCAGCTCTTATTGCAAACTTATTGGATAAGCGGATGTGCCACTAGTCCATTGGTGAAAGTCCGCCCAACAAGATTGAAAGATAAAACACCACATACTTCCTCATGAGCTATAAAACATTGACACAAATAAGGAGTAGTAGTTTGAATAATTTAAAGGTAGCACATGAAGTATTTACTTGGAATGGCAGAAAATACCATGTAGTAGGTAGGTATGGTGGACACAAATGGCATAGGTTTGGTCTAAGGTTATGGATGTATGAGAAGCATTCCCTCTCGATACGAGGTCTTTGGCTAGCAAGGTTTGATAGCAAGCATAAAGGTTGAGGGAAACAAACAAATATACATATGATAGAAACAATCATGCATCTTTCCCATAAGCACAAGCAATTTTAACTTCGAATACTAAACTCATTAGCATAGAGATAATAGAGTAATGTATCTAAGTGTATTTCTCTCTTCTATTCAAACATCAGGGTGTTGTTGCTATTGACCAATGCTAAGTTTGCCAAAACCAAATAGATTTACTTGATGTTCCCAAAGTGATATCAATACTCATGTCAAGAGTAATCATATAATGGAGATTGCAAACTAAAATAAGGCGTGCAAAAAGTAAATGATAAGACTTCTCATTAATATTCCATAACGATAACTCACACCAACGGATACATAGATAACCAACTAAGAGAGATACTTCCACATTGCATACTATTCCATATGATAACTTCCCTACTCATGATATGACACTACTTGATAGTAAAAGATAAAGGTAGTGATAATGTGATACCGCGGCACTCCCCCAAGCTTGGAACAAACCAAGGGGATGCCAATACCGATGATGAATTACTCCTTCGGTGATGGTGGTGATGGATTCCTCTCGCGATTAATAAGGATCTCCTTCAGCTTCAGCTTCTCAATTTTGTAATTCTGCACCAAAACCTGAAGAGACTCATTGTTATCCGAGTGTGGCGGTGACGGCCTTGTGCTGGGATTTGAGTAATATTCCGACGATTCTGCGAAGTCGCTGGTTCTCCTCCTGAAGTATCTCCACTTCCCTTTTGAGAGCACGATATTGATCACAAAACTCATCAGCAACCCGTATTGCTTCCTCCACAAAAGGGAAAGAGTCGAGGTCCAGAGCAGGCGGAAGAGCTCCCTGCAAGTTATGAGAAAAGGAACGCCCAGTGTTAACCGATCCCACCAAGATTGGCTTACTCTTCGTAGTTTCCCAATCTCCTTTTGCTGATGCTATCTTCTTCTTCTCCTTATTGATCCTTTCATCCATCTCTTCCTTCCAAGGCCCCTTGTCCTTGTTGTTGGAGACCATGGTGCTTCTAGATCAAAACAAATCTGGCAGAAAACAGCTCGAAACAAAACACGACGAGAAAACGATATACGGACCTCCAGGGATCCGGGGGATTATATAGCAAATATTTTTACAATAAAAGGAAGGTTCCAGGCCGAAAACGAGTGGAAACGGGACGCCGAGGGGCTGTCACCATAGGTCGGCGCGGCCAGGGTGGGGCCCGCGCCGGCCTGTGGTGACGGGCCCTCGCGCGTCTTTTCCACTCCGTTTCGATTCCGTAATTTTTCATATTTTCCAAAAACAGCAGAAATAATGTTCAGAAAGGTAAACGCGGACTTTTTATTACCTGTACTGTTACCTATTCAAAGTCGAGTTCTGGCGGACTGACAATTTGTCCTTTGATGAAAGCCTCCGGTGTTTCCACTTGAATAATATCAACATCAACATTATAAGAATCACCCGAGATATAATGCTTGAGTCTTTGTCCATTTACCACTTGTGTAGCATTGCCTTGGAGAGAGCTAATTTTAATTGCTCCTGAACGATACACCTCCTCAACAACATATGGTCCTTCCCACTTCGAGAGTAATTTCCCTGCAAAGAATCTAAGACGAGACCGATACAATAGGACTTTATCCCCAATATTAAACTCTCTTTTGATGATCCTTCTATCATGCCACTTCTTAACTTTTTCTTTAAAGAGTTTAGCATTTTCATAAGCTTCACTTCTCCATTCATCTAGAGAACTTAATTGCAACAACCTCTTATTACCGGCCAGTTTCGGATCTTTATTTAGTTCTCTAACAGCCCAATAAGCTTTGTGCTCTAGTTCTAAAGGTAAATGACAAGCTTTTCCATAAACCATTTTATAAGGTGACATTCCCATAGGATTTTTATAAGCGGTTCTATAAGCCCATAGTGCTTCTTTCAATTTGCTAGCCCAATTCTTTCTAGATTTATTAACAGTCTTTCCCAAGATAGCTTTAATCTCTCTATTTGATAATTCTACTTGACCACTAGTTTGAGGGTGATAAGCGGAAGCAATTCTATGATTAATACCATACTTAGCAAGAGTTTTTCTAAAACCTCCATGAATAAAATGAGAACCTCCATCGGTCATAATATATCTAGGTACTCCAAATCTAGGAAATATAACATCTACAAGCATTTTTATAGAGGTCTCACCATCAGCACTTTTTGTAGGTATAGCTTCTACCCATTTAGAAACATAATCAACAGCGACAAGTATATGAGTGTTACCATCTGAAGAAGGGAAAGGACTGATACGTCTCCAACGTATCGATAATTTCTTATGTTCCATGCTACTTTATTGATGATATCTACATGTTTTATGCACACTTTATGTCATATTCGTGCATTTTCTGGAACTAACCTATTAACAAGATGTCGAAGTGCCAGTTCATGTTTTCTGCTGTTTTTGGTTTCAGAAATCCTAGTAACGAAATATTCTCGGAATCGGACGAAATCACCTCCCAGGTTCCTATTTTTCCCGGAAGCTTCCAGATCACCGAAGAGGGGCCAGAGATGGGCCAGGGGGGCCCCACACCACACTTGGGCGCGGGCCAGGGCCTGGCCGCGCCACCTGGTGGTGAGGGCACCCTGGTGCCCCTCCGAGGCCGCCCTTTCGCCTATATAAGGTCCCTGACCTAAAAACCCCGACAGAGGAAGCCACGGTACGCGAAACCTTCCAGAGCCGCCGCCATCGCGAAGCCAAGATCTGGGGGACAGGAGTCTCTGTTCCGGCACCCTGCCGGACGGGGAAGTGCCCCGGAAGGCTTCTCCATCGACACCGCTGCCATCTCCACCGCCATCTTCATCACCGCTGCTTGCTCCCATGAGGAGGGAGTAGTTCTCCATCGAGGCTCGGGGCTGTACCGGTAGCTATGTGGTTCATCTCTCTCCTATGTACTTCAATACAATAATCTCATGAGCTGCCTTACATGATTGAGATTCATATGAGTTTTGTATTCATCTATGTGCTACTCTAGTGATGTTATTAAAGTACTCTATTCCTCCTCCACGTGTGTAAAGGTGACAGTGTGTGCACCGTGTGAGTACTTGGCGTAGGCTATGATCATGATCTCTTGTAGATTGCGAAGTTAACTATTGCTATGATAGTATTGATGTGTATTATTCCTCCTACATAAGCATGAAGGTGACAGTGTGCATGCTATGCTAGTACTTGGTTTAGTCGTATTGATCTATCTTACACTCTAAGGTTATTTAAATATGAACATCTAATTGTGGAGCTTGTTAACTCCGGCATTGAGGGTTCGTGTAATCCTACGCAATGTGTTCATCATCCAACAAGAGAGTGTAGAGTATGCATTTATCTATTCTGTTATGTGATCAATGTTGAGAGTGTCCACTAGTGAAAGTCTAATCCCTAGGCCTTGTTCCTAAATATCGCTATCGCTGCTTGTTACTTGTTTTACTCGAGTTACTACTGCTGCGTTACTACTGCTTGTTTACTTCCTACAATATTACTACCATCAACTGCATGCCGATAAGCTATTTTCCAGCGCCGTACTACTGCTCATACTTATTTATACCACCTGTATTTCACTATCTCTTCGCCGAACTAGTGCACCTATTAGGTGTGTTGGGGACACAAGAGACTTCTTGCTTTGTGGTTGCGGGGTTGCATGAGAGGGATATCTTTGACCTCTTCCTCCCCGAGTTCGATAAACCTTGGGTAATCCACTTAAGGGAAACTTGCTGCTGTTCTACAAACCTCTGCTCTTGGAGGCCCAACACCGTCTACGGGAAAGGAGGGGGAACGTAGACATCAAGCACTTTTCCAGGCGCCGTTGCCGGGGAGGGAAGGTAAACGGCACTCACACATTGGCAAGCCCGGCAACTAAGCACTTTTCCTCCCTCGTCAACTACGCGCCAAGCACTTTTCCGGCGCCGTTGCCGGGGAGGAAAGGTAAAAGGTACTCACACTCCGGTTCCGTGTAATGGTACTTTCTACGCGCCATTGTGTGTGTACTCGAAGCTATTTCCTTTAGACTCTGCAATTGCGACATTTGGTTTCTTGTTTACACTAGTTAGGCATAATGGACAACAATGAACTTTTTATTCTATTTCCTGATTTAAGACATGGATGGTTTGACGCGAAAATTAAAAAAACCATGGAACATATTAATATGAATGCTTTGAACACTATTGTTGCTAATGCTGTGGAAAATTCTAAGCTTGGGGAAGCTGGCTTTGATGAGCATGATATTTTTAGTCCCCCAAGCATTGAGGAGAAAATTTACTTTGATGATACTTTGCCTCCCATTTATGATGATTATAATGATAGTAGTCTTTTGTTACCACCTGTTATGGAGGATAAATTTGATTATGATTACAATATACCTCCTATATTTGATAGCTACTTTGTTGAATTTGCTCCCACTACAATTAATAAGAATGACTATGCTTATGTTGGGAGTAGTAATTATTTTATGCATGAGACTCATGATAAGAATGCTTTATGTGATAGTTATATTGTTGAGTTTGCTCATGTTGCTACTGAAAGTTATTATGAGAGAGGAAAATATGGTTGTAAAAATTTTCATGTTACTAAAATGCCTCTCTATGTGCTGAAATTTTTGAAGCTACACTTGTTTTATCTTCCTATGCTTGTTACTTTGCTGTTCATGAACTTGTTTATTTACAAGATTCCTATGCATAGGAAGCATGTTAGACTTAAATGTGTTTTGAATTTGCCTCTTGATCCTCTCTTTTGCTTCAACTTCTATTTCTTGCGAGTGCATCATTAAAACTACTGAGCCCATCTTAATGGCTATAAAGAAAGAACTTCTTGGGAGATAACCCATGTGTTTATTTTACTACAGCAATTTTTGTTTTGTTGAGTCTTGGAAGTTGTTTACTACTGTAGCAACCTCTCCTTATCATGTTTTTGTGCCAAGTAAAGTTTCTATGTCAAAGTTGATGTTATATTTGGGATCGCTGCGCAGAAACAGCATTGCTGTCTGTCACGAATCTGGGCACAGGCCTCTGTAGAAAATTCGAAAAAATCTGCCAATTTACGAGCGTGATCCTCAGATATGTACGCAACTTTCATTAGTTTTGAGTTTTTCCATTTGAGCAAGTCTGGTGCCATTTTAAAATTCGTCTTTACGGACTGTTCTGTTTTTGACAGATTCTGCCTTTTATTTCGCATTGCCGCTTTTGTTAAGTTGAATGAGTTTCTTTGTTCCATTAACTTTCAGAAGTTTTGTGCAATGTCCAGAAGTGTTAAGAATGATTGTGTCACCTCTGAACATGTGAATTTTTGATTATGCACTAACCCTCTAATGAGTTTGCTTGAAGTTTGGTGTGAAGGAAGTTTTCAAGGGTCAAGAGAGGAGTATGATACACTATGATCAAGAGGAGTGAAAGCTCTAAGCTTGGGGATGCCCCCGTGGTTCATCCCTGCATATTTCAAGAAGACTCAAGCATCTAAGCTTGGGGATGCCCAAGGCATTCCCTTCTTCATCCACAAAGTATCAGGTTCCTTCTCTTGAAACTATATTTTTATTCGGTCACATCTCATGTACTTTACTTGGAGCGTCTGTGTGTGCTTTTATTTTTGTTTTGTTATCTTAGTTCTCTGAATAAGTTCATCCTTGTGTGGGAGAGAGACACGCTCCGCTGGTTCGTATGAACACATGTGTTCTTAGCTCATAATATTCATGGCGAAGTTTCCTCTTCGTTAAATTGTTATATGGTTGGAATTGGAAAATGCTACATGTAGTAATTGGTAAATGTCTTGGATAATGTGATACTTGGCAATTGTTGTGCTCATGTTTAAGCTCTTGCATCATATACTTTGCACCTATTAGTGAAGAAATACATAGAGCATGCTAAAATTTGGTTTGCATAATTGGTCTCTCTAAAGTCTAGATAATTTCTAGTATTGAGTTTTGAACAACAAGGAAGACGGTGTAAAGTCTTATAATGTTTACAATATGTCTTTTATGTGAGTTTTGCTGCACCGGTTCATCCTTGTGTTTGTTTCAAATAAACCTTGCTAGCCTAAGCCTTGTATCGAGAGGGAATACTTCTCATGCATCCAAAATCCTTGAGCCAACCACTATGCCATTTGTGTCCACCATACCTACCTACTACATGGTATTTCTCCGCCATTCCAAAGTAAATTGCTTGAGTGCTACCTTTAAACAATTCAAAAGTTATTACCTCTTATTTGTGTCAATGTTTTATAGCTCATGAGGAAGTATGTGGTGTTTTATCTTTCGATCTTGTCATTTACTTTTGACAGACTTTCACAATGGACTAGTGGCACATCCGCTTATCCAATAATTTTGCAAAAAGAGTCGGCAATGGGGTTCCCAGCCCTAATTAATTAACTTTCATTAATAATTCTCTTCACATGTTTTGCTCTGATTCATCAGTAAGCAACTTCATTTTGCAAATAGACACTCCTCCATGGTATGTGAATGTTGGAAGGCACCCGAGGATTCGGTTAGCCATGGCTTGTGTAAGCAAAAGGTTGGGAGGAGTGTCATCCATAAATAAAGAAAAACTAAACTAAAGTACATGTGTAAACAAAAGAGAAGAGGGATGATCTACCTTGCTGGTAGAGATAACGTCCTTCATGGGAGCCGCTCTTGAAAGTCTGGTTGATGAGGTAGTTAGAGTGCCCACTACCATTCGTTGACAACAACAAACACCTCTCAAAACTTTATTTTTATGCTCTCTTTATGTTTTCAAAATAAAAGCTCTAGCACAAATATAGCAATCGATGCTTTCCTCTTTGAAGGACCATTCTTTTACCTTTATGTTGAGTCAGTTCACCTATCTCTCTCCACCTTAAGAAGCAAACACTTGTGTGAACTGTGCATTGATTCTTACATATTTGCATATTGCACTTGTTATATTACTTTATGTTGACAATATCCATGAGATATACATGTTATAAGTTGAAAGCAACCGCTGAAACTTAATCTTCCTTTGTGTTGCTTCAATACCTTTACTTTGAATTATTGCTTTATGAGTTAACTCTTATGCAAGACTTATTGATGCCTGTCTTGAAAGTGCTATTCATGAAAAGTCTTTGCTTTATGATTCAGTTGTTTACTCATGTCATTACCATTGTTTTGATCGCTGCATTCATTACATATGTTTACAAATAGTATGATCAAGATTATGATGGCATGTCACTTCAGAAATTATCTTTGTTATCGTTTTACCTGCTCGGGACGAGCAGAACTAAGCTTGGGGATGCTGATACGTCTCCAACGTATCGATAATTTCTTATGTTCCATGCTACTTTATTGATGATATCTACATGTTTTATGCACACTTTATGTCATATTCGTGCATTTCTGGAACTAACCTATTAACAAGATGCCGAAGTGCCAGTTCCTGTTTTCTGCTGTTTTTGGTTTCAGAAATCCTAGTAACGAAATATTCTCGGAATCGGACGAAATCACCTCCCAGGTTCCTATTTTTCCCGGAAGCTTCCAAATCACCGAAGAGGGGCCGAGAGATGGGCCGGGGGCCCCACACCACACTTGGGCGCGGGCCAGGGCCTGGCCGCGCCACCTGGTGGTGAGGGCACCCTGGTGCCCCTCCGAGGCCGCCCTTTCGCCTATATAAGGTCCCTGACCTAAAAACCCCGACAGAGGAAGCCACGGTACGCGAAACCTTCCAGAGCCGCCGCCATCGCGAAGCCAAGATCCGGGGACAGGAGTCTCGTTCCGGCACCCTGCCGGACGGGGAAGTGCCCTCGGAAGGCTTCTCCATCGACACCGCTGCCATCTCCACCGCCATCTTCATCACCGCTGCTTGCTCCCATGAGGAGGGAGTAGTTCTCCATCGAGGCTCGGGGCTGTACCGGTAGCTATGTGGTTCATCTCTCTCCTATGTACTTCAATACAATAATCTCATGAGCTGCCTTACATGATTGAGATTCATATGAGTTTTGTATCACTATTCATCTATGTGCTACTCTAGTGATGTTATTAAAGTACTCTATTCCTCCTCCACGTGTGTAAAGGTGACAGTGTGTGCACCGTGTGAGTACTTGGCGTAGGCTATGATCATGATCTCTTGTAGATTGCGAAGTTAACTATTGCTATGATAGTATTGATGTGTATTATTCCTCCTACATAAGCATGAAGGTGACAGTGTGCATGCTATGCTAGTACTTGGTTTAGTCGTATTGATCTATCTTACACTCTAAGGTTATTTAAATATGAACATCTAATTGTGGAGCTTGTTAACTCCGGCATTGAGGGTTCGTGTAATCCTACGCAATGTGTTCATCATCCAACAAGAGAGTGTAGAGTATGCATTTATCTATTACGTTATGTGATCAATGTTGAGAGTGTCCACTAGTGAAAGTCTAATCCCTAGGCCTTGTTCCTAAATACTGCTATCGCTGCTTGTTCCTGTTTTACTGTGTTACTACTGCTGCGTTACTCACTGCTTGTTTACTTCCTACAATATTACTACCATCAACCGCATGCCGAGTAAGCTATTTTACGGCGCCGTACTACCTGCTCATACTTATTTATACCACCTGTATTTCACTATCTCTTCGCCGAACTAGTGCACCTATTAGGTGTGTTGGGGACACAAGAGACTTCTTGCTTTGTGGTTGCAGGGTTGCATGAGAGGGATATCTTTGACCTCTTCCACCCTGAGTTCGATAAACCTTGGGTAATCCACTTAAGGGAAACTTGCTGCTGTTCTACAAACCTCTGCTCTTGGAGGCCCAACACTGTCTACAGGAAAGGAGGGGGAACGTAGACATCAAGGACCCATGAAGTCGAATCCCCAACAATCGAATGGTTCAATAACAAGAGTATAATTCATAGGCATTTCATTGCGTCTAGAGATATTACCAACTCTTTGACATTCATCACAAGATAAAATAAATTTCCTTGCATCTTTGAAGAGTGTTGGCCAATAAAAACCTGATTGTAGAACCTTTTGCGCGGTTCTATCTCCAGCGTGATGTCCTCCATAAACACTACCATGACATTTACTCAATATCTCCTGTTGTTCATATTCAGGAACACATCTTCGCATAATACCATCTACTCCTTCTTTATATAAGTGTGGGTCATCCCAAAAATAATGCCTCAAGTCATAAAAGAATTTCCTCCTTTGCTTGAGCTGAAAAGGTTGGAGGCAAATACTTCGAAACAATAAAGTTAGCATAATCCGCATACCAAGGGCTCTCTCGCGAGCTCACCTTTATTACAGCCAATTGTTCATTTGGAAAACTATCATTAACGGGAACAAGATCATAAGCAATATTTTCCAATCTAGACAAATTATCGAGCAACGGGATTATCAAGCACCTTTCCTATCTATAATATGTAAATCAAATTCTTGCAACAGAAGTACCCATCTAATAAGCCTTGGCTTATCATCTTTCTTTGTCATAAGGTATCTAATTGCAGCATGATCAGTATGAATGGTGACTTTTGAATCAACAACATAGGGTCTAAACTTGTCACAAGCAAAGACTACAGCTAACAATTCCTTTTCAGTTGTAGCATAATTTCTTTGAGCAGCATCAAGAGTCTTACTAGCATAATGAATAACATTTAATTTTTTATCTACCCGCTGTCCAAGAACGGCGCCTACAGCAAAATCACTAGCATCACACATAATTTCAAAAGGCAAATTCCAATCAGGAGGTTCAACTACAGGAGCAGTTGTTAAGGCTTTCTTTAGAGTTTCAAAAGCTTCCTTACAATCATCATCAAAAACAAAAGGTACATATTTTTGAAGAAGATTAGTAAGAGGTTTTGAAATTTTAGAGAAATATTTAATAAATCTCCTATAAAACCCAGCATGACCAAGAACACTACGAATACCTTTAACATCCCTCGGATAGGGCATCTTCTCAATTGCTTCAACTTTAGCTCTATCAACTTCAATACCTCTCTCGGAAATTTTATGTCCCAATACAATTCCTTCATTAACCATAAAGTGGCATTTCTCCCAATTAAGAACAAGGTTAGTTTCTTCACATCTCTGCAAAACTTTATCGAGGTTTCGCAAGCAATTATCAAAAGAATTCCCATAGACAGAAAAGTCATCCATGAACACCTCTACAATACTCTCGCAAAAACCATGAAAAATAGCAGACATGCATCTTTGAAAAGTAGCAGGAGCATTACATAAACCAAAAGGCATACGCCTATAAGAATAAGTTCCATAA
>NC_061514.1:81615077-81705276 GCF_022539505.1 Lolium rigidum | reverse complement strand
ATGTTGTGCAAGTTTCTCATTGCGAGCACGTACGACCGATACGTCCAAAACGTATCTACTTTCCCGAACACTTTTGCTATTGTTTTGCCTCTAATTTGTGTATTTTGGATACAACTAACACGGACTAACGCTGTTTTCGCAGAACCGCTCTCGGTGTCTCGTTTTTGTGCGTAAATCCAACTTTCGGGAAAATCCTCGGAATTTATGCGAAGGCCCTATTTTACCAAAATATTGGCGGAGCCGAAGGGCAAGAGAGGTGGAGGCCCGAGGGCCCCACACCACATGGCGGCGCGGCCCGGGGGGCCCGCGCGGCCATGTGCCGTGGCCCCTCGGCCGGCCTCCGACGCCCCTTCGGACTACTTATTGGTTTCGACCTGAAAACGCACGGGGAGAAGTCGAAGTCGCCGTAAACCCTCCGCAGAGCCGCCACATCGCGAAACTCCGTCGCGGGAGCCGAGTCTCCGTTCTGGCACTCCGCCGGGACGGGGAATTGGAGGAGATCTTCACCGCCATCACCGCCAACGCCTCTCCATCGACCAGCCATGTTTCCCCCATCCATGTGTGAGTAATTCCCCCGCTGTAGGCTAAAGGGGATGGTAGGGATTGGATGAGATTGGTCATGTAATAGTCATAAGATTGTTAGGGCATAGTGCCTAGTATCCGTAGATGTCAATTTTATGATATTGTTGCAACTTGTTATGCTTAATGCTTGTCACTAGGGCCCGAGTGCCATGATCTCAGATCTGAACATGTTATTGATTCATGAAGATATTCGTTGTTTATGATCTTACCTGCAAGTTGTATACACATGTCGCTGTCCGGAACCAATGGCCCCGAAGTGACGAAATCGGGACAACCGGAGGGGATGGTAGTGATGTGAGGATCACATGTGTTCACGGAGTGTTAATGCTTTGCTCCGGTACTCTATTAAAAGGAGTACCTTAATATCCAAGTAGTTTCCCTAGAGGCCCGGCTGCCACCGGCCGGTAGGACGAAAGATGTTGTGCAAGTTTCCCATTGCGAGCACGTACGACTAAATATGGAACACATGCCTATTGATTGATTAGTACTTGGATACCGTTTTATTATTATCTGCAAATGCCCCTGCTTTGATTGTTATATGAGTTTCTCTCATCCATGCAACGCCCGTTAAATCCGTCCCTGTGCCTACAGTATTTTAATCCTGCTGTTTACTACAATCACTACTGCTGTCTTTATTTCACCGTCGTCGTTATTTCACTATTTCCACCGCCATAAAACCGTTACTATCGATAAACTCTTGCGAGCAAGTCTCGTTTCCAGTGCAGCTGAATTGACAACTCCGCTGTTAAGGCTTACAAGTATTCTTTGTCTCCCCTTGTGTCGAATCAATAAATTGGGTAATACTTCCCTCGAAGACTCGTTGCGATCCCCTATACTTGTGGGTCATCAAGACTATTTTCTCGGCGCCGTTGCCGGGAGCATAGCTTTATTTGGAAGTTCACTTGGATTGATATTGTTCGCTGCAAATTCTCCATCATGGGTAAACCTCGCGATACTAAGATCGCCATATTACCATCCACTACAAGAAAAGGTACAACTCTTAGTACCTCTGCTGCTCTTGATTCACCATCCGTGATGAGTAAACTTGTTTCACCACCACAAACTTCAAATGCTGGTACTTCTGCTGAATCTGAAATTTCTTCTCATAATTATGATGATGCTTCTGCTGTGCTTGATAATGATGGTTCGTTAGGATCTTTTCTAGATGCTACAATTGCTAAGTCTAGACAAATTGAAAATACCGAAACTCCTAATGAAAATGCTGCTACACCTATTAATTCACCTGAGTCTGTTGAATATTCTAGTGATGATCTTGATGAAGATTATGTAGAGCTTGACGATGATTTTATTGAAAAATGCAATGCTACTACTGATGCAAGAAAAATTAAAAAGTTGCTTGCAGAACATGCTGTTAAATATAAACCATCTCCTGATCCTAAATTTGCCACATCTCCTATAAACATTAGGGATAAAGATTATGATTTTTCTCTTGATCTATCTCATATAGCTATTGTTGAGAAAACACCCTTTTGTGGTACTGAAAAAGAAAGTGCTCGTTGAACACTTGACTGAGTTATCTACTCTTAGTGGCGTGTTTTCTGATGATGTCAAGATGCGTACTTATTTTGTCGCTAAAATTTTTCCTTTCTCATTAAAGGATGATGCTAAAACTTGGTATAATAATTTGCCTCCTGGTTCTATTAAAAGTCCAATTGACTTGCGTGATGTTTTCTTTCGAAAATACTTTCCTCGCTAGTGCTCAACATGTCGCTTTGCGAGAATTTATAATTTTGACCAGGAAGATGGAGAGAAATTGCCTGAGGCTTGGGCGAGATTTTGCTCTCTTATTAGAGCTCAGCTTGACCATGATTTAGAAAAGCATGATTTACTTGATATATTTTATAGTGGACTAACTATTGAGTCTAGGGCATACCTGGATAGTTGTGCTGGTTGTGTTTTCAGAAAAGAACTCCGCACGACGCCGAAGAATTATTGGCTAAAATAGGCCGGAATCATGATGATTGGTCTACACCTGAACCAACCCCGACACCGATAGTGAAGAAGAGGGGTATGATTAAATTAAATGATGAAGATATGAGGGAAGCCAAGAAGTCTCTTAAAGAGAAGGGTATTAAACCTGAAGATGTGAAGAATTTACCTCCTATAGAAGATTTATGTGAGATAACTCCCCCTTCATCCATGATTGAGGTACACTCTCTTCAACACTTTACTAGGGAAGATATTCCGTATTCAAAACCTCCTCGCTCAATGCTTAGATGAATTTGATAATTATATTGTTAAGCAAGAAAACTTTAATATGAGAGTAGAGAATCATTTAATGGAAAATTCCCGAGCTATTAGTGAATTGCATGGTATTGTGGAGAGAACCTCCAATGATGTTAAGATACTTGTTAAACATTTTCAAATGGTTCAAACTCAAATTGATCAACTTACTAAAGTGCAAAATGACTTGTTGGGAAATAATTCTAAAGAGAAACATGCTTATGAAGTAACAACTAGAGGTGGTGTTTCTACCCAGGATCCTCTATATCCTGAAGGGCATCCCAAAAGAGTTGAACAAGATTCTCAACTAATTAAAACTAGTGCTCCATCTAAGAAAAAGAAAAAGAAACATAAGAATGTTGTAGAATCCTCTCGAACCCGTTAATGATCCTAATAGTATTTCTATTTCCGATGCCGAAACCGAAAGTGGTAATGAACATGAGGAAGATAATGATAAGAATGATACTCCCGATAAAGAAGAAATTGAAAAAGAACTCGAAAAGCATGCTAAAAATAAAAAGTACACTAAAGAAGATTTTATTACTGAGAAACATGGTAATGAAAGAGAACCTTGGGTTCAAAAGCAAATGCCTTTTCCTGTTAAGAAACTAAAATCAAAGGAGGAGGAACATTATAATAAATTTTGTGATTGGATGAAACCTTTATTTCTGCAAATCCCTTTGACTGATGCTATTAAATTGCCTCCTTATTCAAAGTATATGAAAGATATTGTTACTAACAAAAGGAAAGTCCCCAATGAGGAAATTTCCACTATGCTCGCTAATTACTCCTTCAATGGTAAGATTCCAAAGAAGCTTGGAGACCCGTGTATACCGACTATTCCTTGTTCCATCAAGAATAATTATGTTAGAACTGCTCTATGTGATTTGGGAGCAGGTGTTAGTGTAATGCCTTTTTCTCTTTATAAGAGACTTGATTTAGATAAATTGATACCAACTGATATATCTTTGCAAATGGCTGATAAATCTACTCGCTATTCCCGTTGGTTTATGTGAAAATGTTCCTGTGCAAGTTACTCAGCATTGCTTGATATTAACCGATTTCGTTGTGTTGGAAATGCCCGAAGATGATAATATGTCCATTATTCTTGGAAGACCCTTTCTTAATACTCGTAGGGGCTGTTATTGATTGCAATAAAGGCATGGTTACTTTCAATGTTGATGATAAGGAACACACTCGTCTATTTTCCCAAGAGGATTGATAAAGTACGTGGAGTTAATACAATTTTTAATGTGAAAACTATCAAAGTGGGATCCATTGATTGTCCTATATATGAGCCTAAAGAAGAATATCAAACTCTTGTGATTGGATCCATATCAATTCAATATAAGGTAACATGATTGATTTGAGGTTTATTTCTTCTTATGTCATATAAAATTTATTTGGTAGCAAGACTTGATCAACCTTGTTAACAAGTATATTTTAATGCATAAGGGAGCTAAACAACATTTCTTTCTTTCTTTCTCCCTCCACCTATTTTACTTGCTGTAGCACTTTTGTTTTGCAATATGCTTTAGTCATTTAAGATTTTAGAAATCATTTTCCTGCGCAGTAATCATTAATTTAATACCCGTAAATGTGCATTTTTCGAAGTTCTCTAAAAATTACAAAAATTACACCGTTGGTCCTATTTTTCGACGAGGCACTGGGAGCACCGGAGGATGACCTGTGGGGCACCAGGGGGTGCCACACCATAGGCCGGCGCGGCCAGCAAGGGGGCCGCGCCACCTTGTGGTGTGGGCCACCCCTTGCCCCACTACATCATCTCTTCCTCCCAGCACCTTCTCTCTCCCGAAAAAGCTCGTACCAAGTTTCTCTCACTCGTGTTTCTGCTCAAGAACTCGCGATTTTTCGATCTCCTTGCTCAGCCCAGATTTCTTCCGAAATTTGGCACATTTACTCCTTGGTATGTGACTCCTTTGATTGTCCAATTAGAATTTCATTTGGTTGAGTATATCTTGAATATTTTGCTGCTGTAGATAACATGTTTAGTGAGCTTGCATGCTTGTTCTAAGTGGAAGAAATTAGTTTTGATGCATGTTTAGTACTCTAGCAAGTTCCTATAGTAGTTCCCTTCAATTACATACCTTGAAATCAAATTTTATAATGATTGTTGAAAAATTTCAGAAAATGGAAGGAGGTATGCACCAACTTAACCAAGAAGAGTTGGAGGTACAGCAAGTCATGAGAGTTCATCGTGAAGAGGGAGTATACCCCTCTTATTACCCATGCACGGACTTTATGCGGAATGCAGGAATCCTGCAAGACGTTCAAACACTAATTTCCAATGCAGGATTGGGAGATTTTGCTGTTGGTGAACCTCACCAATATGCTAAACTAACGGTGTCGGTTGTGCAGGATTTCGAGTTTCACCGGTCTCAAACTGACCCCATGGTCCGGTACAAGATTTATAACAAAACTATCGACTTGCCTTTCAGTGATTTTTGTACAGCAATTATAGTGCCGCGATGGGGATCTTGCGAGAAGATCAGGGGAACACCGCGGGAGCTCTCTAATCTTTATACAAGGATTTGTAATGGGAGGAGCTTCTCCAATGATGGTGGTAAGATTAGTAGCATTCAACATCCAGCCATCCGCTATTTTGCCTATTTCATTACAAAGTGCGTTCTTGCGAGAAGGACTGGAGGTAAATTATCTGTCCAAGATTTGGCTTTCCTAGCTGCTGCTTTGCAACAGGATAGGACTTATAATTTGGGTGCTTTAATAGCTTGTAGACTTGCTACTAACCGTGAGAAAGGAGGAATTTGTGGAGGTCTTATTGCCTCTCGCTTATTAGCTATGCATGGTGTAGGACCTCACCATTTAGATATTCCGCTTTCTATAGAGAAACTTCATGTTGTCTCCATGATCAGACATGAGTTTATTTCAGATGCATCTAATTTGAACAACCTGCATTATAGGATAACTTTGTATAAGTGTTATCACCTGATTTTGGCCAAATCAGGAGACGGGCCGTAAGTGAAGATGGGCTTGAAGGACGTACACATGAAGCATCTTTGAAGCGGCCTTGCGCTGATAGTTTGGGCTAAGTGGCCCATGTATCTGTAATATATTAGATCGTATTGTAATTTAGATTAAAAAGATAGAGTCTGGCCCGTGCACGGTTAGGTGCACGCCTCAATTAGAAAGTCCCTTGGACTATAAATATGTATCTAGGGTTATCGGAAAAGGAGGACAATCATCGTTCAAACAAACACAAAATACGGCGCATCGCCACCCCTTCTCTTCGAGGGTTTCTCCCGGTAAGCACCATGCTGCCTAGATCACATCTAGCGATCTAGGCAGCCGTAAGTTTATTCGTTATCCTTGTACTCGCTCGTGCTGAAGCCTTGTTGATGGCGAGCGGTACTATTTATCCTTAGGTGTTTAGGGGCTTGCATTGGTGCTTTCACGTGCATATCTGCGTGGCAATGCCGTCCCTAGACACCTTGCTGCCCTTACGTCGATCTAGACGTAAGGGCAGCATCTTGCTTGATCATGCTTAGTAGATCCGATCCGTTATAGTTGCTCCTCGCATCTGCGAGGATTAGTTTAATATCTGCATAGTTAGGCCTTATGCTCGGGGTCTGACGATCCGGTGGTGCGTTAGATGTTGTTTACCGTCCCCGCGAGGGATGTTCCGGGATCAACGTTATGTTGGTTTTTAGGCCTCTCGTAGGGGTAGTTTGCATTGTCTCTCGTAGCTGCTAGGCCCGATCGCACGTAGGACGTTCCGATTATGCGGTGAAAACCCTAAACTGTCGTGGATCGCTTCAGCTTTGTCCTGATCAAGCAGGATCCCCATGCCATTGCTAATCCATCAAGGACCATGGGGAGATCGGCTCTTTGAGCCGATCCACAGGGAAACCTGAGAGCCGATAAGGCTCGTATTTAATGTGCACGTGTCTACCATGCAGGAACAATCGAAGCACTAACACCTTCCTGACCAGGTCTAGGTCAGGTGGCACGCCCGAGCAACCGCCAGACGCGCGCCGAAGATTTGCGGGACGACGCGAGGTGCCGGGATCCACTAAGCGGCCCTAGGAGCCTCCCGGCTCTTCGTGTTGCTTAACCAAAGCCCGTCGGGGGTTTTGGAGGGTAACACATTTCGGCACGCCCGGTGGGACCTCTTCCGCAACATCCACGTCAACACCGACATCCGAGATGGCAGAGGAGCAGATCACATACAAGGATCTCCTGCGGAGCACAAGAAGAAATACGATGAGCTGAAGGCCATCTGTGAAGCCGAACTCATCGGCTCCTCTGAGACAACCCGTTCTCGCGACATCAAGCTCAGAGGAAACACGTGTCTGTCGCATGGCGTCAACATGGTGGACCTAAGCCACTCCATAAGAGAACCAGGGTTCTCTTTCGATGTCAATATGGCAGGGTTCGTAATTCGCCATGGCGCGGACAAAGCAGAAAGCAGCCACTCTCGTGGCAAGGATAAAGAGGAGGCCGTTCCACGCGACCGGCCCCAAGACGACGATAGACGGTACCTGACCGAGGAGGAGGTGAGAAACATGCGGTATCAGCGCCCATTATCCGTGCACCTCCTCAACAAATATGAGCAGCAGTACGACCGACGTCGGCGCTACGACGAAGACGATGAAAGATATCGTCGGTCTGATGCGGAAAGCAGGTGGTATCGTCAGCATGACAGGAACGACGACGGGTACGAACGTCGCGCCAGCGAGAGGTCTAAGGAGCAAGAAAACGTGGACATGCACTGGGACTGCCCCTTCTTCAAACATTGCTGGGACTCAGGAATGAGCCGATTGCCAACAATCGAGAACTGCCCAGAATGCACACAGCAAAGGAGAAGGACGAACGAAGTTTCGTTGTTCGAGCGTCTAGGACCTCTCCCACATCGGAGTAAACGAGCTGAGTCATCTCAAGAAGAAGACTTCGAGGAGTCGGATGGAGAAGAAGATAGGTATCACCGACCAAGGTGGTGCCCCGATGGACTCAGCCATTCTCGAAGCGGCGGGTGCAGATGGCCGCGAAACTTGGAAGAAGCCGAGGCACGCACTCGTACACATTGAGAAGAGCGCGGCCCGATCTGGCCGCGAAAATCCAGCAAACAGTAGAGACGAAGGCGCGCCCGCCAAAGAAAGTATGGCGCCCAAAACAGGCGAAAGCCGATGCACAGGCATCGCTGATGCCGATGCAGAGATGTCGGCTGGTACAAATTCAGTGTTCAGGATCTCGTCAGAGATTCATGACCCAAGACGTGGTGAGCATGCTTCCGTCGAGCCACGTCACCACAATAAGAGGCCAAGAAGTTGTGGGCCCTCATTAAGCATCACAATGGAAAAGGAGGCCGATTTCAGCGATCGGCCAGCATTGTCCTCAACATACGCTTTGCCGGTATGCAACATTGATCTGGCCAACGATGGAAAGCTGGGTTATGGGTTTACATCAGCGGACGAACTAGAAGAGGTTGATATTGGTCCTGGGGACAAGCCCCGGCCAACATTTATCAGCAAGAAACTAGACCCACACCTGAGGGGCATGATGATAGCCCTTTTAAAGGAGTACCCAGATTGTTTTGCCTGGGATTATACAGAGATGCCTGGGTTAGACAGGAGCATCATTGAGCACCGGCTTCCTCTGAAGAAAGGATTTCGGCCGTACCAACAGCGAGCACGACAGATGAAGGCCGAAGTTTTGGAGGAAGTCAAGAAAGAAATCAAGAAGATGCTGGACGCCGGGTTCATCAGGCCATGCAGGTACGCTGAATGGATTTCCAATGTGGTGCCTGTGCAGAAAAAGGACGGCCGATGGCGCGTAGCCATAGATTTCCGGAACCTTAACAGCGCCACTCCGAAGGACGAGTATCCGATGCCGGTAGCAGAAACCCTGATCAATGCAGCGGCCGGCCATAAAATATTGAGTTTCATGGATGGCAATGCTGGCTACAACCAAATTTTCATGGCTCCGGAAGATATACACAAGACCGCGTTCGAGTGCCGGGCTCGTGGGCTTGTTTGAATATGTGGTCATGACGTTTGGATTGAAGAACGCCGGCGCGACATATCAAAGGGCCATGAACTACATCTTCCATGACTTAATCGGCCAATTGGTGGAAATTTACATCGACGACGTGGTGGTAAAGTCTGTTGCGACGGACGGACACTTAGAGGATTTGCAACGAGTCCTGGACCGAACTCGGAAGTTCGGACTGAGAATGAATCCGAAGAAGTGCGCCTTCGGTGTAACGGCCGGTCAGTTCCTAGGATTCTTGGTCCACGAACGTGGGATCGAGATCGGCCTAAAAAGTCAGGAGGCGGTTCGAACGATGAAGCCGCCCACCACGAAGAAGGAGCTCCAGTGTCTCATCGGCAAAATTAATTTCGTCAGAAGGTTCATCTCCAACCTGTCTGGGCGAATTGAGCCGTTCATGGGCTTGGTCAAAATCAAGCCCGATGAAGAGTTCCGCTGGGGGGCAGAACAACAGCAGGCTTTCGACGATATCAAGGAATATTTGACCAAGCCACCAGTGTTAGTTCCGCCGCGGCAGGACAGGCCCTTCTACATTTACTTGTCAGTGGCTGACACCTCCATCGCGTCAGTAGTGGTGCAGGTTTATGAGGGCCTGGAAAAAGTGGTTTTTTACCTCAGTAGAAGGATGTTGGATGCAGAAACGAGGTATCCCGAGATTGAGAAGTTGTGCCTCTGCCTGTTCTTCACCTGCACCAAGATCCGACACATCCTGGTGTCAGCCGATATCATCGTTATATGCAAATTGGACGTCATCAAACACATGTTGTCGGCTCCTGTATTAAAAGGCCGACTCGGCAAATGGATGTTTGCACTATCAGAGTTTGAGATCCGGTATCAACCGGCAAAGGCAGTCAAAGGGCAAGCGCTAGCCGATCTGATTGCCGAACGAATAAATACGGACGTAGCGGCACTATCGGTGCGCGCGTGGGCTATGTTCTTCGACGGATCGGTTCGTGAGGATGGTTGCGGCATTGGCGTGCTACTCGTGTCGCCTCGGGGGGCAACATACTCCTTCTCTATCAAGTTAGCTGATCCCTGCACCAACAATATGGCCGAATATGAAGCAATCTGCAAGGGAATGAAGTTGCTCCTGGAAGCTGGGGCTGAAGCGGTCGAGATCTTTGGAGATTCCAAATTGGTGATCTCTCAGCTTACAGAAGAATACAAGTGCGAAAGCGAATCACTTTTCCCATTTTGGATACAATGCCGTGAGCTAATGGCACAGTTCAGGTATATAAGCTTAAATTGGATCCCAAGGTTGCAAAATACTGAAGCCAACGACCTCGCACAAACAGCGTCAGGGTACAAGGACACGGCAGGAGAAGCCGATTTTCAGGTACAATACCTGGAACCAGACGATTGGAGAGCCGATATCTTCAATTATTTGAAAGATCCGGCTCGGGGGCACCTAAGCGTACAAGATACAGAGCCATGAAGTACGTACTGATTGGCGATGACATGTTTTATAGAACGCTGGAAGGATTACTCCTCAAGTGTTTAGGGTCAGCCGAGTCCAATCGGCTCTTGCACGAGGTGCACGAGGGTGCTTGTGGAACCCACCAGTCGGCCCATAAGATGAAATGGCTGATTAGGCGCTCCGGATTTTATTGGCCCACCATGCTTGAAGACTGCTTCCAGTATTACAAGGGTTGCCAAGCATGTCAGAAGTTTGGAAGCATTCAGATGGTGCCTGCATCAGCAATGAATCCCATCATCAAGCCTTGGCCATTCCGAGGATGGGGTATGGATATGATCGGAGAAATTCATCCTTCATCGAGCAAGGGCCATAGATGGGTTCTGGCCATCACAGACTACTTCACGAAATGGGTGGAAGCGGTCCCTATGAAGAAAGTGGCATCGGAAGACGTTATCAAGTTCGTTTTGGAACATGTCATTCATAGGTTCGGGATTCCCCAAACTATTACGACCGATGGAGGTTCGGTCTTCGTTTCGAAAGAGATGAAAAAGTTCTGCGACGACATGGGAATCAAGTTGATCCGGTCGTCTCCATACTATGCTCAAGCAAATGGGCAGGCCGAAGCATCCAACAAGAGCTTGATCAAGCTGATCAAGAGGAAAATTGACGAGCACCCCAGACGATGGCATGAGGTATTGTCAGAAGCGTTGTGGGCCTACCGTATGTCGTGTCATGGGGCAATTAAAACAACCCCATACCAGTTGGTCTACGGACAGGAAGCTGTGTTACCCTGGGAAGTCAAGGCAGGATCAAGGCGGGTTACGATTCAGAATGATCTAACTGCTGAAGAATATGCAGCCATGATAAGCGACAGCATTGAGGATGCGACGGAGCTTAGGCTATGGTCACTCGAGAAGATCAAGGAGAACAAAGCCAAGGTAGCTCGGGCATATAACAAGAAGGTAAAGCCGAAAGAATTCCAGGTTGGTGATTTGGTATGGGAAGCTGTACTGCCATTGGGGACAAGGGATAAAGAGTATGGGAAATGGTCTCCGAATTGGCATGGCCCGTATAAAATTGTCCAAGTTCTGAAGGGGAATGCGTACATGCTCGAGATGTTGGATGGTGTGAAATTCCCGGTAGCCGTCAACGGCCAGCATCTAAAGAAATATTTCCCAAGTATGTGGGATGATGGATGATGGCGTGTAACTCACACGTTCGTTGGGAACCCCAAGAGGAAGGTATGATGCGCACAGTAGCAAGTTTTCCCTCAGAAAGAAACCAAGGTTTAATCGAACCAGGAGGAGCCAAGAAGCACGTTGAAGGTTGATGGTCGCGAAATGTGATGCGGCGCAACACCGAGGATTCCGGCGCCAACTAGGAACCCGCACAACACAACCCAAGTACTTTGTCCCAACGAAACAGTTGAGGTTGTCAATCTCACCGGCTTGCTGTAACAAAGGATTAAACGTATCGAGTGGAAGATGTTTGCAAAGAAAACGGTAAACAAGTATTGCAATGAGATTGTATGCTATGTAAAGAAAAGGACCGGGTCCACAGTTCACTAGAGGTGTCTCTCCCATAAGATAAAAGCATGTTGGGTGAACAAATTACAATCGGGCAATTGACAAATAGAGAAGGGCATAACAATGCATATACATGATATGATAAATATAGTGAGATTTAATTGGGCATTACGACAAAGTACATAGACCGCCATCCAACCGCATCTATGCCTAAAAAGTCCACCTTCAGAGTTATCATCCGAACCCCATTCAGTATTAAGTTGCTAAGCAACAGCACAATTGCATTAAGTATGGTGCGTAATGTAATCGACAACTACATCCTTAGACATAGAATCAATGTTTTATCCCTAGTGGCAACAAGACATCACAACCTTAGAACTTTCTCGTCACCGTCCTGGTGTCAATGAAGGCATGAACCCACTATCGAGCATAAATACTCCCTCTTGGAGTTAAGGGTACAAACTTGGCCGCAGCCTCTACTAATAACGGAGAGCATGCAAGATCATAAACAACACATAAACAATAGATTGATAATCACCATAACATAGTATTCTCTATCCATCGGATCCCGACAAACACAACATATAGTATTACGTGATAGATGATCTTGATCATGTTAGGCAGCTCACAAGATCCAACAATGAAGCACAACAAGGAGAAGACGACCATCTAGCTACTGCTATGGACCCATGGTCCAGGGGTGAACTACTCACTCATCACTCCGGAGGCGATCATGGCGATGAAGAGTCCTCCGGGAGATGAATCCCCTCTCCGGCAGGGTGCCGGAGGCGATCTCCTGAATCCCCCGAGATGGGATTCGCGGCGGCGGCGTCTCTGGAAGGTTTTCCGTATCGTGGCTCTCGGTACTGGGGGTTTCGCGACGGAAGCTTTAAGTAGGCGGAGGGTCAACGCGAGGGGCCACACGAGGGGCCCAGGGGATAGGGCCGCGCGGCCAAGGGCCTGGCCGCGCCGGCCACCCCCCTGGCTGCCTCGTGGCCCCACTTCGTTAGGTCTTCGGTCTTCTGGAAGCTTCGTGCAAAAATAGGACCCTGGGCGAAAGTTTCGTCCAATTCCGAGAATATTTCTTTACTAGGATTTCTGAAACCAAAAACAACAGAAAACAAAGAATCGGCTCTTCGGCATCTTGTTAATAGGTTAGTTCCGTAAAATGCATAAATATGACATATAATGTGCATAAAACATGTAGGTATCATCAATAAAGTAGCATGGAACATAAGAAATTATCGATACGTTGGAGACGTATCAGCATCCCCAAGCTTAGTTCTGCTCGTCCCGAGCAGGTAAAACGATAACAAAGATAATTTCTGAAGTGACATGCCATCAAAATCTTGATCATACTATTTGTAAACATATGTAATGAATGCAGCGATCAAAACAAAGGTAATGACATGAGTAAACAACTGAATCATAAAGCAAAGACTTTTCATGAATAGTACTTCAAGACAAGCATCAATAAGTCTTGCATAAGAGTTAACTCATAAAGCAATAAATCAAAGTAAAGGTGTTGAAACAACACATAAGAAGATTAAGTTTCAGCGGTTGCTTTCAACTTATAACATGTATATCTCATGGATATTGTCAACATAAAGTAATATAACAAGTGCAATATGCAAGTATGTAGGAATCAATGCACAGTTCACACAAGTGTTTGCTTCTTAAGGTGGAAGGAGATAGGTAAACTCGACTCAACAATAAAAGTAAAAGAATGGTCCTTCAATGAGGAAAGCATCGATTGCTGTATTTGTGCTAGAGCTTTTATTTTGAAAACATGAAACAATTTTGTCAACGGTAGTAATAAAGCATATGAGTTATGTAAATTATATCTTACAAGTTGCAAGCCTCACGCATAGTGTACTAATAGTGCCCGCACCTCGTCCTACTTAACTTGGACTACCGGGTCTTCGCATGCCATGTTTCAACCAAGTGTCACAAAGGGGTACCTCCATGCCGCCTGTACAAAGGTCCAAGGAGAATGCTCGCATTTCGGATTTCTCGCTTTTGATTATTCTCAACTTAGACATCCATACCGGGACAACATGGACAACAGATAATGGACTCCTCTTAAATGCATAAGCATGTAGCAAAGTTATTATTCTCATATGAGATTGAGGATATATGTCCAAAACTGAAACTTCCACCATGATTCATGGCTTTAGTTAGCGGCCCAATGTTCTTCTCTAACAATTTTGCATGCTCCGACCACTAAAATGATAGACCTTCAGACAAGACGGACATGCATAGCAACTCACATGATATTCAACAATAGTTGATGGCGTTCCCTGTAAGCATGGTTATCGCACAACAAGCAACTTAATAAAATATAAAGTGCATAAGTACATATTCAATACTACGATAGTTTTTAAGGCTATTTTGTCCCATGAGCTATATATTGCAAAGGTGAATGATGGAATTTTAAAGGTAGCACTCAAGCAATTTACTTTGGAATGGCGGAGAAATACCATGTAGTAGGTAGGTATGGTGGACACAAATGGCATAGTAGTTGGCTCAAGGATTTTGGATGCATGAGAAGTATTCCCTCTCGATACAAGGTTTAGGCTAGCAAGGTTATTTGAAGCAAACTCAAGGATGAACAAGTGCAGCAAAACTCACATAAAAGACATATTGTAAACATTATAAGACTCTACACCGTCTTCCTTGTTGTTCAAAACTCAATACTAGATATTATCTAGACCTTAGAGAAACCAAATATGCAAATCAAATTTTAGCAAGCTCTATGTATTTCTTCATTAATGGGTGCAAAGCATATGATGCAAGAGCTTAAACATGAGCACAACAATTGCCAAGTATCACATTATCCAAGACATTTTAGAATTACTACATGTAGCATTTTCCAATTCCAACCATATAACAAATTAACGAAGAAGAAACTTCGCCTTGAACATTATGAGTAAAGCCTAAGGACACATGTGTCCATATGCAACAGCTGAGCGTGTCTCTCTCCCACAAAGTGAATGCTAGGATCCATCTTATTCAAACAAAAACAAAAACGAAAACAAACCGACGCTCCAAGCAAAGAACACAAGATGTGATTGAATAAAAATATAGTTTCAGGGGAGGAACCTGATGATGTTGTCGATGAAGAAGGGGATGCCTTGGGCATCCCCAAGCTTAGACGCTTGAGTCTTCTTAAAATATGCAGGGGTGAACCACGGGGGCATCCCCAAGCTTAGAGCTTTCACTCCTCTTGATCATAGTATATCATTCTCCTCTCTTGACCCTTGAAAACTTCCTTCACACCAAACTTCAAGCAAACTCATTAGAGGGTTAGTGCATCATTAATAATTCACTCATTCAGAGGTGACACAATCATTATTTTCACTTCTGGACATTGCATAATGCTACTGGACATTAATGGATCAAAGAAATAAATCCAACATAGCAAAAGAGGCAATGCGAAATAAAAGGCAGAATCTGTCAAAAACAGAACAGTCCGTAAAGACGAATTTAGAAATGGCACCAGACTTGCTCAAATGGAAAAACTCATAACTAATGAAAGTTGCGTACATATCTGAGGATCACGCTCGTAAATTGGCAGATTTTTTCGAATTTTCTACAGAGAATTGTGCCCAGATTCGTGACAGACAGCAATGCTGTTTCTGCGCAGCGATCCCAAATATAACATCAACTTTGACATAGAAACTTTACTTGGCACAACAAAACACAAAACTAAGATAAGGAGAGGTTGCTACAGTGGTAAACAACTTCCAAAACACAAATATAAAACAAAGTACTGTAGCAAAATAACACATGGGTTATCTCCCAAGAAGTTCTTTTCTTTATAGCCATTAAGATGGGCTCAGCAGTTTTAATGATGCACTCGCAAGAAATAGTATTTGAAGCAAAAGAGAGCATAAAGAGGCAAATTCAAAACACATTTAAGTCTAACATGCTTCCTATGCATAGGAATCTTGTAAATAAACAAGTTCATGAAGAGCAAAGTAACAAGCATAGGAAGATAAAACAAGTGTAGCTTCAAAAATTTCAGCACATAGAGAGGTGTTTTAGTAACATGAAAATTTCTACAACCATATTTTCCTCTCTCATAATAACTTTCAGTAGCATCATGAGCAAACTCAACAATATAACTATCACATAAAGCATTCTTATCATGAGTCTCATGCATAAAATAATTACTACTCCCAACATAAGCATAATCAATTTTATTAGTTGTAGTGGGAGCAAATTCAACAAAGTAGCTATCAAATATAGGAGGTATATTGTAATCATAATCAAATTTATCCTCCATAACAGGTGGTAACAAAAGACTACTATCATTATAATCATCATAAATAGGAGGCAAAGTATCATCAAAGTAAATTTTCTCCTCAATGCTTGGGGGACTAAAAATATCATGCTCATCAAAGCCGGCTTCCCCAAGCTTAGAATTTTCCATAGCATTAGCAACAATGGTGTTCAAAGCATTCATACTAATAACATTCCCATTATCATGCATATAAAGTTCCATGGGTTTTTTAATTCTCTCTTCAAACACATCATGTCCTAATTCAAGATAAAGTTCATAAAGATCTCTCATATTTTTGTTGTTTTCCATTATGCCTAACTAGTGTAAACAAGAAACCAAATGTCGCAATTGCAGAGTCTAAAGGAAATAGCTTTGAGTACTTACAACGGCGCCGGAAAATAGCTTAGTAGCCGAGGTCCGGAGTGTGAGTACCTTTTACCTTTCCTCCCCGGCAACGGCGCCAGAAAATGAGCTTGATGGCGTGTAACTCACACGTTCGTTGGGAACCCCAAGAGGAAGGTATGATGCGCACAGTAGCAAGTTTTCCCTCAGAAAGAAACCAAGGTTTAATCGAACCAGGAGGAGCCAAGAAGCACGTTGAAGGTTGATGGTCGCGAAATGTGATGCGGCGCAACACCAGGGATCCCGGCGCCAACTAGGAACCTGCACAACACAACCCAAGTACTTTGTCCCAACGAAACAGTGAGGTTGTCAATCTCACCGGCTTGCTGTAACAAAGGATTAAACGTATCGAGTGGAAGATGTTTGCAAAGAAAACAAGAAACAAGTATTGCATGAGATTGTATGCTATGTAAAGAAAAGGTCGGGGGTCCACAGCTCACTAGAGGTGTCTCTCCCATAAGATAAAAGCATGTTGGGTGAACAAATTACGATCGGGCAATTGACAAATAGAGAAGGGCATAACAATGCATATACATGATATGATAAATATAGTGAGATTTAATTGGGCGTTACGACAAAGTACATAGACCGCCATCCAACCGCATCTATGCCTAAAAAGTCCACCTTCAGAGTTATCATCCGAACCCCATTCAGTATTAAGTTGCTAAGCAACAGACAATTGCATTAAGTATGGTGCGTAATGTAATCGACAACTACATCCTTAGACATAGAATCAATGTTTTATCCCTAGTGGCAACAAGACATCACAACCTTAGAACTTTCTCGTCACCGTCCCAGGTGTCAATGAAGGCATGAACCCACTATCGAGCATAAATACTCCCTCTTGGAGTTAAGAGTACAAACTTGGCCGCAGCCTCTACTAATAACGGAGAGCATGCAAGATCATAAACAACACATAAACAATAGATTGATAATCACCATAACATAGTATTCTCTATCCATCGGATCCCGACAAACACAACATATAGTATTACAGTATAGATGATCTTGATCATGTTAGGCAGCTCACAAGATCCAACAATGAAGCACAACAAGGAGAAGACGACCATCTAGCTACTCGCTATGGACCCATGGTCCAGGGGTGAACTACTCACTCATCACTCCGGAGGCGATCATGGCGATGAAGAGTCCTCCGGGAGATGAATCCCCTCTCCGGCAGGGTGCCGGAGGCGATCTCCCGAATCCCCCGAGATGGGATCCGCGGCGGCGGCGTCTCCGGAAGGTTTTCCGCATCGTGGCTCTCGGCATCGGGGGTTTCGCGACGGAAGCTTTAAGTAGGCGGAGGGTCAACGCGAGGGGCCACACGAGGGGCCCAGGGGATAGGGCCGCGCGGCCAAGGGCCTGGCCGCGCCGGCCACCCCCCCTGGCTGCCTCGTGGCCCCACTTCGTTAGGTCTTCGGTCTTCTGGAAGCTTCGTGCAAAAATAGGACCCTGGGCGAAAGTTTCGTCCAATTCCGAGAATATTTCTTTACTAGGATTTCTGAAACCAAAAACAGCAGTAAAACAAAGAATCGGCTCTTCGGCATCTTGTTAATAGGTTAGTTCCAGAAAATGCATAAATATGACATATAATGTGCATAAAACATGTAGGTATCATCAATAAAGTAGCATGGAACATAAGAAATTATCGATACGTTGGAGACGTATCAATGGACAGTAAAAGATATGGAGGCCGATACACAAATCGGCCTGTAAAAAAAGAAATGGGTAGATGGGGGCCGATTATATGAAATCGGCCGGTAAAAAAAAAAACCCGAGTTTCTTGAGCAGTGACTTCATTGGACAATTCGGCCAAGTTGACAAAAAAGCAAAGGTCATGTAGAGAAATTTTCTTCATTAATAAGAAAGGATCTTTACAGGGAAGAGCCGATTGCTCAGGAAAGGAAGAGCCGATTGCTCCGGAATTTTTAATCCTACAGAGCTAATCGTTGCTCCGGAATTGTTAATCCTACAGAGCTAATCGTCGCTGGCTTCATCGTCGGCACCGGAGCCGCCGTCAGCACTGCTTCCGGAGGCTTCTTCGTCGCTGCTGCCCAGGTCCTCAGCTGAAGCCTCTTCTTCCTCGTCATCATCATCATTCTCGCTGTCCGCCCAACTGCGGAAGCGCTTCGTCGGCGGATATCCAGCGGAAGAGGAGAAATCATCTTCCTCCTCTTCTTCTCCTTTCTCGTCATCATCGTCGTCCTCGCTGTCCGCCCACGTGCGGGAGCGCTTCGTCGGCGGGTGCCTGGCGGAGGAGGTGACCTCTTCCTTCTTCACTGGTTCTTCCTTCTGGTTGGAGGAGGTCGCCCCGGAATGAGGGTCGCCCTCATTCTTCGGCGGAGCTCGGACGGAGAGATCTGAGGAGGTAGAGGAAGGCGAAGACATTGCTGCGCTGGAAGAGGGTTTTTGGTGTTGGTGGGCAGAACAGAGCAAGGGGATGAAGTGGCGAACCGTTTGGCACAGATAAATAAAGGGGATGCAGTGAAGATTTAATGCCATGACGGTTCTCGAAGATGTCATGCCAGAGCCGTCCAGTCGTGCAGAGAAGTTGGGAAGGCAAGAGTCATGATGAAGAATACTGCGACGGTTCTGCTCTGCCACAACATGACCCCTCGAGGAAAAAACAGATGGTTTTGATATTATCATTACCAAAACCAGGGGGGCATGTGTTATCACCTGATTTTGGCCAAATCAGGAGACGGGCCGTAAGTGAAGATGGGCTTGAAGGACGTACACATGAAGCATCTTTGAAGCGGCCTTGCGCTGATAGTTTGGGCTAAGTGGCCCATGTATCTGTAATATATTAGATCGTATTGTAATTTAGATTAAAAAGATAGAGTCTGGCCCGTGCACGGTTAGGTGCACGCCTCAATTAGAAAGTCCCTTGGACTATAAATATGTATCTAGGGTTATCGGAAAAGGAGGACAATCATCGTTCAAACAAACACAAAATACGGCGCATCGCCACCCCTTCTCTTCGAGGGTTTCTCCCGGGTAAGCACCATGCTGCCTAGATCGCATCTAGCGATCTAGGCAGCGTAAGTTTATTCGTTATCCTTGTACTCGCTCGTGCCGAAGCCTTGTTGATGGCGAGCGGTACTATTTATCCTTAGGTGTTTAGGGGCTTGCATTGGTGCTTTCACGTGCATATCCGCGTGGCAATGCCGTCCCTAGACACCTTGCTGCCCTTACGTCGATCTAGACGTAAGGGCAGCATCTTGCTTGATCATGCTTAGTAGATCCGATCCGTTATAGTTGCTCCTCGCATCCGCAGGGATTAGTTTAATATCTGCATAGTTAGGCCTTATGCTGGGGTCGGACGATCCGGTGGTGCGTTAGATGCCGTTTACCGTCCCCGCGAGGGATGTTCCGGGGATCAACGTTATGTTGGTTTTTAGGCCTCTCGTAGGGGTAGTTTGCATTGTCTCTCGTAGCTGCTAGGCCCGATCGCACGTAGGACGTTCCGATTATGCGGTGAAAACCCTAAACCGTCGTGGATCGCTTCAGCTTTGTCCTCGATCAGCGGGATCCCCATGCCATTGCAAATCCATCAAGGACCATGGGGCGATCGGCTCTTTGAGCCGATCCACGTGGAAACCCGAGAGCCGATAAGGCTCGTATTTAATGTGCACGTGTCGACCATGCAGGAACAATCGAAGCACTAACACCTTCCCGACCAGGTCTAGGTCGGTGGCACGCCTGTGCAACCGCCAGGACGCGCGGCAGAAGATTTGCGGGACGACGCGAGGTGCCAGGGATCCACTAAGCGGCCCTAGGAGCCTCCCGGCTCTTCGTGTTGCTTAACCAAAGCCCGTCGGGGGGTTTTGGAGGGTAACAATAAGAAAAGTTGGAGTATAACTAAGAAAATTGAAAAATTAGTACGCTTGCCTGCACCTGCTTTGTTTAACCTTGACGCCAGGGACGGGTGGTCGATCACAGAAAATGAGCTAAACGCATACATAGAAAGGGAAAGCCGTCGTGCAAGGGAAGATGTGGAGGAGGCCGAGGAGCACCCCGACTCCTCATCCGATGCAGCGAGCTCCTCATATCAACATCATGGGCATGTGGAACCTCCACGATATTCTTCTCGCGCAGGGCCCTATTACCACTCCATGTATGATCCACCGGCGTGGAACTCCGACCCTCGTTGGAAATGAACTCCACTTAGGCCAAAAGCCTAAGCTTGGGGGGAGGTATACCGGCATCACTCATTCTTTGCATATTATGGTTGCTGGATACTTGTACATACTTGTTTAGTCTCTTAGAGTGGTTTTCTAATGAGAGGGAGATGATATTTGGGGAAGTGCTGTCCAAAAACAGATTCTCGTGCTGTTACCAAAAAAATTCGTACGCACAGCCAGAACGTTATTTTGAGTTGCCAATTTTTGAGCATGTGCCCCAGGTTATCATCTAACTTTCATTAGTTGAACACTTTTTGAGCTGAGCAATGGAAGATTTTTGTTAATTTCGATTTCTGTACTGCTGTCAGGATTTGGCAGATTTCTGTCATCCTACTTTTCTGTGTTTCTGTTAGTTTGCATTCTTTTGTTTTCGCTTCGTTTCTTTCCTAAAACACAAAAAGACCAAAAATATTTCTGTTGTTTCTCTTCACCATTTGTTTATTTGGTTCTTTGCTCTTAGTTTATTTCGTTTGCTATCGTTGGTTTGCTATGAGAAAACCCAAAAAGATTTTGCTTTGTTTGCTTGTTTTCTTTCATTCTTGTTTCTAATTCGAAAACACCAAAAATATTTGCTGTTCTTCTTTGGTTTGTAAAGTTCATCATGAGTTCAATGGTCTTCGGTGGCTGGAGCGTAGTTTTCATTTCATATTATCCAAGCTACACAAGTGAAAAAGCAATAATGACGATCTACGACAATCTGATTGTGGTGAGAGGCTGGTATGAACTCTATTTGCTTTCATTTTTGTACATATACTCATCCATATGAGCATGCTTAGTTGGTTCATGTGAGGTATATGTTATTTGAGAAAGTCTAGTAGTTCATGATCTCTCATGTTTAGTTCCAATTTATTTAATATGAGTAGCATGTCATGGATGTTTGCTTGCATTGTTTTATTCATAACTAAGTATGGCATTGTGGTATCCTCCTCTGAATAATTCATTTATATCGACTTGGCACATGCTCACGCATGCATATGACTGAACAAAAAGTCAATTAAGCCTCGATGATTTATATTGCTTCGTAGTTCTTGTATCACTTTTATGCCTCCGTTAATTTATTTTGCCGCAAGCATGATTATGACGAAGCTATCGCTCTCTTGATTTGTCGCTCCCTAGTCTTTTGCTAGCCTTCACTTGTACCGAGCGGGAACGCCGCTCGTGCTTCCAAACACCCGAAAACCAAGTTGTTCCAAAAGTGTCCACCATAAATACCTATGCATGGCATTTCAAACCATTCCAAGTAAATTCTCATGCGCTACCTTTAAAACTTTCAAAATGCTTCTCAATTTGTGTTAATGTTTCATAGCTCATGAGGAAGTATGTGGTGTTTAGCTTTCAACCTTGTCATTTAGACGGACTCTCATATGGACTAGTGGCACATCCGCTTATCCAATAATTTTGCAAAAAGAGCTGGCAATGGGATTCCCAGTCCCGAATTAATCAACTTAAATAGACACTCCTCCATGGTTTGTGATTGTTGGACGGCACCCGAAGGATTCGGTTAGCCATGGCTTGTGTAAGCAAAGGTTGGGGGGAGTGTCATCATCATAATAAAATTTAAATAAAAAGGCACTCCTTCATGGTATGTGATTGTTGGCAGGCACCCGAGGATTCGGTTAGCCATGGTTTGTGAAAGAAAGGTTGGAAGGAGTGCCACCCAAAAATAATTCATGGGAGCCGCTCTTGTGAGTCCGGTTGATGAGGTAGTTAGTGTACCCATTACCATTCGTTGACAACAACAAACACCTCTCAAAATAATTTTACTCCTGCTTTACAAATGAAAAGCTCTAGCGCATGTTAATCCCTCGCTTCCCTCTGCGAAGGGTCAATCTTTTACTTTTATGTTGTGTCTCCATTCTTTCTTTGAGCACTATCTTGAGAGCACAACTCGTCATTCTTAGTATAATATGCTTGTCTCAAAATATGATTGATTGTGGTATAACTTTGATGCTTTTATCTTTGACAATCACTACTTCTAGTCTTTCTATGAACTCAAGAGGTGCCTCGGCATTTATGTTTTGCCGATCAAATACGGGCAAGCGAGATACCACTTTATCATATTCTCTTATGAACATTGCAATCTTGCTTACATACATGATTCATGATGCTTATTATTAATTGTTGGTACCTCTACATGATTGACATAGCTGTTGGATGATCTTATTTGCATATGTCTCATTATGAACTGCTTAAGTATTAGCCATAGCATGAGAATATATGCATCATATGAGCAAATGTGTTCGTGAAAGTTCTTTTATCGCTCAGTTGTTAACTCGAATTGCTTGAGGACAAGCAATAAGCTAAGCTTGGGGGAGTTGATACGTCCAAAACGTATCTACTTTCCCGAACACTTTTGCTATTGTTTTGCCTCTAATATGTGTATTTTGGATACAACTAACACGGACTAACGCCGTTTTCAGCAGAACTCGCTCCGGTGTCTCGTTTTTGTGCAGTAAATCCAACTTTCGGGAAAATCCTCGGAATTTATGCGAAGGCCCTATTTTACCAAAATATTGGCGGAGCCGTAAGGGCAAGAGAGGTGGAGGCCCGAGGGCCCCACACCACATGGCGGCGCGGCCTGTGGGGGCCGCGCGGCCATGTGGTGTGGCCCCTCGGCCGGCCTCCGACGCCCCCTTCGGACTACTTATTGGTTTCGACCTGAAAACGCACGGGGAGAAGTCGAAGTCGCCGAAACCCTCCGGAGAGCCGCCACATCGCGAAACTCCGTCGCGGGAGCCGAAGTCTCCGTTCGGCACTCCGCCGGACGGGGAATTGGAGGAGATCTTCACCGCCATCACCGCCAACGCCTCTCCATCGACCAGCCATGTTTCCCCCATCCATGTGTGAGTAATTCCCCCGCTGTAGGCTGAAGGGGATGGTAGGGATTGGATGAGATTAGTCATGTAATAGTCATAAGATTGTTAGGGCATAGTGCCTAGTATCCGTAGATGTCACTTTTATGATATTGTTGCAACTTGTTATGCTTAATGCTTGTCACTAGGGCCCGAGTGCCATGATCTCAGATCTGAACATGTTATTGATTCATGAAGATATTCGTTGTTTATGATCTTACCTGCAAGTTGTATACACATGTCGCCGTCCGGAACCAATGGCCCCGAAGTGACGTAAATCGGGACAACCGGAGGGGATGGTAGTGATGTGAGGATCACATGTGTTCACGGAGTGTTAATGCTTTGCTCCGGTACTCTATTAAAAGGAGTACCTTAATATCCAAGTAGTTTCCCTAGAGGCCCGACTGCCACCGAGCTGGTAGGACGAAGATGTTGTGCAAGTTTCTCATTGCGAGCACGTACGACTAAATATGGAACACATGCCTATTGATTGATTAGTACTTGGATACCGTTTTATTATTATCCGCAAATGCCCTCGCTTTGATCGTTATATGAGTTTCTCTCATCCATGCAACGCCCGTTAAATTCGTCCCCGTGCCTACGTATTTTAATCCTGCTGTTTACTACAATCACTACTCGCTGTCTTTATTTCACCGCTGCCGTTATTTCACTATTTCCACTGCCATAAAACTATTACTATCGATAAACTCTTGCGAGCAAGTCTGTTTCCAGGTGCAGCTGAATTGACAACTCCGCTGTTAAGGCTTACAAGTATTCTTTGTCTCCCCTTGTGTCGAATCAATAAATTGGGTAATACTTCCCTCGAAGACTGTTGCGATCCCCTATACTTGTGGGTCATCAACGACTAAATATGGAAAACATGCCTACATGATTAATGAATTGATGTTCTTTCTTAATGCCTTATCAATCCTATCAATTGCCCAACTGTAATTTGTTCACCCAACACTTGTTATTGGAGAGTTACCACTAGTGTAGATAGTCGGGAACCTCGGTCCATCTCGCATCATTATATACTCGTTCTACATGTCATTGGAAGTAGTATCAACTATTCTCTGGTGCCATTGCTCTCATATTTCTATTACCGCTGTCGTGTTATCGTTACTATTGCTCTCATATCATCGCTACTTTCACATCACCCTCGTTGCTAGTGCTTTTCCAAGTGCAGCTGAATTGACAACTCAGTTGTTAAGGCTTATAAGTATTCTTTACCTCCCCTTGTGTCGAATCAATAAATTTGGGTTTTACTTCCCTCGAAGACTGTTGCGATCCCCTATACTTGTGGGTCATCAGTGAGCAATATCACAAAGATATTTATCCACAAAGAAACATGCACACACAAAATGGATACTCAAGAAATATAGTATGATATCCCAAAATGAAGTCATGCAATATACCAATAAGAATTTTTGCTTAATAGCATGGCCAAAGGCTCAATTTTGTCTTATTGTACATTCATGAACTTCAACCACAAACATCTAAAATACATCACAAATATCAACAAGGGATAGAAGTTAGTTGAGATGCATTTAGAAAGGCAACAAGTATCACAAGCGAGGATACCAAAAGAAATAACTAAATTTGCACTTTCATCTATATTACACACGTGAGAGCCTTGAGGAATTGATATGCAATAAAATTGCTAGATGGGCATATATGGGATGGGTGAATCATGAGCATGATTTTATATACTTCCCAACATATGTACCTGATACGTCTCCGACGTATCGATAATTTCTTATGTTCCATGCTACATTATTGATGATATCTACATGTTTTATACACATTATATGTCGTATTTACGCATTTTCCGGCACTAACCTATTAACAAGATGCCGAAGAGCCAGATTCGTTGTTTTCGCTGTTTTTGGTTTCAGAAATCCTAGTAAGGAAATATTCTCGGAATTGGACGAAATCAACGCCCAGGGTCCTATTTTTGCACGAAGCTTCCAGAAGACCGAGGGGGAAAGGAAGTGGGGCCACGAGGCGCCGCCACACTAGGGCGGCGCGGCCCAGGCCTTGGCCGCGCGGCCCTAGCGTGTGGGGCCCTCGTGTGGCCCCCCGCGTTGCCCTTCCGCCTACTTAAAGTCTTCATCGCGAAACCCTCTGTACCGAGAGCCACGATACGGAAAACCTTCCAGAGACGCCGCCGCCGCCAATCCCATCTCGGGGGATTCAGGAGATCGCCTCCGGCACCCTGCCGGAGAGGGGAATCATCTCCCGGAGGACTCTTCATCGCCATGATCGCCTCCGGAGTGATGAGTGAGTAGTTCACCCCTGGACTATGGGTCCATAGCAGTAGCTAGATGGTCGTCTTCTCCTAATTGTGCTTCATTGTTGGATCTTGTGAGCTGCCTAACATGATCAAGATCATCTATCTGTAATTATATATGTTGTGTTTGTCGGGATCCGATGGATAGAGAATACTATGTTATGGTGATTATCAATCTATTACCTATGTGTTGTTTATGATCTTGCATGCTCTCCGTTATTAGTAGAGGCTCGGCCAAGTTTTTGCTCTTAACTCCAAGAGGGAGTATTTATGCTCGATAGTGGGTTCATGCCTCCATTAAATCTGGGACGAGTGACGAAAGTTCTAAGGTTGTGGATGTGCTCGTTGCCACTAGGGATAAAACATTGATGCTATGTCTAAGGATGTAGTTGTTGATTACATTACGCACCATACTTAATGCAATTGTCTCGTTGCTTGCAACTTAATACTGGAAGGGGTTCGGATGATAACCTGAAGGTGGACTTTTTAGGCATAGATGCATGCTGGATGGCGGTCTATGTACTTTGTCGTAATGCCCTGATTAAATCTCACTATATTTATCATATCATGTATGTGCATTGTTATGCCCTTTCTATTTGTCAATTGCCCGACTGTAATTTGTTCACCCAACATGCTTTAATCTTATGGGAGAGACACCTCTAGTGAACTGTGGACCCCGGTCCTATTCTTTACATCGCATACAATCTACTGCAATTGTTCTTTATCGTTTTCTTCGCAAACAATCATCTTCCACACAATACGGTTAATCCTTTGTTACAGCAAGCCGGTGAGATTGACAACCTCACTCGTTTCGTTGGGGCAAAGTACTTTGGTTGTGTTGTGCGGGTTCCACGTTGCCGCCGAATCCCCGGTGTTGCGCCGCATCACATTTCGCCACCATCAACCTTCAACGTGCTTCTTGGCTCCTCCTGGTTTGATTAAACCTTGGTTTCTTTCCGAGGGAAAACTTGCCACTCGTGCGCATCATACCTTCCTCTTGGGGTTCCCAACGGACGTGTACATCTACGCGCATCAAGCTCTGTTTTCTGGCGTCGTTGCCGGGGAGATCAAGACACGCTGCAAGGGGAGTCTCCACTTCCCAATCTCTTTACTTTGTTTTTGTCTTGCTTTATTTTATTTACTACTTTGTTTGCTGCACCTAAACAAAACACACAAAAATTAGTTGCTAGTTTTACTTTATTTACTGTCTTGCTCTCTATATCAAAAACACAAAAAAAATTAGTTACTTGCATTTAGTTTACTTTTGTTATCATGTCTAGCTCTGTACATGTTACTTCTTCACCTGAGGAATTAGTTTTTACTTTTAAACAAGGGGATGAGGAAAGTTTTAAAGATGCTTGGTCCAGGATTTTTACTTCTTATCGTAAAGCTGAACCTCAAATGACTCTAAGTTTGCTCCTTAGTAATTTTTATTTTGGTCTTATGATTCGCTATAGATATGCCTTGGATGCTGTAGTGGGGGGAGATTTCCTTCATTGTAATGGGGATCAAGCTTTTAACGCCATAAAGAAGTTGGTTGCATCACATGATTCAGCTAATAACTTTGATTCAGCCCTTATTAGCATTTATAATAGATTAAACACTCTTGAGACAAGTGCATCTCGCTTGAATGAAAATTATAGATATGTTCGTAACCGTCTTGATCAAGTTTTAGTGAACTCTGAACCTTCATTATGGGATCCTACTGTTAAAATTGTTATCAGTGACCAAACTCTTCATGCCAATTGTGATATTATGTCTGAATTTTGCTTAATGCCTAAGAGTATTCATGAATCTTTGCAACTTTGGGGATTCATTGAAGGGGGAGAAGGAATAACTCTTATTGATAACTCTGTTATAATTCCTAAAGGAATAGCTGCGGGTGTGCATACAACCATTCTTGGTAGAACAATATCCATTGATTATCTTGTTATTGAATGTGCAGGAACAGAACAAATCACACTCGGAAGATCCCTGCTGAAACTATTGGGAGCATTCATAGATATGGGAGAAGGAACCCTAAAGTTCACCTCTACACCCGGGGGTAGACATGTATTCCCTAAACCAAAGAGTAAGAAAAAGAACAAGAAAGGTAAAGGTAAAGCACAAGGTAATGTTGATGCTTCATCTCTTGATAATACTTGAATTACACTTTCTGCGCCTAGCTGAAAGGCGTTAAAGAAAAACACTTCTTGGGAGATAACCCATGTGTTTATTTTACTACAGCAATTTTTGTTTTATTGAGTCTTGGAAGTTGTTTACTACTGTAGCAACCTCTCCTTATCATGTTTTTGTGCCAAGTAAAGTTTCTATGTTAAAGTTGATGTTATATTTGGGATCGCTGCACAGAATCAGCATTGCTGTCTGTCACGAATTCTGGCATAAGTCTCTGAAAAAAATTCTAAAAAATCTGCAAAATTAAGAGCGTGATCCTCAGATATGTACGCAACTTTCATTAGTTTTGAGTTTTTCCATTTGAGCAAGTCTAGTGCCCCTTTCAGGTTCGTCTTTACGGACTGTTCTGTTTTTTACAGATTCTGCCTTTTATTTCGCATTGCCGTATTTGCTATGTTGGATGAATTCCTTTGATCCATTAATGTCCAGTAGCTTTGTGCAATGTCCAGAAGTGTTAAGAATGATTTTGTCACCTCTGAATATGTGAATTTTTAATTGTGCACTAACCCTCTAATGAGTTTGCTTGAAGTTTGGTGTGAAGGAAGTTTTCAAGGGTCAATAGAGGAGTATGATATACTATGATCAAGAGGAGTGAAAGTTCTAAGCTTGGGGATGCCCCCGTGGTTCATCCCTGCATATTTTAAGAAGACTCAAGCGTCTAAGCTTGGGGATGCCCAAGGCATCCCCTTCTTCATCGACAACATCATCAGGTTCCTCCCCTGGAACTATATTTTTATTCAGTCACATCTTATGTACTTTGCTTGGAGCGTCGGTTTGTTTTGTTTTTGTTTTTGTTTGAATAAAATGGATCCTAGCATTCACTCGTATGGGAGAGAGACACGCTCCGCTGTTGCATATGGACAAATATGTCCTTAGGCTTTACTCATAATGTTCAAGGCGAAGGTTGAAATTTCTTCGTTAAATTGTTATATGGTTGGAATCGGGAAATGCTACATGTAGTAATTCTAAAATGTCTTGGATAATGTGATACTTGGCAATTGTTGTGCTCATGATTAAGCTCTTCCATCATATACTTTGCACCCATTAATGAAGAAATACGTAGAGCTTGCTAAAATTTGGTTTGCATATTTGGTCTCTCTAAGGTCTAGATAATTTCTAGTATTGAGTTTTGAACAACAAGGAAGACGGTGTAGAGTCTTATAATGTTTACAATATGTCTTTTATGTGAGTTTTGCTGCACCGGTTCATCCTTGAGTTTGCTTCAAATAACCTTGCTAGCCTAAACCTTGTATCGAGAGGGAATACTTCTCATGCATCCAAAATCCTTGAGCCAACCACTATGCCATTCGTGTCCACCATACCTACCTACTACATGGTATTTCTCCGCCATTCCAAAGTAAATTGCTTGAGTGCTACCTTTAAAATTCCATCATTCGCCTTTGCAATATATAGCTCATGGGACAAAATAGCCTTAAAAACTATTGTGGTATTGAATATGTACTTATGCACTTTACCTCTTATTAAGTTGCTTGTTGTGCGATAACCATGCTTATGGGGACGCCATCAACTCTTTGTTGAATATCATGTGAGTTTATATGCATGTCCGTCTTGTCTGAAGTAAGAGAGATCTACCACCTTAATGGTTAGAGCATGCATATTGTTAGAGAAGACCATTGGGCCGCTAACTAAAGCCATGAATCATGGTGGAAGTTTCAGTTTTGGACATATATCCTCAATCTCATATGAGAACACTAATTGTTGCCACATGCTTATGCATTAAAGAGGAGTCCACTATCTGTTGTCCATGTTGTCCCGGTATGGATGTCTAAGTTGAGAATAATCAAAAGCGAGAAATCCAAAATGCGAGCTTTCTCCTTAGACCTTTGTACGAGGCGGCATGGAGGTACCCCTTTGTGACACTTGGTTAAAACATGTGTATTGCGATGATCCGGTAGTCCAAGCTAATTAGGACAAGGTGCGGGCACTATTAGTATACTATGCATGAGGCTTGCAACTTGTAAGATATAATTTACATAATACATATGCTTTATTACTACCGTTGACAAAATTGTTTCATGTTTTCAAAATAAAAGCTCTAGCACAAATATAGCAATCGATGCTTTCCTCTTTGAAGGACCTTTCTTTTACTTTTATTGTTGAGTCGGTTTACCTATCTCTCTCCACCTTAAGAAGCAAACACTTGTGTGAACTGTGCATTGATTCCTACATACTTGCATATTGCACTTGTTATATTACTTTACATTGACACTATCCATGAGATATACATGTTATAAGTTGAAAGCAACCGCTGAAACTTAATCTTCCTTTGTGTTGCTTCAATACCTTTACTTTGATTTATTGCTTTATGAGTTAACTCTTATGCAAGACTTATTGATGCTTGTCTTGAAGTACTATTCATGAAAAGTCTTTGCTTTATGATTCATTTGTTTACTCATGTCATTACCATTGTTTTGATCGCTGCATTCATTACATATGTTTACAATAGTATGATCAAGGTTATGATGGCATGTCACTCCGGAAATTATCCTTGTTATCGTTTACCCGCTCGGGACGAGCAGAACTAAGCTTGGGGATGCTGATACGTCTCCGACGTATCGATAATTTCTTATGTTCCATGCTACATTATTGATGATATCTACATGTTTTATACACATTATATGTCGTATTTACGCATTTTCCGGCACTAACCTATTAACAAGATGCCGAAGAGCCGATTCTTGTTTTCTGCTGTTTTTGGTTTCAGAAATCCTAGTAAGGAAATATTCTCGGAATTGGACGAAATCAACGCCCAGGGTCCTATTTTTGCACGAAGCTTCCAGAAGACCGAGGGGGAAAGGAAGTGGGGCCACGAGGCGCCACCACCCTAGGGCGGCGCGGCCCAGGCCTTGGCCGCGCGGCCCTAGCGTGTGGGGCCCTCGTGTGGCCCCCCGCGTTGCCCTTCCGCCTACTTAAAGTCTTCGTCGCGAAACCCTCTGTACCGAGAGCCACGATACGGAAAACCTTCCAGAGACGCCGCCGCCGCGAATCCCATCTCGGGGGATTCGGGAGATCGCCTCCGGCACCTCGCCGGAGAGGGGAATCATCTCCCGGAGGACTCTTCATCGCCATGATCGCCTCCGGAGTGATGAGTGAGTAGTTCACCCCTGGACTATGGGTCCATAGCAGTAGCTAGATGGTCGTCTTCTCCTAATTGTGCTTCATTGTTGGACCTTGTGAGCTGCCTAACATGATCAAGATCATCTATCTGTAATTCTATATGTTGTGTTTGTCGGGATCCGATGGATAGAGAATACTATGTTATGGTGATTATCAATCTATTACCTATGTGTTGTTTATGATCTTGCATGTTCTCCGTTATTAGTAGAGGCTCTGGCCAAGTTTTTGCTCTTAACTCCAAGAGGGAGTATTTATGCTCGATAGTGGGTTCATGCCTCCATTAAATGCGGGACGAGTGACGGAAAGTTCTAAGGTTGTGGATGTCTTGTTGCCACTAGGGATAAAACATTGATTCTATGTCTAAGGATGTAGTTGTTGATTACATTACGCACCATACTTAATGCAATTGTCTGTTGCTTGCAACTTAATACTGGAAGGGGTTCGGATGATAACACTGAAGGTGGACTTTTTAGGCATAGATGCATGCTCGGATGGCGGTCTATGTACTTTGTCGTAATGCCTCGATTAAATCTCACTATATTTATCATATCATGTATGTGCATTGTTATGCCCTTTCTATTTGTCAATTGCCCGACTGTAATTTGTTCACCCAACATGCTTTAATCTTATGGGAGAGACACCTCTAGTGAACTGTGGACCCCGGTCCTATTCTTTACATCGCATACAATCTACTGCAATTGTTCTTTACTATTTTCTTCGCAAACAATCATCTTCCACACAATACGGTTAATCCTTTGTTACAGCAAGCCGGTGAGATTGACAACCTCACTGTTTCGTTGGGGCAAAGTACTTTGGTTGTATTGTGCAGGTTCCACGTTGGCGCCGGAATCCCTGGTGTTGCGCCGCATCACATTTCGCCACCATCAACCTTCAACGTGCTTCTTGGCTCCTCCTGGTTCGATTAAACCTTGGTTTCTTTCTGAGGGAAAACTTGCCACTGTGCGCATCATACCTTCCTCTTGGGGTTCCCAACGGACGTGTACATCTACGCGCATCAGTACTCATCTCAAATTACTCACATTCGCAATAAAGAGGTTTCGTTAAGACTTTAGCAAGAAGCACAATATTTGCAAACAAAGAGATTCATGCCAAGATGCAACCACATGGTTGGATGCTAGAAAAAGATGCATGAGAAGATACTTGTTACCGAGATAGCATTGGTGTGGATGTAGTAGATATGTGTTCGTTGACCATCCTAGCTTGCCTCAAGTTACCATTGAGTCACCACTTCTCCCCAAGAGTGAGACAAGCATCCAATGCATATCCATTGTACCTAACACAAAGGTAAGTACAAAAAGGTCCCCAAACTAATTGGGTCCGAAGTAGTTAGACACACTACAACATATAGGACAAACTCCACAATACTATGTGCATATAGATATGAAATTGAATTTCATGCACATCTTAGCCAAATTAGGATTTGATGGAGTTTACCCTATATATTGGATCAAAGAAAGTAACACATGCCATAAGATAGACATAAATTAAAGATGCATGCACAATACTTTCAAGAACCAAAGGAAGATATAATTTGGACAAAACACCAAATAAATCAAGAGACAATGGTTGTCCAAATTATATCAAAGAATCAAATCAACACAAGATTGACTCCAACGAATTATCTCATTATAAGAAGCTAATTAAATCTAAACACCAAGGAATGAGATATAACCAACTCCCAAGAGAGCAAGGTTCCAACAACTAAACCAAACCCTCGAAACTTTTTATGATGGCACAAAGTACCAAAAAGAAAATTTATGTCTCCCAAAACCAAATTGTTGATAATGATTAAGAGATGTTAAGCCTTCTAACAAATATAGGAGAGCTCCCCCAAGATTAGTGCATTATCTAGGATTTTGCATATGAATACAAAATGCACAAAACTAGGATCATCACGCTACCTATATGTACTAAAAAATGCTAAGAAAGTTTGAAAAGACAAATTAAATCCATAAGATGCAAGGAAGACACATATGGGAGTCAAAGAACAACACATTCATGGCAATAAATAAGATAATTTAAACACACGAGCCAATGTAAATATGATCAATAAATTTCTACCTCATAATAGATTGCCAATTGTCCTAGGACACAAGGTATTAGGAAATAATTCCCGGTGGTAGTTTGTAAGTATATGTAAGATCATATTTACACCAAATAAAGCATATGGTAAAAGATAAGAGTTAACCATCATGCAAAGAGAGTTTCTTGATAGCTTCAATTAGTCATACCAACATGCAAAGGAATTAATAGTATTCATACCAACATGTAAAGCAATTAATAGTATTCATACCAACATGCAAAGCACTTAATAGTATTCAAAACAACATGCAAAGAACTTAATAGTATTCATACCAACATGCAAAGCAATTAATAGTATGACTTGAAGCATATGGTTTTCCAAAAATGTATTGAGGGACACATTGTGAAAAACCATGCCAAGAAAAACTTTCACAAAAAAATATCCACAAAGATATTAGCAATGAAGCCATTAAGCAAATTGGAACTTGTTTGAGAAAACATGTCACATATGAGAGATAATTTACAATATCAATTCTATGTGACACAACCTCAAATGTTCACATTTCCTAGGCTTGTAATATGCACAAAGCTTATTACTCCCCCATAATGTGATAAGGAATTTATTTTCACAAGAGGCAAATAAGATCCAACTAGAGATATTAATGGACATTAGAATTTGAATTTCTCATGAAGATGACATACCACATAGAGACTAGATAATCTTGCAATATCAATTCTAAGTGATATTCCTCATATACACACATTGTTAAGATTGTGAAATTCCTAAAGGCATATCACTCCCTCAAAATGTTATAGTTCATTAATCTCTCATAAGAGCCATATAAGATACAACAAGATGCAAAGAGGCTCCAACACAAGCACAAATACGTGGTGTGCAACCTAACATTCATAGACTTGTTTTCTCAAGAAAAACAAGTAGGATGCACAACATATACAAACACATGTTAGGAACAAAACTAACACATGCAAAGGGGCGAGTAACTTTCAATATAAATGAGTTGAGCACATGTTACCGCAAGGAGGAACATCGAATACATGATAGAAGAAAGATAACCAAAAGACTTGGCTTGAGATAATATAAATGATGAAGATCCCTTAATTCTTCATGATGTAGCCAAGTCTCCAATGCCCTCCAAAAAGCACCTATTGATCAAATTTTGGATTGTTGGTCCCCAACTAAGTTGGGTCCTAAGAGGTTAGTCACAATAGGCTTGGCAACCCAAATGGTTCTTTTCTTGACACCACTTTGAGCACCAACATATTTGGCAAACACATTGCCACCCTCATCCTTACGAAGAGAATAAACATCATCAATGGTGATAGAGTTGGATGAGGTACCAATAGTGCACAAGGAGGAGATGTGGCCCTTCTCACGGCATATGTAGCAAGTTCTTTTCTTCTCCTTCTTCTCACTAGGTTTCTCCACAATGGGAGCATTGGCTTGTTTCTTCTTGGGAAGTGGCATTTCTTCAACTTGAGGTTGAATATGAGTTTGAGCTTGAGGCCGCTTCCCTTTTTGCTTCTTCTTCAAAGGGAAATATCTAACATGGTGCCCTTCAGTATTGCACTTGAAGCAAACAATCTTGGCCCGGTGTTTGACTTGTACTTGGCCATTCTTATTCTTGTTGTTCTTGGACTTGTTCTTGTTGTTGGATTTGAATCCAAGTCCACTCTTGTCACTGGGGGATTGTTGCACACTCAACATCGTGTCAAGTTTGCATTTCCCTTCATGACCCTTTACTAAGTCATTCTTCAAAGAAGTGACTTGGGCCTTGAGCTCTTTGATTTCCTCTACATGGTTAGTAACAACACAAGTACTAGAGGAAGTAGAATCTTCATTGTTAGAGCAACAAGGAAAGGAAGATAATTCATCACAAGATTTAGCAATATTATGAGTGGATGAATTACTAGGACTAGCACATGGCAATATAGCATTTTGAATAGTAGTGCTAGTATCCACATAAGGCTCACAAGGTGTTGCCTTTGACATGATAGCCTCATGAGCTAACTTTAGCCTATCATGAGAGGCTAGAAGATCCTCATGGGAGCTAGAAAGCTTTCCATGATTTTCTTCCAATTTCCCATAATTGCAAGTTAGCAAATCAAGTTGAGCCCTTAGCTCAACATTCTCCTTCAAGATAGATGCTTCACAAGAAGTAGAGTTAGTAGCACAAGCATCATCACAAGACATATTAAGAAGAGATGGTAACATAGCATGCTCTTTTAAATAGGAAGCTTGAAGTTGCTCATGGGACTTGGTGAGGATAGAGTGTTCGCTCTCCAAGACCTTGTGGGACTTGCCTAGATCATCTAGATCCTTAACAAGTTTATCATGACCAACACCAACTTTGGAATTTTCCTTTTTAAGCATTTTTACTTGAGCTTTAGCATGGTCTCTTTCCTTAGTGAGTCTAGAAACTATTTCATTTTGAGACACTTCAAGGGTTTCAAGTTGCTCTTCTAGAGAGGCTACGGTATCTTGTTCTTCTTCAAGATCATTCTTTAAGGATGCTACATCATTGGCATACTCTCGTTCAAGAGCACCCTTTTTATCAATGGTGTTCTCATGCATCCAAATAAGTTTTTGGCTCTCAATAGCGGTAGTCAAGATTTCAAAGAAGTGAGTGCTAGCAATTTTATCTTTGCAAATAACCTTGAATACGCTCTCACCCTTATCGCGTAGAGAGACAACCCAATCCTCTTCTTCATATTCATCCTCATCCTTATCACCACGAGACATATTAGGTTCCATGGTAGGAGGTACCGTGGAATCCTTGGCCATAAGGCATATATGAGGACCGTGAGATAAAGATGAGGAGTTACTTGAGGCTCCTTTCAAGATCTTGTCTTGACCAATAGAATCTTTGGTTTCCTCTACATTGTTAGACACACAACAACTAGAGGAAATAGAATCATTTTTATCATGGCCACAAGACAATACAAGCATATCATCATTAGATTTTTTCAAGCAACTTACACATGATATGCAAGGACTATCAACACAAGCATGTAAATCATTTCTAGTGCTAGATGTGTTTAAGTCCAAAGATGAAGGATTGCAATGAGATAGAGATGAAGAATCATCAATAGTAAGCTCAATATCAATATTGCAATTTTCATCACCACTCACCATATCATTACCTTGTGTCTTACCACACTTTGGTGAAGTGGATGAAGATGAGAGCTCATCGCGGTCGGAAGTGGAAGCAATACAATCATCCTCAATAATATTGGACACATCATATTTATCTTGAAGCTTTGTCCATAATTCATGAGCGCTCTCAAAAGGCATGATTGAAGAAGTAACTACATTGGTCACAACGATGGAAAACACATGAGAAGCAAGAGCATCGAGACAAGAGTTTTTCTCCTCCTCAAGAGATAAATTTTGAGGATCCTTAGGAGAAGAAAAACCCATGTCAAGAAATCGCTCCATGTCCGGGGACATACGCCGCAAAATATTAAGCACATAAATTTTCCATAGATCATAATTTGTGCCATCAAATATAAACAAGTTATTGTGCGCTAATCCCCTAACCGACATCTTTACTCTCAAGGCGGTGAAGCCTAAGAATGAGAGACCTTGCTGCGATACCAATTGAAAGGACACGGATGTCGCCTAGGGGGGGGGTGAATAGGCGATTTACAAACTTTTACGAGATGGGCTTAACAAATGCGGAATAAAACTAGCGTTTACTTTGTCAAGCCCAAAGCCTATATACTATTGTTCACCTATGTGCACCAACAACTTATTCTAAGCAATGGTTCACCTATGTGCACCAACAACTTATGCTAAGCAATACAAGCAAGTATGTGATAGCAAGATATATATAACTTCAAGCACGATGGCTATCACAAGGTAAAGTGCATAAGTAAAGAGCTCGGGTATAGAGATAACCGAGGCACGCGGGAGACGATGATTTATCCCGGAGTTCACACTCTTACGAGTGCTAATCTCCGGTGGAGAGGTGCGGTTGCTTAGTGCTCCCGAACGCCACAAGAGGCTCACCTTGAGGTGTGGTTGCTCGATGCACACCAACGCCACAAAGGCCTCACCCCAAGATGCGGTACTCACACCACACACCGAACGCCACGAAGGCGCCTCACCTAAATCTCCGGTGACCCTCGCCACAAAGGCCTAGGTCACGGTTCCACTAAGGGATTTCCTTCGAGGCGGAAACCGGGCCTTACACAAAGATTGGGGCACACATCCACAACTTAATTGGAGGCTCCCAACAAATCGCCACAAAGGCGTAGAATCCGTCTAGGGTTCCAAGAACCCAAGAGTAACAACCTTCTTGCTTTCACCACCACGAATCACCGTGGAGAACTCAAACCGATGCACCAAATGCAATGGCAAGAACACCACAAAGATGCTCAAGTCCTTCTCTCTCAAATTCCAACAAAGCTACAAAACCTATTGGGGAAATAAGAGAGGAAGAACAAAGGAATTCACAAAGAACACCAAGATCAAGATCTAGAGAGTTCCACTCACAAAGAGATGGATTTGATTGGTAGAAGTGTAGATCTAGATCTCCTCTCTCTTTTCCCTCAAATGGGGGCAAGAATCATGGAGGGATTGAGAGATAGTGCAAGCTTCTCTAGTTCAACAATGGAGAAGAGAGAGAGTGAGAAAAGCAACAGCCCAAGGAGGAAGAAGGGGGTATTTATACCCCCCCCAAGAAAATCGAGCCGTTGGGCAAAACCAGGGCCGGATAATCCGGCCTAAGTAAGGGCTGGATAATCCCCCCCCCCCCGGATAATCCGGCCTCAGGGACAAAACCTGGTAAAAATCTGGACAAAAGTCCGGCCCCTGTTTAGAGCTACTTTTCTTCTAGTCCTTAGCCAATTTCGAGGGGGCCGGATATTTCCGAAATATCCGGCCCGGAAAATCTGGCCTGGCAAACTGCAGAAACACCAAAACTAAAACGGGCATAACTTTAGCATCCGGACTCCGATTTTGATGATCTTGGGCTTGTTTTGAAGCTAGGAACAAGCCCTACAAGATCATGCAGGAAACCATCATATTACAACAAGGTAGGATAGAAACAAATGATGAAAGGTTTGACCTATGTAAAAAAGACATACCGGTAAAACCTCCAATCTCGAAAATGCAACAAGTTGCCCGTGCAAAAACCATTCTTGATGAACTAGAGCTTGTCATGAGAATAAGCTCAAGCTCTAAATCATCACATGGATAAGATCCAAATAACAACCAAGAAAGATGATGAACCAAACTCGAAAACGCAACAAGTGATCTATGCGAAATCCGTTTTCGATGAACTAGAGCTTGTCATGAGAATAAGCACAAGCTCTAAAACATCACATGGATAAGTTCCAAATAACAACCAAGAAAGATGATGCAAGGATGCAAAGGTTAGAGCTCTCTCCGAACGATACGATCGAGTTACTCACTCGAGAGCCCTCTTGATAGTACGGCAACTAAACTATAAACCGGTCTCCAACTACACTATGAGACCGGTGAGAAAGAAACCCTATCAAGAGCAAACCTTATACTTGCGCATTCCACTTGAGCTCGATGATGACGATCTTGACCTCAACAAGATGGAACGCCTTTCTTGATTGTGCTTGCTTGATGAAGTCTTGTGGATTGCTCCCACATAATCCACCATGGGAGAGCTTCTTCTTTGGCGCATCTTCACATATCCATGATCACCATATGGATGGCAAGAGTCAAGCAAAGGATCTCTTCGAGATGGCTCATCTTGAACTTGCACTTCATTTCTTCATGTAAAGCTTCAAGCATATGATCTCTTCAAGTTGGCTCATCTTGAACTTGCACTTCATTTCTTCATGTTGATGTCTTGAAGTAACTTGAGGGCTCACTTCATCTTCATCTTCAAGACATACTTGACACTTGATATCCTTCATCAATTTCTTCTTATTGCAACCTTGAAGCCAACATATGGTTCAAGCATTGCCTGTGGACAACACCTACAAATATAACTCAATGCAAACATTAGTCCATAGGGATTGTCATTAATTACCAAACCACACATGGGGGCTCCATGCACTTTCACCTGCCACTAGTCAGCTAGCAACACCTTCAGAAGTCACTCATTTCTCCTACTGGTCGATTAAACCTAGGTTTCGTACTGAGAGAAAACTTGTTGTTGTGCTCATCACACCTTCCTCTTGGAGTTTCCCAACCGCTTCCACAACAATGCTCAGCAAGATTGTCTGAAACACGATGATGGGAGAGATACGTTCTCGGAAAACTAATGTGACACTAAATTAATGATGAGAGAGATCATAGCGATAGCATAGTTAGATATTGTATTATAGAACGTTGAACTAGAAAAATAAATACTATAGATCATAAGTAGATACCGTATCAATTAGGTAGATACGTATCAACTAGATCTTGCACATAATTTTGCATTTGGATTCTATCAATAAAAAATAAGAAAATTGTGATACTACATGATACCACGCATTATGAATATAGTATAATATAATAGTATCTTATACATGGTGATAATACACATTGTGACTAGTCTAAGGGCATATACAATGAGATGCCATCGGTCTTCTCTTATAGTTGCTATGTAGGATATTTTATGTGTTGGAAGAGATAGAATAGAGAAAGAAAAGATTGTCTTTTCTTAGCTATAAGAGATAATACCTTAAAAAATAAGAGAAGACAACTTTCCTCATTGTACCCTATGCGGCTATGATTTCCCTAGCAACATAATTTTCCTACTAAAATTAATTAATCTCATTAATTGCAAGGATGGAAAAATGAGATAGCACTAAACACATGTATAATTGGCTGACGTCAGCCTTACCTTATGGTCGCCACATCAGATTTTTTGCTTAGTTAGAGGAGACAGAATGAAGAAAAGAGAAGGTTGCCTCCCTTAGCCAAGGGATGATTTCTTAGAAAGTAAGAAAAGACTATTTTCTCCATTGCACCATGTATCTTCCTTTATCAACTCAACTTCCTACTAAAATTAATTGATTCTTAGTAATTGCTAGAGATGGCATTAAAAGATATAATGCATTGTACCAGCTACTTCCTCCATCCACAAATAAGTGGACATCTAGCTCTAAACTTTGTCCACAAAAAAGTGTACTCATATCTTCTAAATGCTCTTTAATTGCTTCTCTCTCGTCGCACGAAATTCAAACCCAATATTATTGATCACATGTTCTCCTTATTTTCTACAAGCACTTAGCTCATTAGAGGTGAAATAATTAAAGATGAGAGATGCATCTTTCCAAAGCATTTTTCATTTCACTTCATAATTTATCTTGAAAAACCCGCATGTATACTTATTTATGGACGGATGGAGTATATTTAATGTCTTCTCTAAATGACGTGCACGGCTAGCCTTCTCTAACATTGTACATATCCTAACGTATTATACATGATATAGTTATTATCTTTCTTGAAGATATGGAGGGCTAAAATAAGGCATGCCTTTCTAAAAAAAAAGGCATGCCTTATTTACATTTGTACACTCCTTATGCTGCAATTATGATGCCGCGTATAACCTATGCCGAGAGAGACGCCACTCTTTATGATCCTCCTCAAATTGGCCAGACAACCGACCATAAGTGCGCCACCAAAAGCCCTTTACGCATCCGGTGCGCCTCCATATATGGCAATTTTTAAAGGAGGAACCAGTGCCATGTTTATCCTGCACACCTTCCTTAACACATATGACCTCATTGGCTTTTGCAGCCTAATAAATTGCATGTGTCGGCTAATTTGGATTAGAGCCCTTCTGTTATTCCAGGTGACAAGTAATTGCGTCCCTCTGGCGCCCAAAGAAGGCAATGCGTGTCAGTCAATACATCGCGCTGTATCCGCAGCGGTTAACACTTTCCTAATTGATTAAGGTAAATTATTACTTGCCAAAGTTTGCTGCAAGCCGGCGAATATATATAATCCCTCCACGCCTAGCTGCGCTTTCCGAAGCACCGAGCCGAAGGCAAGCGCACTCGATCGCCAGGCGTGGGAGAGATTATACTTGTTTAAGGTTCGCCAGGCAAGGTCGATGGAGGGAGAGAAGAAGGTGGCCGCCATGGAGGAGGTGAAAGGGAAGGAGACGACGGCGGAGGCGGTGGCCGCCGACGTGAGCCTGAAGCAGCTGTCCAAGAAGCTCGATGACTTCGCCAAGGAGAGGGACTGGGAGAAGCACCATAGCCCGAGGAACCTCCTGCTTGCCATGGTTTGTTTCCCTCTTTCTTCCGCTCTCTTCTTCCTTCCTCGAGTCATACTTCTTTTGTTCTTTGTCTGTTTGTCAACACCTAAATCTCCACGCAATCGGCGTAGGTAATTTTCGGACCTTCCTAATTTTCCTTTAGTCACAGCAGTCAGGTGTCCATCGAGATTTTGTTTCATTAAAACAGAAAATTACTATTGAGGTGCACAAGAAGCTTAGGTTTCTGTTTCTTGTAGCGTCCCTCACAAATTATTTAGATTTCATTCTCTATTCTAGGTGAGTCCGCATCAGTAACTAGTGTGTCCCTGTTCGATAGCCTAACATTTTCTTTTATCAGGGATTTATATTTTTACACATCAAATTCAGTACTAGTACTTTTTATGTCGTCTCTCTCCACCCTTACAATTTTCTTTGGAACCCCAGAATTCTGTATTATAATGCCTACTGTTACATGTCTCAGAGGCTGCACTGCACCAACTAGTTATTAGTCAGAGTATTTTCATTAGTTTATTCTGAAAAATAAATAGTCAGCATTGATCTTTGAAACAACACATGCGCATGATCTAACAAGGTCTCCATCCGTTAAAAGTATTGAACTAGGTTGTACTATTGTCTACTGAACAGAAAAGTTGCCCATGCTTCATTCTGAAGCCTTCAGTGTTTTGTAATCTCATAGCATCTTTCTTTAATTATGTTGCGTGGATTAGATTATCCCACCATAATGTGTTCTCTTTTGACCAACCGTTCAATAAGACTACTACTTTTTCATTAGGTAATTGCTGATAGTTGCAACTTTAGGATTCTTGAGACCTATCAATTTTATTCTTTTCACATTACTTATAGCTAGTTGTTTGGGGACACCGTACTGTAGTATTCAGACTACACCCCAGATTTACATCTTCCTCAGAGAGTCAGATATGTATCGCGTTATCACTATCAGGTCAGATATTTTTGAGGACTTTTAGCATGCATCCTACCGCTGAAATGTCATGTGGTCTGGGTGTATGTTCATGGGAGCCAACAGCAAGCAACAGCAACAACCAACTAATTTTCCCATAACTCATGCCCAAAGGTACAGCTTTCTTGCGTATTGCATCTTGCATGGCACTTTGTGTGCAACGCACCTGGGCCGGCGTGGAACTAATCTCCCACGTCACCGTCGAAACGACACAAAATTCCACGGTCCGATGTGTTTATACCGGTCTACGCTTCAGGCTAGGGATTGTTCACTGATTCGCTCTGAATGCTGGCTGAATTTTCTGAAGAGGGAATGTGATTCAGTGACCATCTTTTCTTATTTGGACATGAAACATGCTCTCATGTTGTCTTTTTCATAGGAGAGAAATCTGGTGTTTAAGAACAAATTCTGCACTGAGCTTTGTTTTGAGGCAATGCACTGTACTTTTTGGTTCAGCTCAGAGCAACGAGATGCCTTGATTTAACTTAGATCTACTAATTTGATAACATCCAGAAAAAGGCACGTGCCATCCTGCCGCTGTACATGCTTATCTCGCCTGGGCAGGATGCGCGCACTACTAGACATTTGCACGGAGCTGTAGGGTCAGGCTTCGACCGGATGAGAGAACTTGTCGCTTTGGTCAACTGGATGGAACTTTGCATCATCTTTTATATTCTTCAGTTTCTTACCTTGGTTCTTGGGCAGGTTGGTGAGGTCGGGGAGCTGTCGGAGCTGTTCATGTGGAAAGGGGAGGTCCAGAAGGGTTTGCCGGGCTGGGAGGAGTCGGAGAAGGAACACCTCGGCGAGGAGCTCTCCGACGTGCTGCTCTACCTGATCCGGCTCTCTGACATGTGCGGCGTCGACCTTGGCGACGCGGCACTGAAGAAGATTGTGAAGAACGCCGTCAAGTACCCGGCTCCGTCAAAGGGCGCCTGATGCAACGCCTAATGATCTACAGACGCGCTGCTAGTTCTTATGCGGGCTTGTTGTCGAGCGGATCATGCATCGTAGCTTTATGTAATTCCTAGTGGACCGATGTCGGGAATTTTTCTCTTATGAGAACTTCAGTTTGCGTGGTATGCTGTTGAAACGTCTGTGAGTGAGACAGAACGGAATTTTGCGAAAGAACATTGTCTAGCATGTGTGGATTCTGTTTGCTGAGATCAAACAGCACCAGAAACAAAATATATGAAACCATTTTGTTCATCGGAAACTCAAGCAATCGATGAATATGCATCTACACACAAAGGCAATCTTGTTGATGACCTTGGCTTTTGCCTTGCATCAACTTTAATTTAAAAAAAAATCTTTGTGCATTACTTTGATGGATAGGCCGGGGGTGAACCTCCTTTTCAGAAAAAAAAACATTTACACACAAATATAGTGTACTGTTTAAATAAGGGTAAGCTTCAGAGACAAACCTTCGTAACATTTATCTGAGCAATTATAAGTCATAATTTTCTTTTTGAGGGCCGCAAGTTGCAATTGACACATGTTATGACTTATGAGAACCATGGATCTTGATTGTTGAAATAAGGGAGAAGATTGCGAAGTTAGGGAAGTTCATGTGACTGGAAAGCCAACCGGTCTCAGGGACACTAGGTCATCTCCTCATAGAGAAAGGAGACATCAGGAAAGTATTGTATTCATGCAAAACAACTGCAAAGCAAGAAGTGGAGAGCTGGCATACATGCGAGACCTACTCACCATCCTCGGAAGATTAGAACATCTCGTTGGCAAGTAAGTCAATGAAACTTGCCAACTAGTGAAAGGATCATCAAGGATAAGGGAAATGTTACCCTCCAACAGATAAGAAGGGTCATATCTTTTTGTGGTGTGTACCGAAACCTGCAACAGGACAAACCTTTGTCTCCATGTGCCTCGATTATTCATATATAAGCTCATTTTCCTTTGTGATAGTTATCGAGATTGAAGTATCTTATTGCATCTTATTTGTTGTTGCACCTAGTTACTTAGGCTCACTTTATTTTTCCAAAGAGACTAAAACTAGTGAAAGGAACAATAAAATTTGAAAAAACTTATTCACACCCTCTAGTTATCCTTCACATGACCATCAGGATTCATGCACTTCTTGTTGTCCTGTCAGATCTTCAACACATATTCCTTTGCTACTTAGATGCCTTTCGTTTGTTAGCATGTTTCCTTCCTCCCAAAAAATGTACCGAACCTTTATTTTATGGTATCTAAACCACATTACTCTGGTTGTATATATGTCTCACTTTCATTTAGGCAATCACGGATTTTCTGCAAAAACCTTGACACCACATTTATCTCTAGTTGTGTACTTGCGGTGTTTGGCTAATACGTCTGTACAAGACAGATATGTGTAGTCTTGGGCTTTGTGGATTGAGGATAATGTGATCCTGGAGCCTTTGAGGATGGGAATTCTTATTTGACACCCTCTTCATCAGTTAGCGGGACGATGTGTACCCCCCAATTCAACGGGCCAGCCCACTGAAATCGCGATGGAGGTGACCAAAGTCACTGGAGATGAAGAAGACAACACAACGACGATTGGGAGGATCTCACTGCCAACAGGGACGATGAGGTTGGCCATGACGTCGCCGGCTCGGCGAGGAATGAACCTCACTGGAGACTACAACACGGCATCGACGTCTTTGATGGAGGTGAGGACGAAAGCTTAGGGTTTAGGGTGGGTTGCAGGTGCGGGGAGCTCACATGCGTTTGCGGTTTAGGGATTATGGTGCAGGGTGGAGGGTGCATGGAGCCAGCCAGAGAAGGGAGGGTTTAGAGGGTCTTGGGCAGCGAACCGACGGTGGGCTGGGGTGGAAGAGGGCGGGCGACGAGGCACGGAGTGAGAGGTGCCGACCGTGGGTGGCGGCCTTGCCGGCGGGGGCGGAGGTGGGACTCAGTTGGTCTGCTTCGATGGAAAGAAGGAGAGGAAGGAGCCAATGGGGATGGTGGGGTGCAGGTTCCTGAATGCGTCGCCCTGCTCGTAGAAGCAACAAGCGCTAAATAGGAGAGAGGATACGTGTGAGATGGACAAGCTGTTGATCACCCGTTGTGATTCATATCGCTGCGTCACGCACCATGGCGAGACTTAATGGGCCAGCCCAATTACCTGCATCTCTTAATACTTATTTCTAGTTATTTTTTCGATGTGGTTTTATTGTATTTACCTTCGGTTTTATCTGTCTATTTGTGTTTCATATGCATCTCTTCTAGTTTTTGTGTGCTTTCTGTTTTTTCTCGTTTCTTTTATTTTTATTTATTGTTTGTTGGGAAATACATTTGTGCTTACAAGTATCAGTGTGGGTGTTGTTGTAGCTTTCCGATGCTTTGAGATTCGGAGAAAATGGGAGGTGAGAGAAATCCTTTTAAGCCATTTCACCAATTTTACAAAACTTGTGGGTCCCAACAACAGTGTCAAAGCCATCCGACATGACTTTGACACGCAGGATTCTTGGGGCGACAAGGCTAGCGCGCTACTGCTTCCTCTCTCTCTCTCTCTCTCTCTCTCTCTCTCTCTCTCTCTCTCTCTCTCTCTCTCTCTCTCTCTCTCCCTCTCCCTCTCCCTCTCTCTGTACACACCTTGTCGCTCACCTCTACTTCTTCTCCACCATCCTCTCCTCCAATCCTTCCTCGCGCGCCCAAAGCCCTCCCGCCAGCGACCACTCCGGTCCTGATGGTCGCCCCTCCTGCGTAGCCGTGGCCTCTCAGAGCCACCTCTTCTTCTAAGATTTGGAAACGTCCTCTTCGCAGTCCATCTCCTCGGTCGTGCCTCTCGGCCCCTCCCCAAGCTCCTACGAGGTTTCAATCCATGGTTGTTGCGCTGTCGCCAACAGGGAGTGCAGTTCCTGAGCGGCTCCGAGGCGTGCGGCCCCTCAATGCTTGGCTCATAGGCGCGCGGACCCTTCCCAGGGGCCCCATCCTGGCCCGGTGTGGATGACAGTCTGTCCCCGCCACGAAAGGCACTCCCGGTCTCAACCGGTGACGCTGCCAGTGGTCCTGGCCATATTTTGAAGGTCGCACGTCGCCTTCCCCGCGAGCGCCATGGCCTCTGCTATAGATGCACAAGCCTGCACCACATCGCGGCTGAGTGCACTGATGTCTACTCACGCTTCTTTTCCTGTAGACAGTGTTGGGCCTCCAAGAGCATAGGTTTGTAGAACAGCACCAAGTTTTCCCTTAAGTGGATCACCCAAGGTTTATCGAACTCAGGGAGGAAGAGGTCAAAGATATCCCTCTCAAGCAACCCTGCAATCACGATACAAGAAGTCTCTTGTGTCCCCAACACACCTAATACACTTGTCAGATGTGTAGGTGCACTAGTTCGACGAAGAGATAGTAAAACACAGGTGGTATAGATGGTGGTAATATTGCAGAAAGTAAAGATGCAGTAAAACAGTAAACAAGCGGCGCCAGAAAATAGCTTGCTAGCGTAGGAAGCAATTCTTTGTGGTGGAAACAAGGCCTAGGGATCATACTTTCACTAGTGGACACTCTCAACATTGATCACATAATAAATAAGTTCTCTTTCCTTTGTGCTACATATACTCTTGTTTGATAATGAACACCATTCGTTGCGTAGGATTACACGAACCCTCAATGCCGGAGTTAACAAGCTCCACAACATTCGATATTCATGTTTAAGTAACCTTAGAGTATAATAGATCTTTGCAAAATAGACCAAGTACTAACATAGCATGCACACTGTCACCATCACACTATGAAGGAGGCATAGATCACATCAATACTATCATAGCGATAATCAACTCCATAACCTACAAGAGATTATGATAATAATCTACGACAAGAACTACACGATGCACACACTGTCACCATTACACCATGCAGGAGGAATAGACTACTTTAATAACATCACATGAGTAGCACATAGATAAATAGTGATACAAAACACATTGCAATCATAAAGGGATATAAATAAGCACTTCACTACGCCATTCATAACAGTGAATAAGTATTCTGTGAAATATAGCCTAAGAGACCCACACGGTGCACACACTATCACCTTTACACACGTGGGACAAGGAGTCTCCGGAGATCACATAAGTAAAACCCACTTGACTAGCATAATGACATCTAGATTACAATCATCATCATATGAATCTCAATCATGTAAGGCAGCTCATGAGATTATTGTATTGAAGTACATAGGAGAGAGATGAACCACATAGCTACCGGTACAGCCCCGAGCCTCGATGGAGAACTACTCCCTCCTCATGGGAGCAGCAGCGGTGATGAAGATGGTGGTGGAGATGGCAGCGGTGTCGATGGAGAAGCCTTCCGGGGCACTTTCCCGTCCCGGCGGCGTGCGGAACAGAGACTCCTGTCCCCCAGATCTTGGCTTCGCGATGGCGGCGGCTCTGGAAGGTTTCGCGTACCGTGGCTTATTCGTATCGGGGTTTTAGGTCAGGGAGCTTATATAGGCGAAAGGGGAGCCTCGGAGGGCTGACGAGGCGATGACACACTAGGGGGGCGCGGCCCAGGCCCTGGCCGCGCCACCCTGTCATCTGGGCCCACAGGGCCCTCCTCTGGTGGCTCTCGGGTGTTCTGGAAGCTCCCGGGAATTCTAAGATGCTGGGCGTTGATTTCGTCCGATTCCGAGAATATTTCCTTACTAGGATTTCTGAAACCAAAAACAGCAGAAAACAGGAACTGGCACTTTGGCATCTCGTCAATAGGTTAGTTCCGGAAAACGCATCAAAACGATATAAAGTGTGAACAAAACATGTAGGTATTGTCATAAAACAAGCATGGAACATCAGAAATGATAGATACGTTGGAGACGTATCAGCATCCCCAAGCTTAGTTCCTACTCGTCCTCGAGTAGGTAAACGATAACACAAATAATTTCTGAGGTGACATGCTACCATCGTAATCTTGATCAACATTATTGTAAAGCATATGACATGAATGGAGTGATTCAAAGCAATGATCTATAGTTTGCTAACAAATAGATAACATATAGCAAAACTTTTCATGAATAGTACTTTCAAGACAAGCATCAAAAAGTTTTGCATAAGAGTTAACTCATAAAGCAATAAATTCAAAGTAAAGGCATCGAAGCAACACAAAGGAAGATATAAGTTTCAGCAGTTGCTTTCAACTTTCAACATGCATATCTCATGGATAATGGTCAACATAGAGTAATATGATGAATGCAAATAAGCAAGTATGTAAGAATCAATGCATAGTTGACACAAGTGTTTGCTTCTAAGATGGAAGGAAATGGGTAAACTGACTCAACATAAAGTAAAAGATAGGCCCTTCGCAGACGGAAGCAGGGATTAAATCATGTGCTAGAGCTTTTCAAATTTTGAAATCATATAGAGAGCATAAAAGTAAAATTTTGAGAGGTGTTTGTTGTTGTCAACGAATGGTAATGGGTACTCTAACTACCTTATCAACCAGACTTTCAAGAGCGGCTCCCATGAAGGACGTTATTTCTACCAGCAAGGTAGATCATCCCTCTTCTCTTTTGTTTACACATGTACTTTAGTTTTATTTATTAGATGACACTCCTCCCAACCTTTTGCTTACACAAGCCATGGCTAACCGAATCCTCGGGTGCCTTCCAACATTCACATACCATGGAGGAGTGTCTATTTGCAAATTTAAGTTGCTTACTCGATAAATCGAGCAAAACATGTGAAGAGAATTATTAATGCAAGTTAATTAGTTGGAGCTGGGAACCCCATTGCCAGCTCTTTTTGCAAAATTATTGGATAAGCGGATGAAGCCACTAGTCCATTGTGAAAGTCTGTCAAAAGTAAATGACAAGATCGAAAGATAAAACACCACATACTTCCTCATGAGCTATAAAACATTGACACAAATAAGAGATAATAGCTTTTGAATTGTTTAAAGGTAGCACATGAAGTATTTACTTGGAATGGCAGAAAAATACCACATAGTAGGTAGATATGGTGGACACAAATGGCATGGGTTTTGGCTCAAGGTTTTTGGATGCACGAGAAGCATTTCCTCTCAGTACAAGGCTTTGGCTAGCAAGGTTGTTTGAAGCAAACACAAGTATAAACCGGTACAGCAAAACTTACATAAGAACATATTGCAAGCATTATAAGACTCTACACTATCTTCCTTGTTGCTCAAACACTTTACCAGAAAATATCTAGACCTTAGAGGGACCAATCATGCAAACCAAATTTCAACAAGCTCTACAGTAGTTCTCCACTACTAGATTTAACTACATGATGCAAGAGCTTAAACATGATATATGAGAGCTCAAAACAATTGCCAAGTATCAAATTATTCAAGACCATATGAAGCATTTTCCGATTCCAACCAAATAGCAACAAGTGAAGCGATCAACTTTCGCCCTTGAACATTAAAAGCAAAAATGAAGAACACTAGTGTTCATATGAAAAAGCGGAGCGTGTCTCTCTCCCACACAAGGATGAATTTATTCAGAAAACTAAGATAACAAAACAAAAATAAAAGCACACAGACGCTCCAAGTAAAGTACATGATGTGACTGAATAAAAATATAGTTTCAATAGAAGAAACTTGATAAGTTGATGAAGAAGGGGATGCCTTGGGCATCCCCAAGCTTAGACGCTTGAGTCTTTTTGAAATATGCAGGGATGAACCACGGGGGCATCCCCAAGCTTAGGCTTTTCACTCTTCTTGATCATATATCACCCTCTTCTCTTGACCCTTGAAAACTTCCTTCACAACAAACTTTAAGCAAACTCATTAGAGGGTTAGTGCATAACCAAAAATTCACATGTTCAGAGGTGACACAATCATTCTTAACACTTCTGGACATTGCACAAAACTTCTGAAAGTTAATGGAACAAAGAAACTCATTCAACATAGCAAAAGCGGCAATGCGAAATAAAAGACAGAATCTGTCAAAAACAGAACAGTCCGTAAAGATGCATCTGAACTGGGCACTTAACTTGCTCAAATGGAAAAACTCAAAACTAATGAAAGTTGCGTACATATCTGAGGATCACGCTCGTAATTGTGCAGATTTTTTTGAATTTTTTACAGAGACTTGTGCCAGAATTCGTGACAGACAGCAATGCTGTTTCTGCGCAGCGATCCCAAATATAATATCAACTTTAACATAGAAACTTTACTTGGCACAAAAACATGATAAGGAGAGGTTGCTACAGTAGTAACAACTTCCAATACACAAATACAAAATAAAAGTACTGTAGCAAAATAAACACATGGGTTATCTCCTAAGAAGTTCTTTCTTTATAGCCATTAAGATGGGCTCAGCAGTTTTAATGATGCTCTCATGAAAATAGACAATGAAGCAAAAGAGAACATCAAGAAGCAATTTCAAAACACATTTAAGCCTAACATGCTTCCTATGAAAAGGAATCTTGTAAATAAACAAGTTCATGAGGAGCAAAGTAACAAGCATAGGAAGATAGAACAAGTGTAGCTTCAAAAATTTCAGCACATAGAGAGGCATTTTAGTAACATGAAAATTTCTACAACCATATTTTCCTCTCTCATAATAACTTTCAGTAGCATCATGAGCAAACTCAACAATATAACTATCACATAAAGCATTCTTATCATGAGTCTCATGCATAAAATTATTACTACTCCCAACATAAGCATAATCAGTTTTATTAGTTGTAGTGGGAGCAAATTCAACAAGGTAACTATCATTATTATTCTCATCAAGTGTAGGAGGCATAGTATAATCACAATAAAATTTACTCTCCATAGTAGGCGGCACCAAAAGACCACTATCATTATAATCATCATAAATAGGAGGCAAAGTATCATCAAAGAAAATTTTCTCCTCAATGCTTGGGGGACTAAAAATATCATGCTCATCAAAACCAGCTTCCCCAAGCTTAGAATTTTCCATATCATTAACAACAATGGTGTTCAAAGCGTTCATACTAATATCATTGCTACCAGCATGCAAATAAGATTCCATAGGTTTTTTAATTTTCGCAGCAAACAATCCATGTCTTAACTCAGGAAATAAAATAAGAAGCTCATTGTTGTCCATTATGCCAAACTAGTGTAAACAAGAAACCAAAAGATGCAATTGCAGGATCTAAAGGAAATAGCTTCGAGTACTTACAACGGCGCCGGAAAATAGCTTAGTGGCCGAGATCCGGAGTGTGAGTACCTTTTACCTTTCCTCCCCGGCAACGGCGCCAGAAAATAGCTTGATGTCTACTCACGCTTCTTTTCCTGTAGACAGTGTTGGGCCTCCAAGAGCAGAGGTTTGTAGAACAGCAACAAGTTTTCCCTTAAGTGGATCACCCAAGGTTTATCGAACTCAGGGAGGAAGAGGTCAAAGATATCCCTCTCAAGCAACCCTGCAATCACGATACAAGAAGTCTCTTGTGTCCCCAACACACCTAATACACTTGTCGGATGTATAGGTGCACTAGTTCGACGAAGAGATAGTAAAACACGAGGTGGTATAGATGGTGGTAATATTGCGGAAAGTAAAGATGCGGTAAAACGATAAACAAGCGGCGCCGAGAAAATAGCTTGCTGGCGTAGGAAGCAATTCTTTGTGGTGGAAACAAGGCCTAGGGATCATACTTTCACTAGTGGACACTCTCAACATTGATCACATAATAAATAAGTTCTCTTTCCTTTGTGCTACATATACTCTTGTTTGATAATGATCACCATTCGTTGCGTAGGATTACACGAACCCTCAATGCCGGAGTTAACAAGCTCCACAACATTCGATATTCATGTTTAAGTAACCTTAGAGTATAATAGATCTTTGCAAAATAGACCAAGTACTAACATAGCATGCACACTGTCACCATCACACTATGAAGGAGGCATAGATCACATCAATACTATCATAGCGATAATCAACTCCATAACCTACAAGAGATTATGATCATAATCTACGACAAGAACTACACGATGCACACACTTGTCACCATTACACCATGCGGGAGGAATAGACTACTTTAATAACATCACACTGAGTAGCACATAGATAAATAGTGATACAAAACACATTGCAATCATAAAGGGATATAAATAAGCACTTCACTACGCCATTCATAACGGTGAATAAGTATTACGTGAAATATAGCCTAAGAGACCCACACGGTGCACACACCTGTCACCTTTACACACGTGGGACAAGGAGTCTCCGGAGATCACATAAGTAAAACCCACTTGACTAGCATAATGACATCTAGATTACAATCATCATCATATGAATCTCAATCATGTAAGGCAGCTCATGAGATTATTGTATTGAAGTACATAGGAGAGAGATGAACCACATAGCTACCGGTACAGCCCCGAGCCTCGATGGAGAACTACTCCCTCCTCATGGGAGCAGCAGCGGTGATGAAGATGGCGGTGGAGATGGCAGCGGTGTCGATGGAGAAGCCTTCGGGGGCACTTCCCCGTCCCGGCGGCGTGCGCGAACGGAGACTCCTGTCCCCCGGATCTTGGCTTCGCGATGGCGGCGGCTGCGGAAGGTTTCGCGTACCGTGGCTTATTCGTATCGGGGTTTTAGGTCAGGGAGCTTATATAGGCGAAAGGGGAGCCTCGGAGGGCTGACGAGGCGATGACACACTAGGGGGGCGCGGCCCAGGCCCTGGCCGCGCCACCCTGTCATCTGGGGCCCACAGGGCCCTCCTCTGGTGGCTGTCGGGTGTTCTGGAAGCTCCCGGGAATTCTAAGATGCCGGGCGTTGATTTCTTCCGATTCCGAGAATATTTCCTTACTAGGATTTCTGAAACAAAAAACAGCAGAAAACAGGAACTGGCACTTTGGCATCTCGTCAATAGGTTAGTTCCGGAAAACGCATCAAAACGATATAAAGTGTGAACAAAACATGTAGGTATTGTCATAAAACAAGCATGGAACATCAGAAATTATAGATACGTTGGAGACGTATCATGCACTCGCCGCCCAAGTGCATCAGCAGTGGTGACGACGACCACATCTCCAAGGGTTACACGCGCCCGCGCGGCGACTCTGGTTCGGTTGTCCCTTCTCCGGCCCTGCACCGGGAGACATAGCGTGTGATCCCAGGCAGGAGGTTCTCCAGGACCCACAAGAGCCAGCCTTGTGGCAGAAGCTGTAGCACGAGGCTCCCATGCCAGCAGAATATGAGAAGGAAAAGGATATGTTTCCTTCGGAGGATTCCGCGATGCCAGCCTCCGGATCTATGCCCGTCCGATGCAAGCGATCTTGCGGAGGAGAATTGCCAGCCATGCCCAGCATGGGTGATGCACTGACGCGTATCCGCTCGAGGGCCCCACCCACGACCGCATCAATTCCAGATCGAGTGAAATGCTGGTCATCTCTCTCGTCGCATTCTCTCTGTATTTTCCGGTTGTGGCCATGGGGGGACGGTCAAACGGAGATACCACCTGCGAGCCTCCATGTTCCTCGCCAGCCCTCCTCCCTTGCTTCCTATTTTCTTCGCCTCCATCCCCCGCGTAGGCGCCTCTGTCCCCCGCTACGGCGGCCTCGAAGGATCGCGCCACCGCCCCCTTCCGCAGCGATCGCCGGCCTCGAACAGAGCGCCTCACCGCCTCCTTCCCCTCGATGGTCGCAGACATCTATTCCCGCGGTGCAGCCTCCATCCGCCGCGATGGCAGCCGCCTCCACCCTGCGCGTTGTCGCCTCCACCGTGATGGCCGCCACATGCATCCCCGTGAGTTTACCCCCTCCACGCATACCTTCTCCACGGGAATCATGGCCGTGAGTTACCCCCTCCTCCCTTCTCGTGCGCATGGTCGGGGATGAGATCTGAGATGGAGCAAGGTCTGCGTGCCGGGGTCGAGGTCGAGGCCGACCCGCCGGTCTCCACCTTCGCGAGCCGCCCAGCCGGCGGCCTCCACCACCGCGAACGCGCCGCCCCACTAGGAACCTTAGCAAGCTGCTAGCTGCTAGCTACCCGGTGTCGAGGACGATGGAGCTTGCCTCCGGCTTGGACTCGCCGGAGAAGGGGCGTCTTAGGCGGTGCTACTGCGAATCTAGGGCTGACACTGAGAGCTCATCCTTCCTTGCTAGCCCTTGACTGGTGCTACAAGGCGAGCACAGCGTGGAGCTGCATATGTTAGGTTGTGGTTCTACGAGTTGCCGCCGGCAAAGCTGAAGGGAGGCAGCGATGTTACATCGGTCAATCGGCGTTGCTACCATCTTGTGGCGGAGGTGCTACAAATGGTAAATGATAATGCTGCCAACATTTAGCAGGGGTGCTACCAACTATCAGTGGTAGCGGTGCTGCAAGAAGCAACAACGGTGCTACGAGCCGAAGCGAGGATGCTACCGGTGGTGCGTCCGTGATTAGTATTTGACGATGCTACAATAATATAATTTTCTTGCTTCAATTGTAACGCTGTTTTGGTGCTTTAGTATAGCGGATCCTTTTGTTTTTATTTTTAGTTGAACAGTTTTTTTCTTCAATGAAATAAAAACGGGAGATTTTTTGCTACGGTGAAGCAAAGTTTGAATGAGTCGCAACTCTCCTTGATCTATTTTAGTCGAACCGTTGTTTGCTTGAAAGAAGCAAAAGTGAAAGGTTTTTTGCGGGCGACGAAGCAAAGTTTAGATTTCACGTGAAATTAAACATGTGTCACACATGCAAGCATGAGGCTGGGAAGTTTGGAGGCTTCGAAAGATTTCTAGCACTAACAATTTCAACAAGAAAATCACTCTATACAATCTGAACAATTCACCAGTTGTAGAACAAGAAAAAATGGGGAATATGAAAAGAAATTTTGTGAGAGAGATACGACGCCGTTGGGTCCGGCGTGAGAGAGCTTTGCAACAAAAATAGAGTAGCCATCAAGCATACTGATTTTCATATCCGCGTAGCATCCGGACTCCAGCGTGAGAGAGCTTTGTTCCCGGAAGAGTATTTTGATTCGTTCAGCAACTTCTTTACATTGAAACTGACCAATCTGTCAGCTACATTACAAAAGAAGCACACCAAAACGCAGGCTGTTTTGCACCTTTTACAAAGATTGTAAACTAAGAACAGATTGTAAACCAATCTGTCAGCCACCTCGATACCCCAAGCTCCTCTACCATCGTTGTCTATCACCGAAGGTGTTGTTTTCGGCAAAGTTCAAGGCACAGACAATATGCGCTATGAGGAGAAGACGCCTGAGAAGGAGGCTCGTCTGCTTGATCCTTCTTCAGTGTCGACCGGTGGAGGTCTCCCTGCTGCAGCAGCTGCTCTAGAAGCCGAGGGGGGCTGGAAGCATGTGGGTCGTGGACGCCACTCCACCCAGGCCACTCCCCCTGAGCCGTCGAGGGAAGGTCTTGAACGAAGCTTCGCCTTTAAGCGGTGGGATCGAGGAAGGTGTTTTCATTGCCTCAAGCGTGGCCACCAAGTCAGAGCATGTCGTGAGCCATTCAGATGCATTCGTTGTCGTCGCCCTAGTCATCCGGAGAGATTCTGTCACGCTCGCTCTCTGGCCGCTCGCTCTCACTCTCCGGTCTCTCGTGTTCGTTGCCAGCGGAACTGCTCTCCATTTGCCCAGCCTTGCAGTCCTTCGTTGTCCCAGAGTTGGGCCGAGGTTGTGGGCCACTCGTCGCCGCGTGTGTCGGTGCTGCCTAGGTCCCCATCTGGGCATTGCAAGGAATCCATTGCATCCGCCGGTTTGGACTCTGCTTTGGAGGCCCAGTTTTCTCTACTGCGCACGAAGCTCCTTCAGCTGGTCGAGACCACATCAAGAGGCGTCTCGCCCCTTGCGTGAACAGGCAGAAACAATCAAGCTTTTGTTGGCGCGTGTTGCTTCTTTAGAGCGTGCAGACTTGTTTTCATGTGAGTCCACTGAGCAGAAGTTGTCTGCGGTTGTTGATGATGATATGGTCTCTAAGATGTCGTCGAAGGATGGTGATGAAGCTATTGTTGGCAAGACCCTAGAGGATTCGTCTTTGGTTCGAGAGGAGTGCCACTTTGGTTGTTTCTCCCCCCGTGCTAGGTCATGCATGTAATGGTAGCCCATGTGTTGGTTGCCTCTGAGTGCGCGATGGGATCATGGCTCCAGTGATGCAGATGATCCCCGAGTTACATGAGTTGTGTGGGGAGACTTCTCCTCCTGTATCGATTGGCGCATATGCAGGTGGAGTCGCTTGGGACCTTGGCGGTGGCTTCTGCACCACCGGTGGAGCCAGGGATCTATGGCGAAGAGCGTATTGAAGCAGGTGCATTGGCGCCTAATTAAGAGGCTCTATTTGCTAGAGAGCTTTGTGGCTTGCTTGCTCGTTTAGAGGCGGCTATCCCTGGATCTGGCAAGGAGATTGCTTGCCTCCTGGCGGAGAAGACCTCCAAGGACAAAATTCAGAAGGTGAAGGAGGCTCTCAGAAGCAAAAACAAGAAGAGTGGCACCACAAAGGAGTTGCTGTTGTTGCTCTTCTCTTTGCGTTGTCATTTCTGAGATTTTTGTCATGTGTTCTCAGCGGTTGGGATTGGCAAAGTGTCGAGAGTTTGTGGTTGTAGGTGTTGCATGTTGCCGTTGTTTGTGGTGGTCGAGTTTGTCAAGAGTATGTGTTATTGTTGTAACGGTTTTGGCCTGGTTTCTCATTAATTAACTAGGCATTTCTTCTTAATTAATAGAATGGGCCAAAGCTTTTGCCCCCATTTAAAAAAAAATGTTCTGACAGAACACCAACATGCCGTTTTCATCAAGATTCATCATTCGATAAAGCGAGGTTGCATCAGGTTATAGCACCTCCTGGCTCCTGCTCGTCTACCGCCACCGCCAGTAGTTCATGCCGAACTCATCCACCCCGGCTGACTTCCTGACGCCGCCATCGTCGTCCGCTGTGCATCCTATTGGATAATGAGGCACAATTTCCATGATTAATTCCAGAATATTAAACATGACGACAGCAACTACTAACATGTGAAACTCTAACATACTAGATGCATTAATCAACATGAATAGTAGCAACGCAAACGGTAAAACATCCATCGCTAAATAGATCGAGATATGCCGCACTTACCGATCTGGTGGAGGTGGCGGTGGAGGTGTAGCAGATGATGTCGCAGCAGTAACGTTGTTGATGACGGGAACGACTGGTCGAAGTAGACGGCGTTGAAGACGACGGTAGGCAGCACCGCCCGACTTGGACGGAAGGCGACCCGTGATGAAGAGCTTGAGCAGTCGCGCAGAGCGCTTCCCAAAAACCTACTTCGCCCTCTCCCGAACAGGATCGCAAAGGCGAGCGGTTCCCGAGACCTGCTCTCCCGTTCGCCGGTGCACGCCGACGGGCGGGATGGAGTAGGCTACGATGGCGCGGCAAGCAGAGAGAGGTGGAAACCCTAACTCATGTACTAGATGTATTTCTGCGGTAGCCGGGCAAGAGAATATATAGGCTCAGAAAACCCTAGGCAACGTGGGCCACGCCCACGTCGCAAGCACGTTTCGAGTCGGTTACAGATGGCCCACGATTCGGGAGCGATCCGAACCGACTAACTGTGACGCGTCCGTCTAGGACTATGTTCGTTTTCCTGAACTGCAAAAATAAAGGAAAGTCTCAGCTCAATCCACTCACCACGATCGCGACGCGCGTCGTGTCGAGACGAGCGAGCGAGCATGAGGAGGAGCGCGGGTATACCACTCCTATTCTCACTCACTTACTAGTGGTGGAACAACACACCTTCTAAGGTGGTCTAACTTCCTCCCAACTTTCCATGTGGAACTAAACTTCTCACCTCTTGCCACTCCCTAGTGAGCTGCTACCAACTTGCGCTCAAACTCACATGGGCTGCCACAATGTGAGTTTTGAGATTTATACACACAAAATGGATCACACACTTCCTATTTTTCAAATTTGTTCAAGAAAGAATAGAGAATCAGACAGCCCCAAGAAATGCACAAAATAGAAGTTCCTACCTGGTACGTACCCGCCATGGAGCAAACAAAACAGTGGGAAAAAGTAGTCTATACAGACCTAGACGCCGTCAGTACATCAGTGAGGGAAGGAAGAGGGGATAGAGAAGAAACGGAGCTCTGATAGAGACGTAATGTACCTGCGTGCTAGCGGCGCGGCAGAGATGACTGGAGGTGGAAGCGTTGCAACGCGGAGCAGCCGGGATGGCGGCGAAAGGCGGGCGGTGAAGATCGGCCGCGAGCTCGCAAAATCGGGGGCAGAGGAACCAGTTGGAATCTTGCCAGATGGTGAGAGCGAGGAAATGGGCAGAGGAACCTGAGAATAGAATGGGTAATAGAGCCCTCGGGGCATCTGTCGAAGTCATTTACAAGTTTAGGTTGCAGGGTAACTGTGTGTCGAAGGGTTTAAGTGCCTGCTAGTGACAATTTTGCTCACATAACCATCTAAATAAAATGAATAGAAAATAGAAAATAACGGCTTTGAGTATTCCTTGGTGGCAGTCTGAGATGATGCAAACCTCTCCGCTGGGTTTAATAAACTTGGTCCTCACTAGGTGCATCAACCACTCCCAATTATTGTTAGAAAATAGCTAAGGACCTTGGCTCCACCTGGAACGGAGCCGTGCTACTGAGTTTGGCTCCATCTGGGACGACGCTGTGCTTCTGAGCTTGACTCCACCCGATACAGAGCCGTGCTATTGAGTTTGGCTCCACCTAAAATGGCGTCGTGCTTCTTATCTTGGCTCCACCTGAGATAGAGCCATGCTACTGAGCATGTCTCCATCTGGTGTGGAGCCAAGTAAAAGATTATTTTGTAAAATCTTTTCAAAACTAGGTTATTTTGTGAGATCTTTTTAGATTTAGGTCAATTTTGTCAAAATCGACGGGGCACCACGCTGCCTCGCTGCCTAGGCTCTACTCTGGACATGGATGTAACGTTGTTGCCAGGTCAAGCGAAGGAAAAGGAAGGAAAAAAGCAGATAAAAGATGTGACTGATAAAATGAGAGAGAAAAGAAAATGATCAGGAGACAAGAAGCCGCACGAATCTCAAGATGACCATCAACGACACAGAATACACTCACACCCATGCGTGGGTGTACAAAATCCACTCTCTTGTTTGTCAGGACTTTTCTTACCTTTTGATACTTTATTTTTTCATTTCTCATGTTTATTTTTCATTTTTGTTTTTTGAACATTTTATTTTTCCATTTTTTCTCCTCGTGCCTTCAATTTTTTTTTTGTTCTGATGCATATGAAAATTTGTATATGTACACATCAACATTTATTAATGCTTATGAACATATGTGTGAATATTCTTTTGAAGGAATGCGGTAGAGGGAGCCGTACATCTATTGTTGTTTTAAATAATAAGAATTAAAATCCACGCTCATGAGAATTTAAACTTGGATGACTGATTTGTACATCCACTTTCCTAACCAAGTGAGATTGACTCACTTCTTGATATGTATGATCAATTTATATATACAAATATGAATATTTAATCATACTGATATAAACATTTGCTACATGTGAGCATTTTTTACAAAACACCCTTTTATTATACAATTAAGTTTTAGAAAGCAAACAATTCATTAAAAAATTACAAAAAATGAAAATTAAAAATATAGGACTTACCTCTAGATGGGCCTCATCTTTGGGAGATGAAGTTGGGGAGTTTTACTTTAATTAAGCGACAACTAGGAAAAACATATTTCCTGCCCAGCTGTGGCGCGAATTAACGCCCGCGCGCGGGAGCGAGCGGGCCATGACCCATTTGGTTGGATTTTTTTTGGTTTTCGTTTGTCTTCGATTCTTTTTTATGGGTCAGGTGGTTTTCTGTCGGTTTTCGTTTTTTCTTTTGTATTTTTTCATTTTTTAGGTTTTTCTGCTTTTCCTTTTTCCGTTTTGTTTTTTTTTCAAATTTGAGTAAATTTCAATTACGAATAAATTTCAATTTCCATTAATCTCAAATTTGAGCAATTTTTGAATTTTAGAAAATGTCAAAATTCGAGTAAATTTCAAATCCAAGCAAATTATAAATTTGAGAAAATTTTAATTCGAGCAAATTTGAAATCGTAGCATTTTTAAAATTTGAGCTAATTTAAAAATTTGAACATATTTAACATTTGTGTCAATTTTTTAAACAAAAAAAATCTGGGAGCAAAATATTCTTTGAGAAAAAAATTTTTGAGCAAAATTTTTGAATTCAAACAATTTCCGTATTCAAACTTTTATGTTTAAATTCAAATTTTGCACAGTTTCAAATTTTGTTCAGAGTTGATTTTTAATAAGGTTCATTTTTTTCAAATTGGTCGAATTCATAATTTGTTTTTACAAATAGCGGAGATAAAGGATCGAACTCGGGTCTACGAAATTGTCAAACTAAGCTGCAATCGCTGGGCGACACAATGGATTATATACACAATAGAGATGGACGATAGTGTAGTGTTCGATGCATAGAAAATAAAAAATTCTATCGCAAGAATGAATAAAACCAAGATCCAATATATGAGATCTATGCAACGAGATAGATGAGAAACTAACCCTCGTAGATCCAAAGTATTAACGAGATCAGATCTCGTGGTTGATGTAGATGCACACTTGACGAACTCCGGTTCGTGTTGCAGTCCTTTTCAGTGCTGCAATCGGGCAACACTTCCGTACTCGGTCACACAAACGGTGTCGATGATGACGCCCTCTCCCTGTTCCAGCGGGGCAGCGGATGTAGTATATCCCCTTGGAATCCCAGCAACATGACAGCGTGGTGGTGGTGGTGGAGGAGAAAATCCTGCAGAGTTTCGCCAAGCTAGCGCATGAAGTATGTGGAGGAGGAGAGGTGGCGGCTAGGGTTGGAGGAAGGAGTGGGCTGCGCCCCTGCCCCTCCCCTCTTTATATAGTGGGAGGGTGCGACTAGGGTTGCCTTGGCCCCTCTTGCACGTCCTAGGGCCGGCGCACAGGGGGGAAACTTGCCACCCAAGTCCCCCCTTGGTTTTAGGGATCCCCCTCAATTTAGGGATCCCCCTTATCCATTGGGGGGTTGGCCGGTTGGGCCTTGAGGGCATGGTATGCCTGGCCCATTAGAGCTGGGCTGCACCCCCTCGGCTCATGGGGCCCCTCATGGGGTCGTGGGCCCACTGGTGGCCCCTCTAGAACCTTCTAGAAACCCTCTGGTCTTTCACCGGAAAATTCCCGAACTTTTTCGAACCCCGGAAATGACTTTCCTTATATGAATCTTATTCTCCGGACCATTCTGGACCTCCGCGTGATTTCCTGGATCCAATCCGAGACTCCAAACAATATTCGATCTCCATCTCATATTCCATATCTACTTAAAACAACATCCAACCTTAAGTGTGTCACCCTACGGTTCACGAACTATGCAGACATGATCGAGACTCTTCTCGGCCAATAACCAATAGCGGTACCTGGAGATCCATAATGCCTCCTACACATTCAACGACGACTTCATGATCGAAAGAACCATTAACATACGATACCGATTCCTTTTGTCGTGCGATACTTTAATTATCCGAGGTTTGATTATCGGTATCTCCATACCTAGTTCAACCTCGTTACCGATAAGTACTCTTTACTCGTACCGTGATATGTCATGCCTTGTGACCAAGTCACATGCTTGCAAGCTAATTGGATGACATTTCATCGAGAGGGCCCAAAGTATATCTATCTGTCATCATGATGGACAAATCCCACTCTTGATCCATGTGCTTCAACTTATACTTTCAAAATACTTAATGCCACAATTATAACCACCCATATACGAAGTGGTGTTTGATGTCATCAAAGCATCCATCTGGTGTAAGTGATTAACACGATCTCATGGTCAAAGGATTATGTTACTATGTATTGAAATCTTGTAGCAAAACGAACTTAATGACTTGATCATATGTTATGCTTATTATGGGTGTGTGTCCATCACATCATTCTCCTAATGATATGACCCTGTTATTAATAACATCCAATGTTCATGATCAAGAAACCATGATCATCTATTAATCAACAAGCTAGCTAAACGACAGGCTTATTAGGGACTCTAGTTTGTTTACAAAACACACATGTATCAATGTTTCCACTTAATAAAATTATAGCATGTGATGTAAACATTTATCATGAACACTAAGATATAACAATAACTACTTCATTATTGCCACTCGGGCATATCTCCAACAAATAATTATTCTAGCGTAGCAAAGGTACAAATGGACCGACCCACCGGCGATCGCCTCCAGGCGATGCTGGCTCTATCAAGCTGCTGAGCGGGAGATAGGTGCGCCCACGCGGGATCCCTATCCATTTCTTCTTAGCACGCTTTTGTACAGCACGCACGACATGTTGCCTTTCTAGTGGGCTGGCCCATAAATTCCTCTCCTAGCTTAAAATTGTATGAAACTTCTCTAATTTTTGCAATCTGAGTAGTAGCCCACTGATTGCAGCCTCGCACCGCTATGCCAAAAACCAGAGTTCGAATCGAGTGACCACAATTTGTACCAATTTTTTTGAATTTGAATTTAAACAAAATCGATTCCTAAATAAAATTTGAAAGTGAACAAATTTGGATTCGGAGTAAATTTGAATCTGAAATTTTTTCAAAAGTGAGCAAATTTCGAAAGTAAACAAAATTTGAATCTGGAAAAATTCGAAAATGAGCAAAATTGAAATTTGAGCAAATTTCGAGACTGAGCAAAATTTAAATTAAATTTGAGCAAAATTTAAATTAAATTTGAGAAAAATTTAAATTTGAACAAATTTTGAAAAAGAAAATAAAAACCAGAAGCAAACTGAGAAAGAAACCGACAGAACCGGAGCACCGGAAAGAAAACCGGTAAAATACCCAGCCAGTAAAAAACGAAAAAAGTACGACACTTACCAACTGCGGCCCAAAATCGCCAGCCGTGCATGCGGGGCGTATTAACGCACGCGCCTGGGCGATACATAGGTCTTTCCCGACAACTAGGAGCTCACCCTAAGCGCTTGGGCTGCTCTCCATCGCTTCGTTACTAAAGTGCTGGGCTGCCTATAGCCCGATAGATGCATGGAATGTTCGGCCAACCTATATCCAGCCCAGGTTTACATTCAGATTCAGATGTAGGGAGATTTATGTACTCTCAAAAAGTAAAATGTAGGGAGATGAGTGCATTGCGTTTTGGCATCGCAGACAGCTTGGCAGACTGAGAATGATCCGTACGGCCGCCTGGAATTCCCTATGCGATGCGCGTACATAATCCAAGATCCACCGGCTGTGGTGGAGAAGCCTGCAAGTGCCATCTCATTGATCGATGCATTGTCGATGGAGCGCCACCACATCCATCAGGAGTTCTGCAGGGGAATCCTGTCTCCTCCAGGCTCCAGGGTTTCATCGTACAACTAGCCACCTTGCGTCCACCTCTGCATCTGCTTCTTCTCCGCGAAGATCTGCACCCCGCGTCTGAATTAGGCCCCGAGATATCATTATACCGAGATCAGCGCCACATTCATGTTGCAGTTCGTTTCACACTCAAATCTCCTGTTTAAATCAGCACTAACAGTTGGGCACGCATGCAGCTGGGGTAGCTGGCACAGTGATACAGTTCATGCCTCCATTCTGAAACCCAACGAAATCTAGTCGTTTCCTTAACACGGCGCTGTAGGGTACGTATCTGCCTTTTGGTACGAGGTGACTCCACAAGTCCACAGGCCGGGCCTATAGTTAATGCATCAGGTACATGTCACTCTCACTCGTATCTGCTGCTTCCCTACATTTTTCTTTTCAATAACTCAATAGTTCGTATGAAGCAGAGACACGGCCTCCGTATAATAAAGATGGACATATACTATGTTGGTATTAAACTGACACAACCTAAATAAAGGACCAAGTTGTGCCCTAGCAAATTTACACTAAAAAACCAAATGCTTAATCATTTCATCGTGATGAAAAAAAAACATATTTTTTACTACCACACAAATTCCGTTTAGCTAGATTGTCCTTTGCCAACATTCTCCCCCACCCATCCAGACACCAGAAAAAGATGGTAATTTTTAACGATGCCTTCATCTACTAATTTTTATTTATTTATTGTTGGATCCTTCTGGACAAGCCCATGTACATGGAGTCATGGACTTCACCGAGAACATTCCACTGCTTTTGGAAAATCGATTGAAAATCTCATGTACATTTGTTAGGATCATTGCTTGTAGACGATGTAACACAACATTTCAATTGCTAAACTATTCCCAATTAAGTTAAACGAGACATTTAGGGCGTGAGACCCCCAAAGCCTCCTTGATTGTGACAAATTAATGCCCAACAATTCTATAAAAGTTAGAATATTGGGAACACAAAAGCGTATCTCCCAACCACATGTCCTCCAAAAAAACGGAACCGTCTCTCATGAAGAAGGTCCCAAACCCAAGGAAGGATTGCTTCACTTTCATTAGCCTATCCAGAAATGTGACTCTCCCGGTTTTCAGTGTACTTGAGACGTAGCTTTGGAACTAATATATTTATTTTGCAACACCTCTTGCCACATACCACCTTAAGTAAGAATTTCGAATAACCATTTTTACTAAGTAAAGCAGTGTTTTTATCCTCCAAGTCGTGGATCCCATATCCTTCTTGGTCCTTCAGACGACATAAGATGCTCCACTTTGCTAAACAGTATTTTTTTTCCTTTTGTTGATCACTTTGCTAATAAAACGAGACCAGCAATAGTTTAGCCTTGCAAGACACCTCTGGATACCAGAAAGAAAGATAACATGTATAACATCGTATTGTAATCACAGAGTTGATTAATGCGAAGCGTCCACCCGTGGTCTTGTATTTTTCTTTCCAACTACCGAGTCTTTTTTTCTAATCCTTTCCAACTACGGTTTCATACATGCTGTCTAGAAGAAGAAGAAGAAACTGACTACTATTTTTCTTTGCCAATTAACATGACCTCCCGCCGCAGGTACCACCAAAAGATACTATTTTTGAACTACTTGAGTATTTTTCGAATCCTTTCTAACTAGCCAGGGTTCCAGACATGCTGTTTAGAAGAAGAAAACAACTTACTACTAGGACGTTAAAGCGTGAGCGCCAACTTGGCCACGGGAGGTACATACTGGCATCTATGAACTAACATCACGCATGCATCTGATATTCTGATGTGAGATGTTGCAAGCATCCAAACGTTCTTATAAACGTGTAAACTGGAAGAAGATTTGAGGGAAGACGCCTCACAACAGGGGCGATCGGCTCATATATATATGACACAGTTACAAAGGCTTGGAAGCCAAGGAAACAATCTACACGTATCAATCTACAACCGACAGTAATCGGGAAGATACGGTAGGTACGATATGTGTCCATCTATACAAGATTTACATACGTTAACATCCCCCCGCAGTCATTGCGTCGGTGGAGCGAACGCAAAGACTGTATCGAAAGTCCATGAACGGCTGGGACGGTAGACCCTTCGTCATAATATCTGCAAACTGCTGCGAAGACGGCACGTGAAGAACCCGTATCTGACCGAGAGACACCTTTTCCCGAACAAAGTGGATGTCAATCTCGATGTGCTTCGTACGACGATGCTGAACCGGATTGCAAGCCATGTAGACAGCGCTGACATTATCACAGAAGACAACTGTCGCAGTATGTAGAGGACGGCGAAGCTCGTGAAGAAGCTGACGGAGCCAACAACATTCAGCCACAACGTGAGCCACGGCGCGATACTCGGCCTCGGCACTGGAACGAGAAACCGTGGCCTGGCGCTTGGAGGACCAAGACACAAGGTTGTCGCCGAGATAAACACAGTAGCCCGAAGTAGACCGGCGAGTGTCCGGACAGCCTGCCCAGTCGGCGTCCGAGTATGCGGTGAGGGAAGTAGCAGGCGTGGAGTGTAGCCAAAGACCCAAGTCCAGTGTACCTTGGAGATACCGAAGAATCCGCTTGACCAAGTTGAGATGAGGATCCCGAGGAGCGTGCATGTAGAGGCAGGCTTGTTGTACCGCATGGGCAATGTCAGGACGTGTCAGCGTTAGGTACTGAAGGGCACCTGCGATACTGCGGTACTCAGTGGGATTGGCAACGAGCGGACCATCATCGGCAGAAAGCTTGCAACGAGTGTCAATGGGAGTAGGACACGGGTTGCAATGAAGCATGCCGGCACGCTGTAAAAGATCAATGGCATACTGGCGCTGTGACAGCAACATCCCTGACGAGGAGCGGGTGACCGAGATACCGAGGAAATATGAGAGGTCCCCGAGATCAGTCATAGAGAACTCGCGATGAAGAAGGTCAGTGATATGCTGAAGAAGACCGGCGCTGGAGGCGGTGAGGATGATGTCATCCACATATAGAAGAAGATAGGCCAGCTCGTCACCCCGTTGAAGGACAAATAGGGAGACATCGCACTGAGAGGCGACGAACCCAAGTCGATGAGCATAGTGGGCGAAGCGCTGGTACCAAGCTCGAGGTGCCTGCTTGAGGCCGTAGAGAGACTTGTGGAGCCGACAAACATGTTGAGGACGATCCGAGTCGATGAAGCCGGGTGGTTGCTCACAGTAAACCACCTCATCAAGATTACCATGAAGAAAGGCATTCTTGACGTCCAGTTGATGGACAGGCCAAGCACGAGAGACGGCGAGGCTGAGGACGACGCGGATCGTGGCAGGCTTGACGACGGGGCTGAAAGTCTCATCGAAATCAACTCCCGGCTGCTGAGAGAATCCACGCACAACCCAGCGCGCCTTATATCGAGAGAGGCCACCATCGGAGGAAAATTTGTGCTTGAAAATCCACTTTCCTGAAACAACATTAGCACCAACCGGACGAGGAACAAGTGACCACGTGCGGTTGTGAAGAAGAGCATCATACTCGTCAGTCATAGCAGCGCGCCAGTTTGGATCCTGGAGTGCACCCCGGTATGTTTTCGGAAGAGGAGAAATCGAGGTGTGTATGGCTGAGAGATTCAACTTGTCGACCGGCCGGACGATACCGTGTTTAGCACGGGTGAGCATGTGATGTGTATTGGCTGTTGGACCGGAAGTATGACGAGAATGAGGAGGAGGCGGGGGTGGGGGTGGGGGCGGTGCCGGAGCAGACATAGCGGGAGTGGGAGATGCGCGCGAGCTGGAGCTAGGCGCGGGGGAGGACACTTGCGTGGGTGAGCTAGAGCAAGGCGTGCATGCAGGCGAGCTGGTGCTGGGTGTGCGATCAGGGGAAGGGCCATGCATAGTGGGCTCGGCTGGTGCAGGTACTGCCAAGACATGTTGAGTGGTAGCCACGTCCAGAAGAAAATCAAGGGAATCAGCAGGTTTGGCTGGTGCTTGGGTCGCGAACGGGAATGTGTTTTCATCAAAAATCACATGGCGGGACGTGATGACACGCCGAGAAGTGAGGTCAAGGCATCTGTAACCACGGTGCGAGGATGGGTATCCGAGGAACACGCACGCAGTGGACCGCGGCGCGAGCTTATGCGGAGCTGTGGCGGATTGATTAGGGTAGCATAAACACCCGAAAACTCTAAGATCAGAGTAGGATGCTGATTGTCCATGAAGGAGGGTGTAGGGGATGCGAAAATCCAGGGCTTGACATGGGCGTCGATTGACGAGGTAGGTGGCAGCAGCGAGTGCCTCGGCCCAGTACGAGGGAGGCATATGTGCTTGGAAGAGGAGAGTGCGGGTGATGTCGTTGAGTGTGCGTAAGGCGCGTTCAGCTTTACCGTTTTGGGGGGAGGTGTATGGGCAGGACATACGGAGATGGATGCCGTGGCGGGCGAGGAACTCTACAAGGGTGGAGTTGACAAACTCGGTTCCATTGTCGGTCTGTAGAGAGACGACAGGAAGGTTAAATTGAGTGCGAGCATATGCAACAAAATTAATGAGGACATCACAAGTGTCGGATTTGCGCCGAAGAGGAAACGTCCACATAAAGTGAGAGAAATCATCGACGATGACAAGATAATATTTGAAACCAGAGTTGCTCGCAATAGGTGAGGTCCATAAATCACAATGGATTAACTGAAAGGGAACACTGCAAATTGTTTGAGACCTAGAAAACGGTAAACGGACGTGCTTGCCAAGTTGACACGCATGACAGACCATAGTGACTTTATTACACGGAATAGAAAATTGTCTAGATAAATGTGACATAGCGTCACGACCGGGATGTCCTAGGCGGCGATGCCACAGCTCGGTGGAGTTGGTGGAGGCGACAAGTCCGAAGGGTGATGGAGAGCTGGTGCTGGTGGAGAACTCATAGAGTGGACCGGGGCTACTGCAGCGTATGATCTCGCGCCGTGTTTGAAGATCCTTAATGGAAAAACCAAAGGGGTCATATTCAACAGAACAAGAATTATCAATGGTGAATTGGCGAGTAGAAAGAAGATTTTTAATGATGTCAGGAACGACTAGAACATTATTGAGCAAAAAGGTGTGGTGCGGTGTGGAAAGGGTAGTATGGCCAGAAGTGGAGATGGGTAAAGAAACACCGTTGCCGATGGTGACATAAGAAGGAGGAGAGAGTTGGGAGGGAGAAGAGAGTATACCGGGGTCGGAAACCATGTGAGATGTGGCGCCGGAGTCCATGACCCATGTGCCGGTGGTGGAGGAGCCCGTTGGAGGAGCGCCGGCGGAGCTGTTCAGGGCCGCGATGAGGGCGGAGCAGTCCCATGCTGGTGCTCCATGGCCTTGCGGAGCAGGGTTGGAGGGCACGAACAGGGTCGCTGGTGGTGGAGGGTTGGTGCCGAACGCTTGACCATGAAGAGGTGCGAGCTGGGTCGTGTATGCCTGCTGGCCCGGGGGAACCCAGGTGGAGGGGCGATGTGCTGCAGCTGGCCGCGGCCCAAGAAGACCTGGTCCACCAGGAGGAGGAAGCTGGCCACCGCTCGGACGCCAGGCGGTCTGATCCTGAGCCATGATGATGTCGAGGATGTCGTCGCTGATGGAGCCGTAGAGCCACGAACGGACGACGTAGTCCAGGCGAGACCACTCGGCGGTGCGGTCGGCGGCCGGGGTGTTGACGGAGACATGGCTGGTGAGTTCGTACTTGCCGAGGAGAACACCCATCAGCATGCGCCACTTGGAGTAGTTGGAGGCCTGGAGGTCTAGAACGACCGGAACATGCGTCTTGACGCTAGCGACGTTGACGGCGAGGGAGGCCGGTGATGCAGCGGGAACCACGGTGGTGGAGAGGGCTGCAGAGCTGAGGGAGCTGGCGGCTGGGGACGTCATGGTGGTGGTGGAAGCTTAGATTAGATCGGAAAGGGCTGATACCATATAAACGTGTAAACTGGAAGAAGATTTGAGGGAAGACGCCTCACAACAGGGGCGATCGGCTCATATATATATGACACAGTTACAAAGGCTTGGAAGCCAAGGAAACAATCTACACGTATCAATCTACAACCGACAGTAATCGGGAAGATACGGTAGGTACGATATGTGTCCATCTATACAAGATTTACATACGTTAACAGTTCTCCTTTCAGGTATATGTACGCGTTCATGCCACTGGCTGCATTAGTCTTTATTTTATATATGCTCACAGCCCCAGCCAAGCTTGGATCATCTGGAAGATGGCGAGTTTTCTGTTTTCTCCAATCGCAGCGGGACGTGGAAGCACCCGTGAATCAGCCGTCGCCCCCAGCACCTTGTTCTACATGCTCAGAGGTAGAGCCCAGGATACACTGCCGACCTGGTCACACAGTAGAGATGAAAATGAATGTTCCATTAATTAACCCCAAAGTACATGCCCAGCTAACCTTCCGATCCTCTCTTAATCTGTATCATTATTGGAGATCCATACGCGCTTGAGTATACATCTCTAACATTCTCTCGGTCGACATCGCCGCGTCGCAAGCTCGCAATAATGCAACTAGCAATCGACGACGCGGTCGGGCTGGCTTTCAGACCAAACGGACGAACTTGGAAGCAAAAAAAAAAAAAAACCTTCTCAAGCTCTTCCGTGTCGAGTAACCTCTCTGCATGCTAGACCCCTCCCGTTCAAGTGGGCAGCGGCTGGCTTATTCCTCACATTTCGTCTCCCTTTCATGTTAATGTTCTAATCATGCGTCTGCCGTGTTAACTTAGTCCGCAGTTCTCTGCATCTGATAGACACGAGAATGTGTTAGGGGGGCATCTAGCTAGGTTAAATCTGCGTCCTGATCGACCCTGCCGAGAAGCTCCTAGCGACACGATCGGTCCTGCAGGAGAGTGAGCGGTGACAGCTGAAAAGAACGGTAAAAAACGATGTGTTTTCCCTGCTCGATGGATCGATGGAACTCGCAGGAATTACAGCATTTTACGCTAATTCACACTCTCAGCACCATTTTGCCCCAGCGTGGGATGGTGGCCACTAGAACGACAACATCTGGCGACAGGAGCCCGGCCGTGAGGTTTGCGCAGCTGTGATCGATCGATGATCGGTGATCCGTCGAGCTAGCTGCCGCTGCCAGTCCGTGTAGCTGCATAGAAAATGACGCTGGATGCGGTGTCCAGAGTTGCTGTCAGATAAGCCTCCCAGAGTATCAGCTTTCAGGTGAAACGACCCGTTTGAAGTCTTCTGGAGCATACCAATTGTTAACAGCTGAGGCGATACCTCGTGCTTTTATCACTTTATCGTAAAGGGCTGTGCGTCAGAAGAAAATATAGTTTAGAATTAATGTAGGCTTTGGTTGGTGTCACTTCGGTATGTACAAACAGTCTAAACACAGGGGACAAGATTTAGAGATAAAGCTACCTAGACTGGCTAAAAAGCTTCTGTTGACGCGAATGATTAGGTCTAAATGACTGAGACGATTCTTAGCTAGATAGTCTAGAGCTTCACTTCAAATAGGAAGAAGAGCTAGCGTGCGAGTTACTACTAACTTCGTAGTAGATCTAGAGACAATAAGTCAAAAGCTCGAGCCCTATATGCTGTACTTGGCATATGGTCATGATTGAGATGAAATATTTTTGTCCGAATGACATGTATAAATGAAGTTTGTCTTTCCATGTTCGTGCCAAGAAAGCAAATCTAATCTCGTGTCAAAGATGTGCCTAAAATCCTAGCCAAATTCCTGCTACATCAAGATTAAGAGACGAAGCTACCTGCATCTACCAAAATGGCACTATTGATGCATACGATTAGGTACGAATGACTGAGAAGGTTCTTAGATAGTTTAAAGGTTCACTTCTGCTTAGAAGAAGAGTTAAGAGTACAAGTTAATACTCACTTAGTAGTAGATCTAGACACAAGTCAAAAGCTCGAGCCCTAGGATGGACTTAGCATATATATGGACACGAGATGAAATATTTTTTGTCCGAATGACATGCATGAACGAAGCTTGTCTTTCCCATGTCCGTGCCAGAAAGAAATCTAATCTCGTGTCAAGATGTGTGGCCAAAATCCTGCTACATCAAGATTAGGACATGAAGCTACCTACATTGACCAACATGCTTTTATTGGGTCATATGGTTACGTATAAATGACTGCGATAATTCTTAGATAGTCTAAAGACTCATTTCAGCTTAGAAGAGTTAAGAGTACAAGCTAATAGCTACTTTTTAGTAGATCCAGAGACCAAAAGTCAAAAGCTCAAGCTCTATGATGTATTTGGCATATTGTTATGAGATGAAATATTTTTTGTCTGACTAACATGCATGAATGAAGCTTGTCTTTCATGTTCATGCCAAGAAAGCGAATCTAATCTCGTGTCAAGATGTGGCCATAATCCTAGCGAGATTCTTGGTACATCAAGATTAAGAGACGATGCTACGTACACGGACCAAAATGCTTCTATTGATGCATATGATGTGGCATAAGAGACGATGCTACGTACACACACATCAAGTTTCATTTCATCTTAGAAGAGCTAAGAGTACAAGTTAATACCAACCTAGTTGTAGATCTAGAGACCAAAAGTCAAAAAGCTTGAGTTCTATCATGGTGTTTCTATCATATGGTCATGATGGGAAATAGAATGACATGCAGAAATGAAGCTTGTCTTTCCATGCTCGTGCCAAGAAAGCGAATCTAATCTCGGGTAAAGATGTGGCCGAAGCCTAGATGGAAGTCATATCGCCATTTTACGTATTGGTGGTTGTCATATTTGAAACTTGTCTAAGTTTCATATACATGTAATTTCAAACTAAGTTTCATCGATGGAATCTAAATGGAGAAGCATGGGTTGAGTCCGATAAATTACTTTTGCAAATATGATGACTAATTTCCATAGATGAAATTAGGTATGTGTGGACTATGGGTTGGTATCGAGAAAATATAAAATTACTTTTGCAAAAGTGATAGCAATGAGTGGGCCGAATCTCAACCATTTATAATTTAAGATAAGATGGGGCGGATTCCGAAAATTCCCCTCGCATTTGCATGCATGTAGAAAAAAATTATACTCCCTCCGTTCCTTGATATAAGGTGTATAATTTTTTTGATAAAAACTTCAAAATATAAGGTGTATTGGTTAGAACCACTCATTTGTACTTTTTTTACGGATTTGATTGCATTTTCTTAGCTCATGCAAACTCCTCTATTTTTTCAACGCAATAATTCAGGGGTAATCTTTCCCAAAACTCATGTTACTTGCTCTCAATGTGCGTTCCTTAATTTTCGTGCCAAAAACTATACACCCTATATCTAGAAACAGAGGGAGTAGCTAATTATACATAATGAAATGTACTATAGGAGAATTTACTTATTCTTTTTTTTTGGGCGGTAGAACATCATATATTACTCAAAGGCAGAGATACATAGTCTTTTACAGCTATCTCCTGAATATCAGGTGGGATGGGATCCATCCACACTTTGCTTTCACCAGATTTCCTAGCAAGAGCTGCAAAATCATGTGCTACTTGGTTGGTTGATCTCCCTATTTTAACTACCTTACAAGCAGGGATCAAAAGAGAGACGCTCTCTATATTATTGTAGACAACCCAGGCACGGGAGTGTTTCCCAGTATTTCTGTGAACATTTGACACAGCATTGGCGCAGTCCGACTCCACCGAATTTGGCTCCAAATTTTTGTCAATTGCAAGCATCAGGCCCTCCAGGATAGCGCAAGCTTCAGCTTCCTCGGGATCTTGGCATTTCTCAATCACCTTGCTAGATGCCACAATAATCTGGCCCTGGTGGTTCCTCACCACTACTCCCACAGCAGCTTCCCCAGAAACATGGCAGTATGAGGCATCAACATTCACCTTTATAGCACCCATCGGCGGAGGTTGCCACCTAATGATCTCCTTGACAGAAGCCCTGTCATTGATAACACTAACATCATTAGTTTTGATAAAATAATCATCAGTACGGTTACCTTTTTCCTTGTCATTGTCCACCTCATTGTGTACTATATTACAATAGCTTTGGAGAAAAGCCACAGAGTTGGCAATAGTTTCATCTCCTTTGCCATGAGTGATATTGCATCTCAGGTGCCACGAACGCCAGAGCAACAGCAACACCCTATCTCTTTGCTTCAGGTTACATTTAGACAAAAGAACTTGCAACCAATCAGGACCAGAATAAAGAAAATCGTACTCCCCCGGTAAGTCCCAATGGCTCCTCATGGCATATCTAAGTGTAGGATAACGTAGCATAGAAAACAAAAATTTTCCTACGGCGAACACGCAATCCAAGCCAAGATGCAATCTAGAAGACGGTAGCAACGAGGGGATTGTCGAGACTCACCCTTGAAGAGATTCCAAAGCCTACAAGAGGAGGCTCGTGTTGCTGCGGTAGACGTTCACTTGCCGCTTGCAAAAGCGCGTAGAAGATCTTGATCACGATCGGTTCCGGCGCCACGAACGGGCAGCACCTCCGTACTCGGTCACACGTTCGGTTGTTGATGAAGACGACGTCCACCTCCCCGTTCCAGCGGGCAGCGGAAGTAGTAGCTCCTCTTGAATCCGACAGCACGACGGCGTGGTGTCGGTGGCGGTGTAGAAGTCCGGCGGAGCTTCGCTAAGCTATGCGGGCAATATGAAGTGGAGGAGCAAAGCTAGGGTTTGGGAGGGGGTGGCCGGCCACTCTATGGGGCGGCCAGCTTGTGGTCTTGGGGTGGCCGGCCCCCTCCCTTGGCCCTTGTTTATATAGGTGGATCCCAAGTGTTGGTGTCCAAGTCTTCGAATAAGACCCGAAACCAAAACCTTCCATATGGTGGGAAACTTTCCCTCCCACTAGAGGTGGGAATTCCACCTTCCATGGGGGGTGGCGGCCCCCTAACGGGGAGTCCACTTGGGACTCCTCCCCCACTAGGGTTGGCCGGCCATGGAGGTGGAGTCCCATGTGGACTCCACCTTCCTTGGTGGTTTCTTCCGGACTTTTCTAGAACCTTCTAGAACCTTCCATAGAACCTTCCGCATCATTTTATTCACATAAAATGACATCCTATATATGAATCTTATTCTCCGGACCATTCCGGAACTCCTCGTGATGTCCGGGATCCCATCCGGGACTCCGAACAAATATTCCAACTTCATTCCATATTCAAGTACTACCATTTCAACATCCAACTTTAAGTGTGTCACCCTACGGTTCGTGAACTATGCGAACATGGTTGAGTACTCACTCCGACCAATAACCAATAGCGGGATCTGGAGATCCATAATGGCTCCCACATATTCAACGATGACTTTAGTGATCGAATGAACCATTCACATACGATACCAATTCCCTTTGTCACACGATATTTTACTTGTCCGAGGTTTGATCATCGGTATCACACTATACCTTGTTCAACCTCGTCTCCGACAAGTACTCTTTACTCGTACCGTGGTATGTGGTCTCTTATGAACTTATTCATATGCTTGCAAGACATTAGACGACATTCCACCGAGAGGGCCCGGAGTATATCTATCCGTCATCGGGATGGACAAATCCCACTGTTGATCCATATGCCTCAACTCATACTTTCCGGATACTTAATCCCACCTTTATAACCACCCATTTACGCAGTGGCGTTTGATGTAATCAAAGTACCTTTCCGGTATAAGTGATTTACATGATCTCATGGTCATAAGGACTAGGTAACTATGTATTGAAAGCTTATAGCAAATAACTTAATGACGTGATCTTATGCTACGCTTAATTGGGTGTGTCCATTACATCATTCATACAATGATATAACCTTGTTATTAATAACATCCAATGTTCATGATTATGAAACTAATCATCTATTAATCAACAAGCTAGTTAAGAGGCTTACTAGGGACTCTTTGTTTGTTTACATATCACACATGTATCAATGTTTCGAGTTAATACAATTATAGCATGGTATATAAACTTTTATCATAAACATAAAGATATATAATAACCACTTTTATTATTGCCTCTTGGGCATATCTCCAACAGTCTCCCACTTGCACTAGAGTCAATAATCTAGATTACATTGTAAGGTACCTAACACCCATGGCATTCGGTGTTGGTCATGCTTTGCCCTAGGGAGAGCTTTAGTCAACGGATCTGCTACATTCGGATCGGTGTGTACTTTGCAAATCTTTACTTCTCCATCTTCGATGTATTCGCGAATCGAGTGGTAACGCAGCTTGATATGCTTCGACCTCTTGTGTGACCTTGGCTCTTGTGCATTGGCGATGGCACCCATGTTATCACAGTAGATGACAAATGGGTCCAATGCACTAGGAACCACACCGAGCTCTACAATGAACCTCTTCATCCATACCGCTTCTGATGAAGCCTCTGAAGCCGCTATGTACTCCGATTCTGTTGAGGATTTCGCTACCGTGCACTGCTTCGAGCTTGCCCAGCCTATCTGCAAGCACCATTCAATATAAACACGTACCCAGATTGTGACTTAGAGTCATCAGGATCAGTGTTCCAACTTGCATCGGTGTAACTTGTTACAACGAGCTCTTGGTCACCTCCATAACAAAGAAACATATCCTTAGTTCTTTTCAAGTACTTCGAGATATTCTTGACCGCTGTCCGAGTGTTCCATTCCTGGATCACTTTGATATCTGCTAGTTAAACTAACAGCATGTGCTATATCCGGTCTTGTACATAGCATGGCATACATGATAGAGCCTACTGCCGAGGCATAGGGGATTTGACTCATCCTTTCTCTTTCTTCTGCCGTAGCCGGTCCTTGAGTCTTACTCAAGACCTTGCCTGGTAACATAGGTAAGAATCCTTTCTTACTTTCGTCCATTCTAAACTTCTTCAGAATCTTGTCCATGTATGTACTCTGTGATAGCCCTATTAGACGTCTTGATCTATCTCTATAAATCTTGATGCCTAATATGTATGATGCTTCACCAAGGTCTTTCATTGAAAAACTATTATTCAAATAACCCTTTACACTCGCTTAATAGTTCTATATCATTCCCAATCAATAATATGTCATCTACATATAATATCGGGAATGCTACTGAGCTCCCACTCACTTTCTTGTAAATACAGGCCTCTCCATGACACTCGTATAAACCCGAAGTCTTTGATCACCTTATCAAAACGTCGGTTCCAACTTCTCGATGCTTGCTTCAGTCCATAGATTGAACGCTGAAGTTTGCATACTTTGTCGGCATTTTTAGGATCGACAAAACCTTTGGGTTGTACCATATACAACTCTTCCTCAATGTCTCCATTAAGGAACGCCGTTTTGACATCCATCTGCCAAATCTCATAATCGAAAAATGCAGCTATTGCTAACAAAATCCTCACAGATTTTAGCTTCGCTACAGGTGAGAAAGTCTCATCGTAGTCAACACCTTGAATTTGTCGGAAACCCTTTGCGACAAGTCGAGCTTTATAGACAGTAATATTACCATCGGCATCTGTTTTTCTCTTGAAGATCCATTTATTCTCGACTGACCTTGCGGCTATCGGGTAAGTCTACCAAAGTCCATACTTTGTTATCATACATGGATCCCATTTCGGATTTCATGGCTTCTTGCCATTTGTTGGAATCTGGGCTCATCATCGCTTCTTCATACGTCGCAGGGTCCTCATCATTGTTATCCACAATCATGACATTTAGACAAGGATCATACCAATCTGGAGTGGCACGATCCCTTGTCGATCTGCGAGGTTCGATGAGCTCGTCTCATTTGAAGTTTCATGATCATTATCATTAGCTTCCTCTGTTGCCGGTGTAGGTGGTACAGGAACATTTTCCGGTATCGCGCTACTCTGATCAACGAGTAGAGATTCTTCAATCTCATCGAGTTCTACTTTTCTTCCAGTCACTTCTTTAGTGAGAAATTCTTTCTCAAGAAAGGTTCCGTTCTTAGCAACAAAGATCTTGCCTTCGGATCTGTGATAGAAAGTGTACCCTATAGTTTCCTTAGGGTATCCTATGAAGACGCATTTCTCCGCTTTGGGTTCTAGCTTGTCCGGTTGTAACTTTTTTACATAGGCTTCGCAACCCCAAACTTTTAGGAACGACAGCTTAGGTTTCTTATTAAACCATAATTCATACGGCGTCGTTTCAACGGATTTTGATGGTGCTCTATTTAAAGTGAATGCGGCTGTCTCTAATGCATAACTCCAAAATGATAACGGCAAATCAGTAAGAGACATCATAGAACGAACCATATCTAAGAGAGTTCGATTACGACGTTCGGACACACCGTTTCGTTGTGGTGTTCCCGGCGGTGTCAATTGTGAAAGTATTCCGCATTTCTTTAAATGCATGCTAAACTCATAACTCAGATATTCACCTCCGCGATCGGATCGTAGAAATTTAATCTTCTTGTTACGTTGATTTTCTACTTCACTTTGGAATTCCTTAAACTTCTCGAAAGTTTCGGATTTATGTTTCATTAAATAGATATACCCATATCTACTCAAATCATCTCGTGAAGGTTAGAACATAACGATAACCACCGCGCGATGCTACACTCATTGGTCCACATACATCTGTGTGTATGATTTCCAATAAGTCAGTAGCTCGCTCCATCATACCCGAGAATGGAGTCTTAGTCATTTTTCCCATCAGACATGCTTCGCATCTATCAAGTGACTCAAAGTCAAGTGATTCAAGTAATCCATCAGTATGGAGTTTCTTCATGCGTTTCACTCCAATATGACCAAGACGACAGTGCCACATATAAGTAGAATTATCATTCAATTTAATTCGCTTAGCATCAATGTTATGTGGTGCTCGACCATAAAAGATATTATTCATAAAAATAGAACAACCATTATTCTCAGACTTGAATGAATAACCGTCTTGCATTAAACAAGATCCTGATATAATGTTCATGCTCAACGCGGGTACATAATAACAATTATTTAGGCTTAAAACTAATCCCGAAGGTAGATGTAGAGGAAGTGTCCCGACTGCGATCACATTGACCTTGGATCCGTTTCCAACGCGCATCGTCACTTCATCTTTCAGCAGTTGTCGTTTATTCTTTAGTTCCTGTTTCGAGTTACAAATATGAGCAACCGAACCAGTATCAAATACCCAGGTACTAGAACGAGAACTAGTGAGATAAACATCTATAACATGTATATCAGATATACCTTCTTTCTTCTTCTTGACAAGGCCGCTCTTCAGATCTGCCAAATACTTGGAGCAATTACGCTTCCAGTGTCCCTTCTCCTTGCAGTAATAGCACTCAGCATCAGGCTTAGGGCCAGACTTAGGTTTCACAGGAGGCGTGGCAGCTTTCTTGCCACTCTTCTTGTTCTTGCCTTTAGACTTGCCCTGTTTCTTGAAGCTGGTGGTCTTGTTGACCATCAACACTTGGTGCTCTTTCTTGATCTCAATCTCAGCAGCTTTTAGCATGCCAAAGAGTTCAGGAAACTCCTTGTTCATGTTCTGCATATTGTAGTTCATCACAAAGTTCTTGTAACTTGGTGGCAGTGATTGAAGGACACGATTAATCCCCGATCTGTTAGGAATCACTATTCCCAAGTCACCGAGTTTCTTCGCATGCCCGGTCATAACGAGCATGTGCTCACCGATGGAGCTGCCTTCTTCCATCATACAGTCTGAAAAAGTGTTTCGATGCTTCATAGCATTCCACGGCCGCACGAGTCTCAAAAATAGTCTTCAACTCTTTTATCAACTCATGAGGATCGTGGTGCTCAAAACGTTTTTGAAGATCGGATTCCGGATCGCATAAGATGGCACACTCGAACTTGAGAGTACCGAGTTTTCCGAGTCATGTAAACATTCTTTACTTCATCGGTTTCAGTTTCACAGGAGGGTCACCTAGCGGTGCATCAAGCACATATTGCAGATTTCCGCCATTGAGGAATATCCTCACATGACGGAACCAGTCGGTGAAGTTGCTACCGTTGCTCTTAAGCTTTTCTTTCTCTAGGAACTGGTTAAAATTGATTGAGGACGCCATATCTACAACATATTTGCAATAGTTTAGACTAAGTTTATGACAAATTGAGTTCAAATTTTAATTCTACATAATTAAAAATCTAGGTGAACTCCCACTCAAAACAATATCCCTCGCATTGTCTTAGTGATCACACGAACCAAATCCATCACACCTATGCCCGATCATCACGAGACAAGATGTAATTTCAATGGCGAACACTCAAAATGTTCATCATATCAATCATATGATTCATGCTCTACCTTTCGGTATCACGTGTTCCGAGACCATGTCTTTACATGCTAGGCTCGTCAAGGCCACCTTAGTATCCGCATGTGCAAACTGTCTTGCACCCGTCATATGTACTTATCGAATCTATCACACCCGATCATCACGAGATGCTTTGAAACGATAAGACTTGATAACGGTGCTACTAAGGATGAACACTTTATTATCTTGAGATTTTAGTGAGAGGGATCATCTTATAATGCTACCGTCGCGATCTAAGCAAAATAAGATGCATAAAAGGATTAACATCACATGCAGTTCATATGTGATATGATATGGCCCTTTTGTCTTTGCGCCTTTGATCTTCATCTCCAAAGTACGGACATGATCTCCATCATCAACGGGCATGATCTCCATCATCGTCGGCGAAGCACCAAGGTCAATGGCGCCGTCTTCATGATCGTCCTCCATGTAGCAACTATTACAACTACTTTGAAATACTACTCAACATGAAATTTAAAGACAACCATAAGGCTCCCGCCGGTTGCCACAATACAATAATGATCATCTCATACATATTCATCATCACATTATGGCCATATCACATCACCAAACCCTGCAAAAACAAGTTAGACGTTCTCTAATTTGGTTTGCATATTTTACGTGGTTTAGGGTTTTCGAGCAAGATCCAATCTACCTACGAACATGAACCACAACGGTGATACTAGTGTTGTCAATAGAAGAGTAAATTGAATCTTCACTATAGTAGGAGAGACGAGACACCCGCAAAGCCACTTATGCAATACAAGTTGCATGTCAAGCGTGGAGCAAATCTCATGAACGCGGTCATGTAAAGTTAGCCCGAGCCGCTTCATCCCACTATGCCATAAAGATGCAAAGTACTCAACTAAAGATAACAAGAGCATCAACGCCCACAAACCATTGTGTTCTACTCGTGCAACCATCTATGCATAGACACGGCTCTGATACCACTGTAGGATAACGTAGCATAGAAAACAAAAATTTTCCTACGGCGAACACGCAATCCAAGCCAAGATGCAATCTAGAAGACGGTAGCAACGAGGGGATTGTCGAGACTCACCCTTGAAGAGATTCCAAAGCCTACAAGAGGAGGCTCTTGTTGCTGCGGTAGACGTTCACTTGCCGCTTGCAAAAGCGCGTAGAAGATCTTGATCACGATCGGTTCCGGCGCCACGAACGGGCAGCACCTCCGTACTCGGTCACACGTTCGGTTGTTGATGAAGACGACGTCCACCTCCCCGTTCCAGCGGGCAGCGGAAGTAGTAGCTCCTCTTGAATCCGACAGACACGACGGCGTGGTGTCGGTGGCGGTGTAGAAGTCCGGCGGAGCTTCGCTAAGCTATGCGGGCAATATGAAGTGGAGGAGCAAAGCTAGGGTTTGGGAGGGGGTGGCCGGCCACTCTATGGGGGGCGGCCAGCTTGTGGTCTTGGGGTGGCCGGCCCCCTCCCTTGGCCCTTGTTTATATAGGTGGATCCCAAGTGTTGGTGTCCAAGTCTTCGAATAAGACCCGAAACCAAAACCTTCCATATGGTGGGAAACTTTCCCTCCCACTAGAGGTGGGAATTCCACCTTCCATGGGGGTGGCCGGCCCCCTAAGGGGAGTCCACTTGGGACTCCTCCCCCACTAGGGTTGGCCGGCCATGGAGGTGGAGTCCCATGTGGACTCCACCTTCCTTGGTGGTTTCTTCCGGACTTTTCTAGAACCTTCTAGAACCTTCCATAGAACCTTCCGCATCATTTTATTCACATAAAATGACATCCTATATATGAATCTTATTCTCCGGACCATTCCGGAACTCCTCGTGATGTCCGGGATCCCATCCGGGACTCCGAACAAATATTCCAACTTCATTCCATATTCAAGTACTACCATTTCAACATCCAACTTTAAGTGTGTCACCCTACGGTTCGTGAACTATGCGGACATGGTTGAGTACTCACTCCGACCAATAACCAATAGCGGGATCCGGAGATCCATAATGGCTCCCACATATTCAACGATGACTTTAGTGATCGAATGAACCATTCACATACGATACCAATTCCCTTTGTCACACGATATTTTACTTGTCCGAGGTTTGATCATCGGTATCACACTATACCTTGTTCAACCTCGTCTCCCGACAAGTACTCTTTACTCGTACCGTGGTATGTGGTCTCTTATGAACTTATTCATATGCTTGCAAGACATTAGACGACATTCCACCGAGAGGGCCCAGAGTATATCTATCCGTCATCGGGATGGACAAATCCCACTTGTTGATCCATATGCCTCAACTCATACTTTCCGGATACTTAATCCCACCTTTATAACCACCCATTTACGCAGTGGCGTTTGATGTAATCAAAGTACCTTTCCGGTATAAGTGATTTACATGATCTCATGGTCATAAGGACTAGGTAACTATGTATTGAAAGCTTATAGCAAATAACTTAATGACGTGATCTTATGCTACGCTTAATTGGGTGTGTCCATTACATCATTCATACAATGATATAACCTTGTTATTAATAACATCCAATGTTCATGATTATGAAACTAATCATCTATTAATCAACAAGCTAGTTAAGAGGCTTACTAGGGACTCTTTGTTTGTTTACATATCACACATGTATCAATGTTTCAGTTAATACAATTATAGCATGGTATATAAACTTTTATCATAAACATAAAGATATATAATAACCACTTTTATTATTGCCTCTTGGGCATATCTCCAACACTAAGGGCCCGTGGTTTTGAGCAGTCCACGATAGCATGATGGCTATTTTCCTCCGCTCTTCCGCAAATGCTGCATGTGCTGTCATTTTCTAGAGTTCTTCTGAATTTGTTCTTTTTAGTTGGAAGATTATCACAGGCCGCCCGCCATCCAAAGATTTTGACTTTGCTAGGAACTTTAGCATTCCATATAGTTTTCCAAGATAGTCTGGTGTTGTCTGGTCTTGAACTGCTTCCTGCCCTCCACCTCACGCCATGGTTTAAATTATATGCCAGCCGGTATGCACTTTTTACAGAGAAGATCCCCGTTTTCTCATAGTGCCACGCAAAGAAGTCGTCACACTTATCGTTTGGAAGCTTCAAGTTTAAGATCCAATCTGCGTCCCTGGGAAAGCAAACTCTCTTAACCACTTCTTTGTTCCACTGGTTACTTTGGGGCAACAAAAGTTGTTTAACCCTCCGCAATCTACTATTGGATTTTCCAGGGGACACCTTTAAGTTGTAGTCTCTGGGGATCCAGCTATCCCTCCAAATATCCACCTTATCACCATTCCCTATTCTCCAAATGAGACCTTCTTTGAGAAGCTGTAGACCATGTTCAATACCCTGCCATGAAGGAGAAGCATCTTGTCTAAAGACTGTGTCCAGAAAATTTCCCCGAGGAAAATAAATAGACTTGAGGAGTCTAGAGCACATGCTATTTGGTTTAGTTAGGATTCTCCAGCACTGTCTTGCAAGAAGGGCTTGGTTCATAATCCTGGTGTCTCTGAATCCAACACCTCCTAACTCTTTTGGATTAGTTAGGATATCCCACGCTGCCCAATGCACCTTCAGTTTATTCTCATCTTCGCCCCACCAGAAGTTTCTCACGATACGCATATAGTCTTCGTGGAAACCAACTGGGAGTTTGAATACACTCATGACATGAATAGGTATCGCTTGAACTACAGACTTGATTAGCTCATCCTTGGCTCCCATGGACATGTACCTCTCGGCCCAGTTTGTGAGCTTTTTCCCCAATCGATCCTTGTAAGGTTGGAACTTGCCTTTCTTCATCCTGCCGTCTGGAGTAGGGAGTCCCAGGTATTTGTCTTCAAATTCCTCTCGGTGAACCTCCATTATTTGTCTCACACTATCTTGTGAGATCTGAGAGCATTGGTCACTGAAAAGGATTGAGCACTTGCTAACACTCAGGAGTTGGCCTGACCCTTTCTCGAAAGTTGCTAAAGCTGACTTAATTACTCTAGCTTGGCTTCCATTTGCTTGAAAGAACAAAATACAGTCATCAGCGAACATGAGGTGAGAGATTCCTGGAGCGGTTCTGCTTATTTTGAACTCCTTCAAGTCATGGTTCTGAATTGCCCTCACAAGAATTTTGGAGAAGCACTCAGCCACAAAAAGAAACAGGTAAGGAGATAGGGGATCTCCTTGTCTTAGTCCTCTAGTTGGAATAATTTCCTGTGTAAGCTGGCCATTAATTTGCACAGTGAATTTAACCGATTTTACACAAGACATCACCAGGTTTACCCATTTTCTGTCAAAGCCGAATCTGATTAGTGCACCTTCCAGGAACTCCCAGTCTACTCGATCGTAGGCTTTAGTTAAATCCAACTTATAAGCACAAAACTGGTCCTCCCCTTTTCTAGCTCTATGGATAGCATGAAAGCATTCAAAGGCAATCAGAGCATTGTCTGATATCGACCGCCGTGGGATAAACGCACTTTGGGTTTCAGATATTAGCTCTTGGAGGTAAGGTCTGAGCCTATTGATGAGGCATTTGGCAATGATCTTGTAGATCACGTTGCAGAGGGAAATAGGTCTGTAGTCCTTCAACTCAGCAGCATCGCTCGATTTCGGGATGAGAACAATCTTGGTCAGGTTGAAATTGTCAGGGATAACCCCATCAGTAAAGAATTGCTTTATAGCTTTACAAATTTCTATCTTCATTAGTTCCCAATTCCTCTGAAAAAACCTTGCTGGTAGCCCATCGGGGCCTGGAGCTTTTAGCGGCCCAATCTGGAAGAGTGCATCACCAATCTCGTCATCAGACATATCCGCTAATAGTGCTTCGTTCATCTCGTTCGTCACTGAGGGCTGAATGAAATCCAGCAACACGTCAGGGTCAACCTCGTGATCCTTGGTGTATAGAGCTGAGAAGAATTGGCTCGCCATGTTCACAAACTCGTCCTCACTTGTGGTGATAGAACCGTTTTCCCTCTTGAGCTTTTTAATTCTATTTCTACTAGCTCTACCAGAAGCTTTCCGATGGAAAAACTTAGTATTTTGATCACCTTCCTTAATCCACTGGACTCTCGATCGTTGCCTCCACATAATTTCTTCTCTGTATAAGAATTCATCAAGTTTTGCTGACACAGCTAAAATTTCCTTGTGGTTACCGAGGTAATCTTGGTTCTTTAGTTTCTCTAGTTTTTTCTTCAACTTCTTGATCTCTTTATTCACCGAGCCAAAACTAATGTTGCTCCAATTGTCCATAGACTCCATTGTATGGGCAAGTTTCTGTTGAATATCCTCAAGATTGGAGGCTGGTTTGTAGTGCACCCAAGCCTCATCCACACAATCAGCCAGAGTGGGCTCACGCTCCCACATAGCTTCATATATAGGAATCCTCCTTTGTTTCAGATGGTTCTCCTCCAAATCAATAACAATTGGACAATGATCGGAACGAGAAGACGTGACATGCTGGATGGAGGCAAGAGGGAAAAGTGCAGACCAAGCTGGGCAGCCCACGACTCTGTCGAGCCTGACCCGAACATTTTTCCTTCCAGCTTGCTTGTTGTCATAGGTCCAAGGAGTGCCTCTGAATCCAAGATCGTGCAGGTTACAAAACTCTAAAGTTTCTCTAAAATCTGCCATTTGTTTCTCACTTCTTCTTCTGACAGAGAAGTGCTCAAATTGAAACATTGCTTCATTAAAATCACCTGCCATAAGCCACGGATCAGAAGAGCAGTTTTTAATTCTTCTAAGCAACTTCCAAAATTCTGGGCGATCTTGGGAACGCGGTTCTCCATAGACAAAAGTGTTCCTCACTTTTATTCCACGAGGATCCATCACGGTTACATCAATGTGGTGAGCACCGTAGCTAATCAGGTCCAACTTAACAGAGCTACAAACAAACAGTGCCAAACCCCCTCCTTTGCCTTCTACACTGACAGGCAGGCAGTTAGCAAAGCCAAGGCGACTGCACACACCATTCACCACTTCTTTATTCTGCCTAGTCTCTGACAGAAAGACGAGGCTGGGCTTAAACTCTCTCACCAACCTGATGAGTTCTTGAACTGTACGGGGCTGCCCGATGCCCCGACAGTTCCATCATCAGAATCCTCATTTCTTCTGCCGGGCGCTCGCCTTGGCGCCCAGCTTCATGCCATCTAACCTCTGGCTGGTGTCTATGTCTGCCTCTGTTTCAGCCTCATCTTGCCCCTGCTTGACTTTCACATCCCTATCACCTAGTTCATCCTCATCTCCATCATTAACTACAATCTCTAAGGAGACACTCTTCTCCTGATCTACAGAATTTTCAGACCTACGGCCATACAAGTTGTACACACCATTACTATCAGACTCTTCTTGTTCCCTAAGCTTGCGGAGATTTTCCTCTCCCAGGCACTCCACGAGGGAAGGAACAGGGATCAGTATCTTTTTAGCTTGGTGCAGCTCTCTGTCCTCGTCTTCCTCTTCAGCCCTCTGGCGCGTAGCCCCCAGGATTGCACCCTGGGTTGTACCCGCTTCCTTCTTGCTTTCAGCCTTGTTCTTCTCTCTCGCCATCCTCTTCCAGAGGGCGTTCTTTCTGAGGGGAGGAATTTCAGCGTTGTTGTCACTGATCGCCTCACCCTGCTCCTCATGAGGTCCTTCAGAGTAGGTGTCGCCGGTCGCCTTGGCTTGCACCTCGTTGTGCAGGGGGGCTTCAGCTTGGTTGTCGATGGCCGCCTCACCATGCGCCTCATGAGGCACTACCGTGTTGGTGTCGTCGGGCGCCTTGGTTTGCACCTCGTAGCATAGCTGCTTCGAGGCCACCGAGACTGTCGGAGACGAGGCAGCCGCTTGTACCTCTCTAGCCTTGGTCACCGTGGCTGGTTCGTTGACCGTGAGCTTGCCCACCTCCTTCGCGACATGGGACACGATGGCTAGATGTCGTTGGCGCATCAGCAGGTTTGGTGGCGCAGCAGGTTCGGAGACGTTGTCCCACGCGAGGAACTTGTACAGGGGCCGCCTCTCCTGCCCGGTCGTCTCGGGCAGGAACCAGCGGGGAGTGTCCTTGTAGTGTGTTGGGGGCACTCCCAGCTCAGGCTCGTAGTTGTTGCTCCTCCTCTCCGCCGGCAGCGAACAATTCGCTGCCTGGTGCCCGATGATGCCGCAGCACTTGCAGAAGGTTGGGAGTCGCTCGTAGAAGACAGAGGCCACCACCTCCTCTTTGGCGATCTCGTCCATCAGCTTGGCCCATCGAAGTAATGGTGTATCCAGAGGTAGCCGCACTCTTGCCCTGAGGAATTTTGCGAGAAGATCGCCACGAGAATCGTTATCAATGAAAATCAGTTCACCCATTCTCTTACCCAGGTCCCTTGCCAGCTCCTTAGATAGGAGGTAGAAGGGAATCTCCTTGAACTGCACCCAGATTGGTACAGAGCTGAAGTTCACAGCGTCCGGCTCCTCTCCTTCCTTCAACGCCTCGATCAGAACAGCATCCTCCCTGTATCTCCATGGGCCGCCTCGTGTGACATGCAGGAAATCGCCCTCCTCCGCGAAATCAAGCACAAAGCGGCGTCCTTCCATGGGGCTCATGTCCACCAAGCCCCGAATCTTCCAGATCTTCTTCATGGTCTTGATCAGCTGCTCGGAACTGACGGTCAGCATAGAGAGGAAAAGGCCAACCGCCAAGAACCGAACACGAGCAGCGCCCCTCGACTTGGCCTTGATGATGACCATCGCCTTCTTCTCAGCGTCAGTGCCCATCTCCTCACAGAGCTCCTTCCCTGACCTCCTCCTTGGGTTGCTGGTCTCAGCTAGCTGTCCTCCCTGACAGCCCACCAAGACATCAGCGGTTCCGCTCATGATCTGCTTGTCTTTGTTTGACATGATGATTCGCAGGTGGATTGTGGTGGTGGGGGAATTGGAAATCCTTCGGTCAAGTGAGTGTACTGCATCAGTGACCTTTGAATTTATAGCCCCTCCTCCTGTATCCTGGAACCACTGATTCCTCCCCAAATTAAAACAGCGATTCATGGCCAGTTCATACCTCGAGAATAAAAGCTCCTGTAATTTGGGCTCCAAGGTCATGTCCTGGTCTCCCGCTGATATCTGGCAGTCTCTCGCCGGATTAAAGACACAGGCTCGAGGGCGGATCGCGGGAAGGACGCAGGCCATCAAGGCGATTTGTGGGGTGGTCACCATTGATGCCTCCCCCTTACTCCGCCCCTCGAGGGAACTCGCCGCCTCCAGCTTCTCTCCCTCTTCGGACTTCCGCTCCTTGGCTACTGGGGTTGATCTATCGAAGAGACGACATGATCTGGTACGGGCGTGGGCTAACATATTTTGGGGATTTTTTGTTTTGAAGGCCAGCAGTCTAATTCTCTCTCTCCATTCCGTTGGGAGAAAAGGATCACACGGGTAAATGGGTTTGTGTTGTATCTCTAGGCCTCTCTCACTCGAATCAACCAGGGAAGATCGTGGAGAGATCTTCCTTTCACTCTCGTCGGCATAGTCGCCCTCCACAGGGAAGGAGAGACGAACCGTCATCTTTCCACGGAGAATTTACTTATTCAACATTACCTATAAACTGTCGACACTGTTTGAAGTAAAATACTAATCATACTCTCATCAACAATCTAACTAATTAAATTGTATTATATATAGACAAGTCAAGTTAGAATAAAATAAAATAAAAAGATTGTATGCATCATTTGATGCATAGACATAGGGTATATCTCCTTTTTGCAGAAAATACAAAAGTCAATTTAGAATATCGTTACTAGGAATGATATGCTATTGCTATTACTACCTATATAAAGGATATCCCCAACCCCGCAAAAATCTATATAAAGGATAATCAAATTCTCAAACTAGATGGAATCAAACACAATTCATGTATACCCATGTTTGTGTTCAAATCCGCTCCCGGAGTTGGCATGTATATCCATCAAACTGGGGCTCTAGCGATGACGTATCTGGCTATGTGGCGAAAGAGTCCCGATCTTTTGCGGCGAGGCTAGCGGAGGCCGGATCCAGCGAGGGAGGTGAAAACAAGATCAATGAGAGGAGGGTATAAGGGATGGGGTGATACGTCCAAAACGTATCTACTTTCCCGAACACTTTTGCTATTGTTTTGCCTCTAATTTGTGTATTTTGGATACAACTAACACGGACTAACGCTGTTTTCAGCAGAATTGCACTGGTGTCTTGTTTTTGTGCAGAAACTCAACTTTCAGGAAAATCCCCGGAAATAATCGCAATGAGCCTATTTTCACAGAGAACTTACGAGGCCAAAAGGGCGAGCCAGGGGGGCCCACGACCCCCACACCATAGGCCGGCGCGGCCTGGAGGGGGGGGCGCGCCGCCCTATGGTGAGGGCGCCTCGGCGGCCCCCGACGCTCTCCTTTGGACTACAAAACCCTTTCGACCTAAAAACGCGAGGGGGTTCGACCATATTTCCAGAAGACGCCCAGAACTCAGCCGCCATCGCGAAACTCCATCTCGGGACCAGAAACTCCGTTCTGGCACTCCGCCAGGACGGGGAATTGGAGGGGATCATCGCCATCATCACCACCGACGCCTCTCCATCGACCATCCGTGTTTCCCCCATCCATGTGTGAGAAATTCCGCCGCTGTAGGCTGAAGGGGATGGTAGGGATTGGATGAGATTGATCATGTAATAGTCATAAGATTGTTAGGGCATAGTGCCTAGTATCCATAGTTGGTACTTTTATGATATTGTTGCAACTTGTTATGCTTAATGCTTGTCACTAGGGCCCGAGTGCCATGATTTCAGATCTGAACATGTTATTGATTCATGAAGATATTCATTTTTTTATGATCTTACCTGCAAGTTGTATACACATATTGCTGTCCGGAACCCGAGGCCCCAAAGTGACAGAAATTGGGACAACCGGAGGGGAAGGCGGTGATGTGAGGATCACATGTGTTCACGGAGTGTTAATGCTTTGCTCCGGTACTCTATTAAAATGAGTACCTTAATTTCCAGTAGTTTCCCTAGAGGCCCGGCTGCCACCGGCTGGTAGGACAAAAGATGTTGTGCAAGTTTCTCATTGCGAGCACGTACGACTATATACGGAACACATGCCTATGGATTGATTAGTACTTTGATACCGTTTTATTATTATCTGCAAATGCCCTGCCTTGATTGTTACATGAATTCTCTCGTCCATGCAACGCCCGTTCATCCATCCCTGTGCCTACAGTATTTCAATCCTGCTGTTTACTAAAATAACTACTGCTGTCTTTGTTACACTACTGCTGTTATTTCACTACTCCTACTGCTATAAAACTGTTGCTACTGATAAACTCTTGCGAGCAAGTCTGTTTCCAGGTGCAGCTGAATTGACAACTTTGCTGTTAAGGCTTACAAATATTCTTTGGCTCCCCTTGTGTCGAATCAATAAATTGGGTTTTACTTCCCTCGAAGACCGTTGCGATCCCCTATATTTGTGGGTCATCAAGACTATTTTCTCGGCGCCGTTGTCGGGGAGCATAGCTTTATTTGCAAGTTCACCCGAATTGATATTGTT
>NC_061514.1:81580494-81614977 GCF_022539505.1 Lolium rigidum | reverse complement strand
ACAATTATAGCATGGTATGTAAACATTATCATAAACACAAAGATATATAATAACCATTTATTATTGCCTCTTGGGCATATCTCCAACAGCAAATTCAACAAAGTAGCTATCATTATTATTCTCATCAAGTGTAGGAGGCATAGTATAATCATAATAAAATTTACTCTCCATAGTAGGCGGCACCAAAAGACCACTATCATTGTAATCATCATAAATAGGAGGCAAAGTATCATCAAAGAAAATTTTCTCCTCAATGCTTGGGGGACTAAAAATATCATGCTCATCAAAACCAGCTTCCCCAAGCTTAGAATTTTCCATATCATTAACAACAATGGTGTTCAAAGAGTTCATACTAATATCATCGCTACTAGCATGCAAATAAGATTCCATAGGTTTTTTAATTTTCGCAGCAAACAATCCATGTCTTAACTCAGGAAATAGAATAAGAAGCTCATTGTTACTTTCCATTATGCCTAACTAGTGTAAACAAGAAACCAAAAGATGCAATTGCAGGATCTAAAGGAAATAGCTTCGAGTACTTACAACGGCGCCGGAAAATAGCTTAGTAGCTGAGATCCGGAGTGTGAGTACCTTTTACCTTTCCTCCCCGGCAACGGCGCCTTAAAATAGCTTGATGTCTACGGGTGCTTCTATTCTTGTAGACAAGTGTTGGGCCTCCAAGAGCAGAGGTTTGTAGAACAACAGACAAGTTTTCCCTTAAGTGGATCACCCAAGGTTTATCAAACTCAGGGAGGAAGAGGTCAAAGATATCCCTCTCGAGCAACCCTGCAATCACGATACAAGAAGTCTCTTGTGTCCCCAACACACCTAATACACTTTTCAGATGTATAGGTGCACTAGTTCGGCGAAGAGATAGTGAAATACAAGTAGTATGGATGTATATGAATGGTAATAGCAATCTGAATAAAATATGGCAGCGAGTAAACATGCAACGAACAAGTAAATAAACGGTGTTTGCAGTATTGGAAACAAGGCCTAGGGATCATACTTTCACTAGTGGACACTCTCAACATTGATCGCATAATAAATAATAACTTCTCTCATTTGTGCTACATACACTCTTGTTTGATAATGAACACCATTCGTTGCGTAGGATTACACGAACCCTCAATGCCGGAGTTAACAAGCTCCACAACATTCGATATTCATGTTTAAGTAACCTTAGAGCATAATAGATCTTTGCAAAATAAACCGAGTACTAACATAGCATACACACTGTCACCTTTACACTATGAAGGGGGCATAAATCACATCAATACTATCATAGCGATAATCAACTCCATAACCTACAAGAGATTATGATCATAATCTACGACAAGAACTACACAATGCACACACTGTCACCATTACATCATGCAGGAGGAATAGACTACTTTAATAACATCACATGAGTAGCACATAGACTAGTAGCGATACAAAGCTCATCATATAGATCTCAATCATGTAAGGCAGCTCATGAGATCATTGTATTGAAGTACATAGGAGAGAGATTAACCATATAGCTACCGGTACAGCCCCGAGCCTCGATGGAGAACTACTCCCTCCTCATGGGAGACAGCAGCGGTGATGAAGATGGCGGTGGTGTTGATGGAGAAGCCTTCCGGGGGCACTTCCCCGTCCCGGCGGCGTGCCGGAACAGAGACTCCTGTCCCCCAGATCTTGGTTTCGCGATGGCGGCGGCTCTGGAACTTTTCTCATACCGTGGCTTATTCGTCTCGGGTTTTAGGTCAGGGACCTTTATATAGGCGAAGAGGCGGCATCAGAAGGTCAACGAGGCGACGACACACTAGGGGGGCGCGGCCCAGGCCCTGGCCGCGCCACCCTATCATCTGGGGCCCACAGGGCCCTCCTCTGGTGGCTCTCGGGTGTTATGGAAGCTTCGCGTGATCCTAAGATGCTGGGCGTTGATTTCGTCCGATTCCGAGAATATTTCCTTACTAGGATTTCTGAAACCAAAAACAGCAGAAAACGAGAACCGGCACTTCGGCATCTCGTCAATAGGTTAGTTCCGGAAAATGCATCAAAACGATATAAAGTGTGAACAAAACATGTAGGTATTGTCATAAAACAAGCATGGAACATCAGAAATTATAGATACGTTGGAGACGTATCAAGCTGGCAACGGGGTTCCCAGCCCCAATTAATTAACCTTCATTAATAATTCTCTTCACATGTTTTGCCCCGATTTATCAGTAAGCAACTTAACCTGCAAATAGACACTCCTCCATGGTATGTGAATGTTGGAAGGCACCCGAGGATTCGGTTAGCCATGGCTTGTTTAAGCAAAGGTTGGGGGGAGTGTCATCCATAATGAAACTAAAATGCATGTGTAAACAAAAGAGAAGAGGGATGATCTACCTTGCTGGTAGAGATAACGTCCTTCATGGGAGCCGCTCTTAAGAGTTTGGTTGGTGAGGTAGTTAGAGTACCCACTATCATTCGTTGACAACAACAAACACCTCTCAAAATAATTTTACGTCTGTCTTTGAAAAAATGAAAAGCTCTAGCACATGTTAATCCCTCGCTTCCTCTCGCGAAGGGTCAATCTTTTACTTTTATGTTGAGTCACCATCCTTTCTTTGAGCACTTTCTTGAGAGCATAACTGTCATTCTTAGTATAATATGCTTGTCCCAAAATATGATCAGCTGTGGTATAACTTTGATGCTTTTATCTTTGATAATCTTTACTTCTAGTCTTTCCATGAAACTCAGAGGTGCCTGGACATTTATGTTTTGATGTACAAATACAGGCAAGCGAGATACCACTTTATCATATCTTTCTATGAACATTGCAATCCTGCTTATGGAAGTGTTTCATGATGCTTGTTATTAGTTTGTTGGTATCTCTTTCATGATTGACACAGCTATTAGATGACTTTATTTGCATGTATCTTATTATGAATTGCTTAAGTACTTGCCCATATCATGAGAATATTTACATCATATGAGCAAATGTGTTCGTGAAAGTTCTTTTATCGCACTCAGTTGTTAATCGAATTGCTTGAGGACAAGCAATAAGCTAAGCTTGGGGCGCGTTGATACGTCCAAAACGTATCTACTTTCCCGAACACTTTTGCTATTGTTTTGCCTCTAATTTGTGTATTTTGGATACAACTAACACGGACCAACACTGTTTTCAGCAGAATTGCACTGATGTCTTGTTTTTGTGCAGAAACTCAACTTTCAGGAAAATCCCCGGAAATAATCGCAATGGGCCTATTTTCACAGAGAACTTACGAGGCCAAAAGGGCGAGCCAGGGGGGGCCCACGGCCCCCACACCATAGGCCGGCGCGGCCTGGAGGGGGGGCGCGCCGCCCTATGGTGAGGGCGCCTCGGCGGCCCCCCGACGTTCTCCTTCGGACTACAAAACCCTTTCGACCTAAAAACGCGAGGGGGTTCGACCATATTTCTAGAAGACGCCCAGAACTCCGCCGCCATCGCGAAACTCCATCTCGGGACTAGAAACTCCGTTCTGGCACTCCGCCGGGATGGGGAATTGGAGGGGATCATCGCCATCATCACCACCGACGCCTCTCCATCGACCATCCATGTTTCCCCCATCCATGTGTGAGTAATTCTCCCGCTGTAGGCTGAAGGGGATGGTAGGGATTGGATGAGATTGATCATGTAATAGTCGTAAGATTGTTAGGGCATAGTGCCTAGTATCCGTAGTTGGTACTTTTATGATATTGTTGCAACTTGTTATGCTTAATGCTTGTCACTAGGGCCCGAGTGCCATGATTTCAGATCTGAACATGTTATTGATTCATGAAGATATTCATTGTTTTATGATCTTACCTGCAAGTTGTATACACATATTGCTGTCCGGAACCCAAGGCCCCAAAGTGACAGAAATTGGGACAACCGGAGGGGAAGGCGGTGATGTGAGGATCACATGTGTTCACGGAGTGTTAATGCTTTGCCCCGGTACTCTATTAAAAGGAGTACCTTAATTTCCAGTAGTTTCCCTAGAGGCCCGGCTGCCACCGGCTGGTAGGACAAAAGATGTTGTGCAAGTTTCTCATTGCGAGCACGTACGACTATATACGAAAAACATGCCTATGGATTGATTAGTACTTGGATACCGTTTTATTATTATCTGCAAATGCCCTGCCTTGATTGTTACATGAATTCTCTCATCCATGCAACGCCCATTCATCCATCCCTGTGCCTACAGTATTTTAATCCTGCTGTTTACTAACATCACTACTGCTGTCTTTGTTACACTGCTGCTGTTATTTCACTACTCCTACTGCTATAAAACTGTTGCTACTGATAAACTCTTGCGAGCAAGTCTGTTTCCAGGTGCAGCTGAATTGACAACTCCGCTGTTAAGGCTTACATATATTCTTTGGCTCCCCTTGTGTCGAATCAATAAATTGGGTTTTACTTCCCTCGAAAACTCTTGCGATCCCCTATACTTGTGGGTCATCATGGGGTCACTAGCAAGAGGGAGGGGTGGGATCTTTGAGTGGAGAAGATAGGGAGGAGGAGAGGGAAACCGAAAAGAGGGATTGGGCCACCAACGCGAAGAACAAAGGTAGGAGATGGTATGAGAGGGAGAGGGAGGGAGGGAGAGAGAGACAGATGGAGGTAGAGCGGACTTGGGGCGCTAGGGTTAGGTTTTCTATTTATAGAGGATGGCAAGGGCGGGCTACATGTGCACTTCAATGTTCCAAAAGTTTCACCGATACTTATTTCGGTCCGTCACTAGATGTTTATCAACAGTGACGAGCATAAAAATGTAATCACGCTACTAGAGGTTCATCACCGGTGACATGCTAAATGTTAGACGGCCACTGGTAATTATTATGTGAACTTCAAAAATCAGCTTTGGTTTGTCACTTGTGTTGTTAAAACATCTTATATTAGTAAACATAGTGAGTATTATCTTTTTGCGAGAAAGATCCAAATTTGTTCCATGAGTTCACAAGAAGTACAAAGTACCCCAAACATAATAAAAATTAGATTGAGGTTCTTGGACCACCAAACGAGCACTACCGCCACCAAAGGGAGCCTCCAACTGACGTTGTATGACAGTCGGGAAATCTTCGTGCACATGCCCCTAAGGACTAGCGCCCCCAGAGCAGAAGTCTTGGCCATTGAACCCTTGAATTGATCCGAAGGTTGTAACACGAAGCCTATCACACACGTAGTCTGGACGAGATCCAAAACTCCATGGAAGCAGCAACCAGATGAATTCCCGCCCTCCTCAACAACACCAGCGATAATTTTCTGTGTCATATTTTGGTGATCAAAGTAGGTGGTACATTTTCCGTTGGAGGGAGCACTGTATATACTCAAGTGAACCATGCGGAAACTCTGAGAAATCACGATCCACACCCATCGCTAGCAACATACAGTCAGCAAAAATGTAGACACGGCAGCAAATCACGATCGGACACCGGAGCACGGCGAGGCCATGGCCCCCGGAGATGACGCAGGGATATCTTCGCCTTCCGGTTTCCGAGATGGCTATCGGGAAAAGCCCGGCCGGTTGCCGCAAGGAAGAGAGCACGGAGCCGTGACTCCATGGGCAAAAAAGGCCGCGCCCTTATCCTACATGGCAGCCGATCGATCGGTCACGCGCGCCCTGAATCGTGGACGCAGCTCGATCGATCCAGATGGCACCCTCCAATCATGGAGCACCGTCGCGCTCCCTGCCACTGCCAATAATTTATGCGTGTTGCTTCGTCCGTGTATCTTGCCTTCCGTTTCCTGATCGATCGAGGTAGCAGAGCATCTATCATTCCCCTGTGCACGCACGCGCCGCCTCCAGCCGGTTAGCTTGCTGGAGATGCAGCACCGCGCGGGCGGCCAGGGCAGGCCTCGCCCGTCGTTGTCCGGCACGGCGGGGCCCGTGGGAGCCAATTGGACTAGAGGACAGGACGTTGCTGATGGCATGGAGCCAAGAGGATAGAGATGCGAGCGTCGTCTTGAGTCATTCGCTTGGCATGAGCTCGCATGCACGGCCTAGCTGCTTCCTGGCCTGGAATTTTAACCTCCGCTAATCCATGTCTGCTAGCTACTGAAGTCGATGGCATCGCTTGTCGGACCTGCCTGCTTACTTTTCGTGATGAACAATGGCGCGTGCTTATGTTTGCTTAACCAGCATGTCAATTAATGGATCCAAAATACAGTGCATCCGTTTTGAAATCCAAAATTTACATCGGTTCAAACTTCACACCAATTCACCAAACACCCTTGAGAATGTCCCTACGGCGGCATGTGTAGTGTGAAACTAGCCTCTGGAGAGAATCGGATTTGACAGCTTTCACATTTTACATCCATAGATGTTCACATCTTCTACTATTGATCAGCGTGTGCTGGCATGAGTTCTTTTTCAATACACTGTGGGAGTACTGTTTGACTTTTTTTGAACTTTATGTGAAAGGTTATGTGTATACTATGCGAGTTTGTCCATTTAGGTTTGTCTCAAGATTTAAGTGGGATGGGAACATGGAAATCCTCTTTGGGTCATACGTACGTGTAGATGTACCTATTGTTTTAATACTTTAAAACACATTATAAAATGTTAAAAATAATTGAACATGTACATCTTTTTTCCCTGGACACGTGGCGATGGTAAGAACATCGATGTCTCACAAGCACATGCATGGTGATTAAGCCTGATTTGTTTTGGTCATAGAGATGCGCTTCGGTCACCATTGGTTATTGACACGACTTGTTTCTAGGTTTTCGGGCATCTTCAAAGAGAGTATAGTAATATCCCTACTCGAGCTTGTATGAGGATTATATCTTGAAGTGTAGTACAATGAGATTACAAGCGAGTTTCGACAAGTCATTCTCTTGGCATGAGCTCGCATGCACCACGGCCTGGCTGCTTCCTGGCCTGGAATTTTAAATTCCGATACTCCATGTCTGCTAGCTAGTGAGACCGACGGCATTTCTTGTCGGACCTGCGCGCCTGCTTATTTTTCGTGATGAACAATGGCTTATAAATTAATGTCGTCATAAGGCGTAAGTTTGTAATGGATCAAAACTACAGTACATCCGGGTTGAAATCCAAATTTCACCAAACGCCCCTGAGAATGTCCCTATAGCGGCACGTGTAATGTGAAGCTAACCTCCGGAGGGAATTAGATTTGACAGCTTTCACATTTTACATCCATAGATGTTCACATCCTCTACTATTGATCAGCGTATGCTGGCATGATTTCCTTTTTTCAGTAAACTGTTATAGTGCCTAAAAATCAACATAATATACTAGCGGCGGAATTTTTGATTCAAAAGTATAAACTAGGGTGTTTTGTTTGATTTTTAACTTTATGTGAAAGACTATGTATACTATGTGAGTTTGTCCATTTAGGTTTGTCTCAACATTTAAGTGGGATGGGAACATGGAAATTCTCTTTGGGTCATACGTGTAGGTGCACCTAATTATTTAAAACACATTATGAAATATTCAAAAACATATAATAAATAATTTCGCATGTACATCCAGACATCTATATCTGATGGGAACACCACTTGTCCCCCCCCCCCCCCCTCTCCCCGGGACACATGTCGATGGTAAGAATATGGAAGTATTGAAAGCACAAGGTAATTATACATGATTTGTTTTTTCATGGAGGTACGCTTCGGTCACCAGAGGCTATATGACACGACTTGTTCCTACTTCGTCCGTCCAAGTAGACGTGCGGGTTTTTCAAGACATATTATCAAGTGAAAAGAATATTATATTGGGAAAATGCAAACCAACATCTCTCATCTTTAATTATTTCATCTCCAATAAGGTAAGAGCATGTATAAAATGAAAATAACATGTGGTGAATATTATTAGGTTTGATTTTCGTACGATGAGAAAAGTAATTTTTGCTAATTTAAAGTGCATTGAGAAGGTAGAAATATACTTTTTATGGACAAAGTTTAAGGCTAACGTACACTTATTTGCGGACATAGGTAGCAGGTTCGGGCAGCATAATAGCCCTACTCTTGCTTGTACCAGGATTGTATCTCGAGGTGTAGTATAGTGAGATCACAAGGGAGTTCCGACAAGTTCGTGAGGCGACTTCTGGCTACTAGAGTTTGTGGCTAGGTGTGAAGCGCTAGACCGATCTAAGGTTTTCGTGATTCCGTCTCTCTAAAAGGATTTTGAGCCTCCGTATATTGTAGAAATTGGTCCTCTTAGAGGGTCCCTAGCCTCGTTTATATAGGGCTGGCGAGGCGGTAGCTAGCTGACATAAAGTCCTCGGATTCATCTACTCATCTTCTTGTACATGTTGTAATGGAGATACTACATATCATCCAAGTTCAATGTTTCTCCGAGAAGTCTAGGATAGACACAAAGTCAATGACGGTTGCCTCGTATGTGGACCCCAAAGGGTATTTTCCCCTTAGACGCGTATGTATGTATATATGGTATAGATATGTTTGGTATGACTATCCGTTGTCAACATGAAACCTTTGCTTAGTATGCATATATATGGGTATAAATAAATCGAACTTAGCTTTTGCAAAACGAAATAATTTAGTAGACTAAAATGCATAATGGATTCATTTGAGAGTAAATGTTCATTACGGTGTGGCGAAGCAAGCAAATAATTTCAGAGGTGTACTTGGCAAAGATACCAAATACATAAGTGGTGACCGCTATTGTGAACAAGATGGAATTATCCCAAGGGAATTGGTTGTAGCAGATGAAGGAAATGTAGCTAATTAATATGACTAGTATGAGGGGAAATGTCTATGCTTAACATTCCTCATACCCATGAATAACAAGCTACTACTTAAGAGCATCTCCAACAAACGCTCAAAAACAGCTTGGCGCGCGAAAACTTGTTTACACGGTCACATTAGCTGTTTTTGGACGCACGTCAGTATCGAGCTTTTCCAGACGCGCTAAAATATAGAGCGCCGTAAGTAGCGTTTTACCAGACGCTGTAAAATAGGGCGCGTCAAACACGATTTTTTATACACTTGCAGCATACATATCCCTATCTTTTATAAAGAAGACCCTATAATTTTTAAAGGAAAGCGATCAGGTCCCAAATTGGCACAAGAGGCCGTGGCAGCTAGCAGTCCCCATCAATTCCAATCGCTATACCTATATCGGAGCTGGCTAGTTTCAATCGTTTCTCGTGCTAGAAGTTCCAATCGCTCAATCGGAGCTAGTTTTTTTTTTTGCGAATAATCGGAGCTAGCTACTCCCAATCGCGAGCTTGCCCGCTCCGTCGCCGTCCCTCGCGAAGCTCGCCTACGCCTGCCCGATGGTCGCCTGTCCCTGCCCTTGCCGTGCTCGCCCGCTCCCGTCCCCGCCCCTACAGTGCTGACCTGCTCCCGTCGTGAAGCTCGCCGTGGCCCGCTCGACGGTCGCCCGCGCTAGCCAGAAAAGCTCACGAGCATGACCAGCCAGAGGAGGCGCGAGGCCAGGGACGGAGAGGGGCATCTCCGGCGGACAGGGACGGTGCCGGAAGCGGTGGCGGCCAGCGAGATGATACCGTGGCTCCGCGTGGGTGAAACTTCCGATGGCAGTTGAGCCTTCACGCATGGATAGATTTTTACAACTCGCTGAACCACGCACAATATATATACAATGTGGGCTGCAGCGCTCTAGCGTCTTTTGGAGCATCATTTTTGCTCCTCACGCCTAAAAAACAATTATTTTAGAGCGCGCGGCGTTATACGGAGATGCTCTAAAAGATTGAGTCCCCAAATGACTACTCCATTCGTTCTACTATGTCACCCTGCTACAAAAACGATGAAGTAGAAGGCATGTACTCTAGTTATAGGTGGGACTAATCCAATGGAGATTTGGCTGAATAAGTTAAGACACATAAAAAGATTTCTTAGAGGATGGGCAAAGAATTAGAGTGGAAGATATAAGCAAGAAAAAATGAGACTACTAAATATTATTGATACTCTGGATTTGAAAGCTGAATCCAATTTTTTAGATGCAAACGATAGGGAGACACTAAAAAAGGCGAATGATAGTCTGAACAAATTAAGAAGGGATGAGGAATCCTAATGGGCCCAGAGAGCGAAGGTCAAACATATTCAGGAAGGGGGTAATAATACGAGATATTTTCACTTGATAGCAAATGGTAAACATCCAAAGAAGAAAATCTTCCAACTTGAACAACAAGAGGGGACTATTGTTGGGGGAGATAACCTAAAAGTTTATATCACGGAATTATATAAAAAATTGTTTGGGGCACCCAATCCTACAAGTATTTCGTTAAATGAAGATGACATCCATGGTATCACACAAATTTCAACTGTCGAGAATGAAATTTTGACTGCCCCTTTTACTGAAGAGGAGGTTTTTCAAGCGATTTCTCAAATGGAACTGAACAAAGCTCCGGGGCCTGATGGGTTTCCAGCTGAGTTCTATCAAAAAATTTGGGAAGTAATAAAGAATGATCTGATGGCCTTATTTTCACAGTTCACTGATGGGGATTTGCCTCTTTATAAACTGAATTTTGGGATCATCACATTACTACCCAAGAAGGAAAATGCGGTTCAGATTCAACAATATAGACCTATTTGCTTACTAAATTTCTGTTTCAAAATATTCACTAAAGTTGATACTAATCGCATATCGGGGATTGCCCCGAGAGTCATAAAGCCGACAATCAGCATTTATGCCAGGTAGGAATATTTTGGAAGGGGTGGTAATACTACATGAGACAAATCATGAATTACATACAAAGAAGATGGATGGGGTGTTATTTAAGATTGATTTCGAAAAAGCATATGATAAGGTGAAATGGCCCTTTCTACAACAAACGCTAAGAATGAAAGGTTTTGCTCCAGAATGGGGAAGGATAGTGAAACATTTCGTTCAAGGTGGTAGTGTTGGTGTGAAGGTTAATGATGACATTGGTCATTATTTCCAGACAAAAAAAGGCCTTAGACAAGGAGACCTTTTGTCTCCAATGCTTTTTAATATTGTAGTGGACATGCTTGCCATCTTAATTGAAAGAGCCAAAGAAGATGGGCAAGTTGGAGGACTCATTCCGCATTTAGTTGAGGGAGGTCTCTCTATACTACAATATGCTGATGATACCATTCTTTTTATGGAACATGACTTAAACAAAGCTGTTAATATGAAATTAATTTTGTGTCTCTTTGAAGAGTTATCGGGACTCAAGATTAATTTTCATAAGAGTGAGATTTTTTGTTTTGGAATGGCTAAAGAGGAGGAAGATCAGTATAAACAGATCTTTGGATGTGATGCTGGACAACTTCCTTTTAGATATCTGGGTATTCCAATTCACTACAAGAGAATGAAAAACTCTGATTGGTATCCGGTAGAAACAAGGTTTGAGAGTAAATTAGGATGCTGGAAAGGGAAGTTACTATCCTATGGTGATAGGTTAGTTCTTATTAATTCAGTATTAACTAGCTTACCGATGTTTATGTTGTCTTTCCTGCAAATACCTGTTGGGGTAAGGAAACGTTTGGACTTCTATAAATCAAGATTCTTTTGGCAGTCCGATGAAAACAAAAAAAAATACCGGCTTACGAAATGGAATATAGTTTGTAGACCCAAAGATCAAGGGGGGTTAGGTATTGAAGTTCTTGAACTCAAAAACAGATGCTTATTGAGTAAATGGCTCTTTAAACTTGTTAATGAGGATGGGGTCTGGCAAGAATTGCTACTTAATAAATACCTAAGACATAAGACGCTATCGGAGGTTCAAGCAAAACCTACTGATTCCCCCTTTTGGAAAGGTCTAATGGAGGTCAAATAGGAGTTTTTTGCTAGGGGTTTTTTCAAAGTGGGTAATGGTAGCAGTACTCGTTTTTGGGAAGATATCTGGCTAGGCAAAACTTCTTTGGCCCAACAGTATCCGTCTCTCTATAATATTGTGCACCATAAGAATGTCACGGTAGCACATGTACTAGGTCAGTCGCCGCTGAATATTACGTTTCGGAGAATTTTAAATGGTACGAAATGGACTTCATGGTTGCAATTATGCCGTAAATTAATGATGGTACAATTAAACGAGGAAGATGATCATTTTGTTTGGAATCTGTCATCCAATGGTTTGTTTACAGTAAAGTCAATGTATGAAGATCTTATGTGTGATCATACCCCATTCCTGAGAAAATACCTATGGAAGGTTAAGATTCCGTTAAAAATCAAAAAATTTATGTGGTTCTTGAGTAATAAGGTGTTGTTAACCAAAGATAATTTAGTTAAACGACATTGGAATGGATGTACAAAATGTGTCTTCTGTGGAGAACAAGAGACCATTCAACATCTGTTTATTGAATGTCCGTTAGCCAAATTAGTATGGCGTACGGTGAACTTTACTTATGATCTTCCACCTCCCACCAGTATTACTAATATGTTTGGTAATTGGTTAAAGGGAGTAGATAGACAATCTAAGGGGTACATCCGAATTGGGGTGGCTGCTTTGTGTTGGTCTATTTGGAGACTCAGGAACGATATAATTTTTAACAAAAAACCTTCTCTTCATTTCTTGCAGGTTATCCATATGGTTTCCCATTGGGTCCAACTTTGGGCTCTGCTTTCTCCGGTGGGACAGCGGGATGCCATGGCTACTGGATGCACACGGCTCCTGATGGTCGCTCAGGATATCTTGTGCCAGGCTGGTTGGCATCATACTAGAAGGCTATGTTGACATGTAGTCTTAGTATGTGTGCTTTTTTTTTCGGTGGTTGATTATTGTATCAATCCCTGATGTTGCGTGAGTTGTAAACTTTAATACTCGGATCTGTTTTTTTCAATAAAAGGATGTGTGCATCGCCACGATGCAGAAGCCGGGGTATACCCCCATTTCGAAAAAAAAGAAGGCATGTACTCCCCTTAAGGATGAAGTAGAAGGTATGTGCTCCCTTAAGTATGTACTCCACCAAAACGATGTGGCCTTGTGTCCATGTCAAACACTCTACTAGCTCTGCAAAAACACCGAACCTTGCTATCGATCCCAAACTTATTCGTGACCTAGCTTGGGTTTCGACGTTTAATGATGCTTCTTTATTGAGGTCTATGCTAGGTTGTTGGTTGAGAAATTTGGAAGCTCAGAAACGCGTGGAATTTCGACCAGAAGTCGTCCATGTAATGATGCTTTTCTAAGAAAGGTCAAGGCATCTCCAGTCCGACCCATTTCGTACGCCAAAAGTGATCACGCGCGTCCATACGTGTCGTGCCACAGACACGAAATCGGGTGGAGTGAACGTGCTGACCATTTGCGTCCGAGGCATTTGTTTTTATTTTATTTTTCGCCGATAGAAATACATAGTTTTAAAGAAAAATAACAAGAAAATTTAAAAACGCAACAACGCATGTGCGTCTTGTCGGGTCGCCGGTGACGTTGACGATCTCCGGCATCTCCCATAGCCAGCCCGGTACCAGCGGGGGAGGAGGAGGAGGAAGGAGAGCCAATGGCGACGGCTCAGGCCACGGATCCCACGCCACGGGAGGAGCAGCTGACGGCCCGCCTCACGCTGGGCATTCGGGTAACCAAAAATTTCGTGTCGGGTTTCTCGAGTAAAGGTAAATTCGGGTCTCCGAAAAAGACACCCGAAATTTCTGCAGAAAAATTGCTACCCGACTATTCGGGTACCCGGAATGTCGGGTCCGGGTTATCCCCGTTTCACCTGAGTAGGACCAGCAACACGCTTGCACTGTCGGGGAATGTGGCCATCGCCGGCGCTGTCCAGTGCGCGCTGGTGAGGAAGGAAACTCCCGCCGGTGATGTCCACTACGCGCAACCGAGGAAGATGGCGGTATGCGAGGGAGGCAACGGTGGCCGGGATGCAAGGGCGGTGGACGGGTGCGAGGTGAGCGGCGGCTAGGATGCGAGGGAGGCGACATCGCCGGACGGGATGCGGTACCGGACGGGATGCGACTTGGGGGCCGGTTGGCGGACGGGATCGAGTTCTGGCTTCAGGGGTTTTGGGGGCTTGTGGCGTTGACTGGGAGACGTGGGGAATGCCAGAGTTAGGCGCGGGGTGAAGTGGGCTTCTTCCTGCTGATGGGTAGCTGACTGGGGCAGTGTGGTAGATTTGGCCCAATTCGGGTTTAACGGGCCGTTCGGTCCCCGAGGCCTACACGCAAGAGTCCCGAAATTAGTTCAGGTTTCGACTATTCGCACCCGATTTGCACCCGTCCTTTCGGGCTTTGGGTTATTCGGGTTCGAGTCCAGGTATTTTGGGTTTCGGGTTTTTATGCCCACCGTGAGACCTGCCCGCCTCGTGCTGGGGTGTCCCCGGCGTACCCTACACCAATGTAGGCTTGTCAAGCTGGACGGCTAGGCCATCCCACTGCGCGAGCTGGTCAAGCTCGCTCTGTGCAATTGCGAGCTCAATGGCCTCGTCCTCGTTGCGATCCATCGGCTTGTGCTCCGGATTCCACGCCTCGCCGCCGTTGTCGAAGTGCTCTTCGCTCTGGTCATTGTATTTTCCCTCGACGGCGTCGTCGGCTTCGCCCCCGCCTGTCAACACCCGGATTTTTAGGTCCAGATGCCTATTATGCCATACATCGCAATCCCAGGAATATTTTTTTTGCGAGACATAATAGATTGATATCACAGAACATCATTTATTACAACACATAATCGTCTTACATAGAGGGATCACATGATCCAGTCTTAATACATCATAGTGGATCTAGAGATCCTATTACAAAACACATAGCAGAAGCGAAGTAACGGTTGTGGTCCATCTGTTCCACAGGCAACTGTTGACGTCAGGAGTAGTCCTAGTTGTCGTAGACGTCCTGCTGTCCATCCTCATCGTACTGTTGTTCTCCTTCATAGTCTGGCCATTTGAATAGCCAGGGACAAAGCCATGAGTACTTTAAAGTACTCGCAAACTAATACTAATGTAAGCACTATCAACTATGGTAAGGGGGTGCTAAGCTCTAAGTTTATTTGCATAAAGCCAATTTTATTTCATAAGCATTTGGTAAAAGACTCTTCATTTGCTAACTAACTCAAGTGGGAACATTAGTGTCATTCCCACAACTCTGGTGTGATTCAAGTCAAATTCACCATTCACCTTTCAAGTCACAAGTCACCCTTCATAGGTCACATTTTTGAAAAGTTTTGATGACGGAACAGTATGGCCTTTCCAACCGTCCATAACCGTGGACACGGCTATTCGAATAGTTCTACACTCTGCAGAGGTCGTACACTTGTGCCACAACATTTGCAATAATCCGTCGGGGTTAATCGGCCCGATTTATCACACTCCGTGTGCGGACTACCAACCATAACCTTTCACTTACATACCCTAGTATAGGCACCTCTCCCCATGAGCTTGGCCTCCCGATGAAGACGGACAGATCAACCCGGGAACCGCACAGGCTTGGGCCGGACAGTTCACCTCATTCACGTCATTTCACATCAATTCACTTTTAACGGAGGCAGCCTCAAGCATAACCCCTATGACGCTTGTTTAGAGGGAACCCATACTAAGATACATAAACTTCCAGCTTAAGCCCTTACCCATAATCAGGTATTGTGGGGGTACTTGTAAAATTGGAATGGTATCGCATCCGAACCCAACCATCAGTTTTTGTAAAATTCACCATGTCATTCACAAGTCATATTCACCTTCAAAATCTTTCAATAGAATGACTCATCATTCCAAGGTTTTCAAAGTCATTTCATTTCACCTGTTCCCATCTAGAGTAGTCAATTTTATTTGTTAGCAACAGCAACTAATCATGAGGGGTGCTATCTAGCTTTCATTGCTCTAGGCTAAATTTGATGATCTTGTTCTACTCTAGACCAAGTGAATCATGAATCAAAAAGTAACTTTGATAAACCAAAAGCAATAAAGCTTGTAAAGTAAAACTTGGGATGGGATCATTAAGCATAAAGTAAAAAGTGGTGGTGCCTTGCTCTTGTAGAGCTTTGCACTTAACAAGAGTATTAGCTTGCCTTGGTTGGTGTACTGATCAAAGTGGTCTTCTTCTTCCTGGAAGTAGATCTCCTCCTCCTGGTACTCCTCGGTACTAGCGTCTATAAACGAATACGAGGATACAATCACCAAACAAATCTTAAGGCTAGACTAAGCACACAAATGGTTCACACAAGCTATTCTAGCATCACAACATTATTCACATGTTGGTTGACTTTGTTTTCTTTTTAAGAAAAATAATTTCCTCTCATTGAAATAATTATTAGGGTTGCTATTTATGTTCTTTGAGAAATAATTTCCTCTCATTGAATCTTGTTAAGATTTAATTTCCTCTAATAATAATATATGACCTAGGTTGACCAAGGTCAACCTCTTCATAATCATCATCTGGGAAAATGATTTAAATGAGGTGATGCACCTCATGCAATTTAATATCAACATAAAAATGGTTTAATATTATCTAATAATTCAATATGAGAGTTAATAGACCATGGTCTCTATCTCATGTAGAATTACTTGAGACAAAGATTTAAATGAGACCAATACATCTCATATGATTTAATAAGTAGTTTTGAACAATTTAAATACCACTATGAGAATGATTTAATATTTTCAAATAAGGACATATGGGTCATGAATACATGTGTCATCAACTCACATTGAATCACTTGGAGTAATGATTTAAATGAGATGCTACCCCTCATATAATTTAAATACTATTTTTGAAATAGTTTAAATGAGCTAGAAACGGCCATATAGCCACTATTTGAATCTAGCCCATGATCATATACAGTACTCATATCATATTTTTACATAATCAATTAGAGTATTTGAATTGTGATTTATGAGAATTTGAATCACCTCAAAATAGTTTATGGTTGATTTTAAATAATTATTTGAAGTTTGAAAAGGCCCTGCCTTGTTATTTTTACTATTCAAAGTCTACAAATTATTTTAATTTGAATCCAGTGTGGTTGGATGGAGCCTTTCATGAGCTTTCCAAAAATATAAAATTCATCGAATTTGGTTCAGTAGAATTTGTCTTATTTAATTTTGAATCAAGCACCAGTATTCAATTTCATATAAAACGAAAAATTCAATTTTGAATCGGTGGGCTTGGCGGGAAAATAAACGGGCCAGGGGAAGAACGAGGGAGGTGGGCCAGCCCAGCTACGCTGGCGATGCTCGCGGGCCGCCTGACAGGGGATACCCCACCTGTCAGTGCGTTTAAAACCCCGAAACGGTGCGCAGCGCTGCGGCCGTTGGATGAAAGGAAGATCGACGGTTGTGGTTCGTCCTTGTTGGCGACGAGCTCCGGCGAGGTCCAAACCCTACCGGCGGCCAGAGGGGTTGCTAGGGGGTACCTGGGGCTCCGGCGAGGCTCAGCGAGGCGGGCGTTCGGCGTGGAAGACGACGGCGAGGCGAACGAGGGTCGGGAGAGGTGCTGAGGGGGTCGGAGTCGTCGCCTCCGTCTGGTTGCTGTCGCGGCGGACTCCGGTGAAATTCCAGCGACGGTGAGCTTAATTGGAGAGGGGAAGGAGTCGAGGAGGTTCAGAGAGGAGAGAGGAGGCGGCTGGTGTGCTGGGATCGTCCAGGGTTTGCCCCCTTTTATAGAGTTGGGAGTGGCCGAGGCGGGGCGGGGCAGGTCGTCGACGTCTTCAAGGTCACGGTGGGCTAGCGTCAATGGCGAGGGTGCGGCAGGGTTGGCGACGTCACCGCGGACACGACGGGCGTCCTGGCGTTGAAATTGGAGCACGGGAGCGCCGGCGTCATCACCATGTACCAGGGTACCGTGGCGGATGGTCGGCGACGATGGCGACGGTGACGGAGCATGCGAGGGCAGGTGAGCGTGTCCACTGTGTTGCTGACGTCGAGGAGGTCGTGCAGGTGCAAGGAGAGGTCGTGGGATGGTGTGAGATGACGAGGCGGGCAGGTGCACTGGCGTGCCCGTGGCCAAGCTCATGCGCGCGCTGGCGAGGCCGAGGACGGTGACCACGTTGCGTTCTGAGCGTTGTCGCTTCCTCCTGGCTCGGGACCTTGTCCATCGTGATCAGCAGTGAATGGGGAGTCCCAATGACAAGGTGAGGTGAGCTGGAGAGTACCAGGGACAGGGGTGGCATGGGTGTGTGTCATGCATGCCACGGCATGGACTATTTTGATCAAATGGTGACGATGGCTTGTAACATTCCTTGTCTTTGGTGCTTGGCGGAGTGTAGAGGGATCAGAGAAGTACATTTGATGACCAAGGGTCGAGAGTTTAGGTCAAAAACTGCTGGACAAAGTAATGTATAGGGTTGGCAGGTTTGTGCACCAAAGGTGCTCGACCAAATGGCCGCATGAACTCCACTTTGAAATTTTTGAGTCAAATTTGGTGGGTTTGAATTGCATAAGATTTGGAGTAGAGTGGTGGTGGTGGTGGTCAAATTTGAAGTGGTTTATAAAAATTAAAAAATGCACTTGATCTTCCATATGCCTCAATGTCCCTACTTTGCTTGATGATCATTTGAATTTGAGCAAGAATTTGCAGGGGTGGTTTTGGGCAAAGTGGTTCACCTTGATGTTGTCTTGGATGAGGTACAAAGAGTTGACATTGTTTAGTTTGAAAATTTTCCAACACAGGGGCTCAAAGTGGGTGTCATGTTAAAATAGGCAGATTTGACCATTATCTTATGTGAGCAAAATTTGAATTCAAATTTGATTTGATTTGGGTTTCTTTGATTCCAAAAGTGTTTATAAGTGTTTAGTAACCATCTCCAACTAATGGTGCAAGCCCAAAGGGTCTAGGTTCAAGATTTGTAAAAATGGCCATATCCACATATGTGTATTGGAAAATCCTCTTATTTTCAATTTGATTTGGTTTTTTCTTGACCCCATTGATGTGGTTGAGGTTTAAAAGGATATAAGAAAGTAATCCAAGCAATGGAAACAAGTTTGGTGGTCTTTTGCTCAAATTTGTATTTTTGGCCATATACACATATGTGCATTTCATATTTTTATTTCCTTTTCTTTATCTATGATAAAAGGTCATGGTTTAGGGTTTATTTAATGTTAGATTCGGTTTGGTAAAGTTTTCAAACCATTTGGGCAAGGTATAGGTGCTTAGGTCAAGTTTTGGTAAAATGGCTATGTGCCACATATGCTCCTATGCATATGTTGAATTTCTTTTTATTTCTTTTTGTTTCACCTTGGTTTTGATTGGGGAAGTACTTGATTAGGTTTGTTGAGGTTTTCAAAGCATCTAATCAAGGTAGAAAGGTCTAGGTAGAAGTTTCACCAAAAATAGTCATAGGCATATAGGCCCTTTTCTTATTTAATTTCTTTTTAATTTGCTTTATCTTGGATGATGAGAATAGGGGTGAGGTTTAGGGTTTAGTGGGGTCTAGCAATGGTTCATCACTATTTAGAAAAGTAATAATGTTATTAGTCAAGATTTGCCTACTAGGGCTATATGCCCACATATTTTATTTTATTTTAGTTCCTTCTTATTTGATACTCTTTTGTTTTGAGAAGATTAGGGTTTAGGGTTTTGGGAAATATGTTCAATGCACTAAATAAACATTCATGGAAATATCACAACATATAAGCATGCTCACTATGTACCAAACTTAATTTAATAAAAGTTTTTGTTGGTTCTCATTTTTGGGAAAAGGGAATTCATTTTCTCTTTGTTCTAAATTTTTGGGATGTTACAAACCCTTCCCCCTTAAACAAATCTCGTCCCGAGATTTTAAGAAAAGTTAGGTTCCTAAGAGAGATTGAGCAATTTGATTAACAGAAAAACATACTTGGTATGGCCTGAGGTGCTTCATGTGCTTCTGCTGAATTCATGTGGTAGAGGCGGCCGTTGCGGTTGTTCTGGTTCTTTTTATCTGCAAAGCGGCGCTGTTGCTGAGCAGGTGCAGTGGTGTTGGCAGCAATCCTGGCAAGCTTCTTGGGGCACTCATTGGAGTTGTGACCCACAACTTCACATTCATAGCAGTTTACTGTTGACTTGTCCTTCGGGGTGACGGGGATGGCATTGATTCCAGTCCTCGGGGCAGTATTGGGGTTGTTGTGGTTTCCATTGGGGTGGTTGTTGTTGTTGTTGGGGTTGCTGTTGTTGTTGTGGTTGCCTCCGAGCTTTGGGGGTCCTCCGTTGTTGTTGGTGTCGTTGGGGCGATAATTCTGAGCAGGGGGCTTGTTGTGTCTTGGGGTGAATCCTCCAGAGGAGTTGTTGCGGTACTTCTGGGTATAGTGGGGTCCATTCTGGTTCATCATCCTGCGCTTGCGGTTCTCGTTGGCTTGATGTAGCTTCCCTTCCATCTGTATTGCTGAATCTACCAGGGCTTCTAAGTCAGCGAACGGAATGTTCACTAACACAGTTTGCATCTCGTCATGCAGTCCGTTTAGAAATCTTTCCTTCCTCTTCTCATTGGTGTCGGTCTCGTCCGGGGCGTACCTTGACAGAGTGAGAAACCTGTCGCGGTATTCCACCACGGACATCCTTCCTTGTTTGAGTTCGCGGAACTCGTCTCTCATCTTCTTGATCAGTCAATGGGCACATGGTATTTGCTGAACTTGAGTTTGAAGTCTTACCAAGTCATCATTTGCCCCGCATTCATTGCGCGGGCACTTGTCCACCAGGCTCTGGCAGGTCCTGACAAATAGTGGGTGGCGAATAGTACTTTTTCCACGTCTTCTACTCCCGCAACTTCTAAGTTGTTCTCCATTGTTTGGAGCCAGTCATCTGCGTCTAGGGGCTCTTCAGTCTTGCTAAACATTGGGGGATTAGTGTTTTGGAAATTCTTCAGCTTCGATCCACGGTGATCGTGGTTTCCATGGCCCTGATTGTTTTGAGCTATCTGTTGCAGTGCCGCTATGTTGGCTTGTCGTTCAGCTTTCGCGGCTTCGCGGTCTTCCATCATCATCTGCAGCATTTGCATCATTGCCTCCTGGTTGGCGCTGCGGGTTGGTGGGGCCATATGAGGATTGGAGTAACTGATAAGATAAGAGGGAAATTTCTATGGTTTGTTTGAGTTAAAGTTCACAAAGTTTCAAAACGTGAGTAGTGTTGAGGGGGTAGAAACCAACAACACTTTTTCATTCATACCAACAATCACACATTACAAATCTAACACACCGTTGGTTTTAAGAACCATTCATTCGCTCTACGATACAAAGGGACAGATACAACTCACACCTACGATAGTGCTTTAATGATACTACTCTTCAGGGGGGAATTCTTCGTCTTCATGGTTAAAGTGCTTGGCGAAGGGCGAGGGCGTTGTCCAAATCCCTGCGGGTTTTGTACAGCCTGAAGTCCTGGTGTGCTACATAGTGGTTCATCTCCGGGTGTGGTGGCATGGTCATCGATCTTCCCATGGAGTCATGTCTTGGGTAGTAGATGAAACGAGTGTTCCGGATCTTGTTCTCATTTTGTCCACACAGACGGGCGATTGCTTCTTGCATAGCTCTGACTAGTCCTTCCTTCCAGGTGTTTCCCGTTACAGAAAACCATATGGTTTCCCATACCGGGGCTCCAAGCTTTCTTCCTAGATCAGCAGAAACTTCCCACCGAGGTGGTCCTCCCAACTGATTATTGCGGGATGTTCCGAAGAACTCGGGATACGGGTGTCCTAGATATTCTACTAGTTGCTTCAAATCCTTTTCGAACCTCAGTTCTCCTCCGTGACCAAGCTGATAGCACTCCCATTGGTATTCCATCTGTGAGCAATTAGGATAAGTAAGTTAGTGAAGTGGTCAAGTGTGCAAGATTTTATGTAGGATTACAAAGAAAGGTAGAGCAGGGGTTTCTTATTTTGGAAAAGATCTCAAGGGTAAGAGTGAGAATAAGTTTCCAGAAATATTCACCTTATTTGTTTTTGAAACTAAATTTTCCAGGGCGTCCATTCTAACTAGGGTCTCCTAAGGTCAACAATGGCTCTGATACCAACTTGTCAACACCCGGATTTTTAAGTCCAGATGCCTATTATGCCGTACATCGCAATCCCAGGAATATTGTTTTTGCGAGAAATAATAGATTGATATCACAGAACATCATTTATTACAACACATAATCGTCTTACATAGAGGCATCACATGATCCAGTCTTAATACATCATAGTGGATCTAGAGATCCTATTACAAAACACATAGCAGAAACGAAGTAACGGTTGCGGTCCATCTGTTCCACGAGCAACCGTTGACGCCGGAGTAGTCCTAGTTGTCGTAGACGTCCCGCTGTCCATCCTCATCGTATCGTTGTTCTCCTTCATAGTCTGGCCATTTGAATAGCCAGGGACAAAGCCATGAGTACTTTAAAGTACTCGCAAACTAATACTAATGTAAGCACTATCAGCTATGGTAAGGGGGTGCTAAGCTCTAAGTTTATTTGCATAAAGCCAATTTAATTTCATAAGCATTTGGTAAAAGACTCTTCATTTGCTAACTAACTCAAGTGGGAACATTAGTGTCATTCCCACAACTCTGGTGTGATTCAAGTCAAATTCACCATTCACCTTTCAAGTCACAAGTCACCCTTCATAGGTCACATTTTTGAAAAGTTCTGATGACGGAACAGTATGGCCTTTCCAACCGTCCATAACCGTGGACACGGCTATTCGAATAGTTCTACACTCTGCAGAGGTCGTACACTTGTGCCACAACATTTGCAATAATTCGTCAGGGTTAACTGGCCCTGATTTATCACACTCCGTGTGCGGACTACCAACCATAACCTTTCACTTACATACCCTAGTATAGGCACCTCTCCCCATGAGCTTGGCCTCCCAGTGAAGACAGACAGTCAACCTGGGAACTGCACAGGGCTTGGGCCGGACAGTTCACCTCATTCACGTCATTTCACATCAATTCACTTTTAATGGAGGCAGCCTCAGCATAACCCCTATGACGCTTGTTTAGAGGGAATCCATACTAAGATACATAAACTTCCAGTTAAGCCCTTACCCATAATCAGGTATTGTGGGGGTACTTGTAAAATTGGAATGGTATCGCATCCGAACCCAACCATCAGTTTTTGTAAAATTCACCATGTCATTCACAAGTCATATTCACCTTCAAAATATTTCAATAGAATGACTCATCATTCCAAGGTTTTCAAAGTCATTTCATTTCACCTGTTCCCATCTAGAGTAGTCAATTTTATTTGTTAGCACTAGCAACTAATCGTGAGGGGTGCTATCTAGCTTTCATTTCTCTAGGCTAAATTTGATGATCTTGTTCTACTGTAGACCAAGTGAATCATGAATCAAAAAGTAACTTTGATAAACCAAAAGCAATAAAGCTTGTAAAGTAAAACTTGGGATGGGATCATTAAGCATAAAGTAAAAAGTGGTGGTGCCTTGCTCTTGTAGAGCTTTGCACTTAACAAGAGTATTAGCTTGCCTTGGTTGGTGTACTGATCAAAGTGGTCTTCTTCTTCCTGGAAGTAGACCTCCTCCTCCTGGTACTCCTCGGTACTAGCGTCTATAAACGAATACGAGGATACAATCACCAAACAAATCTTAAGGCTAGACTAAGCACACAAATGGTTCACACAAGCTATTCTAGCATCACAACATTATTCACATGTTGGTTGACTTTGTTTTCTTTTTAAGAAAAATAATTTCCTCTCATTGAAATAATTATTAGGGTTGCTATTTATGTTCTTTGAGAAATAATTTCGTCTCATTGAATCTTGTTAAGATTTAATTTCCTCTAATAATAATATATGACCTAGGTTGACCAAGGTCAACCTCTTCATAATCATCATCTGGGAAAATGATTTAAATGAGGTGATGCACCTCATGCAATTTAATATCAACATAAAAATGGTTTAATATTATCTAATAATTAAATATGAGAGTTAATAGACCATGGTCTCTACCTCATGTAGAATTACTTGAGACAAAGATTTAAATGAGACCAATACATCTCATATGATTTAATAAGTAGTTTTGAACAATTTAAATACCACTATGAGAATGATTTAATATTTTCAAATAAGGACATATGGGTCATGAATACATGTGTCATCAACTCACATTGAATCACTTGGAGTAATGATTTAAATGAGATGCTACCCCTCATATAATTTAAATACTATTTTTGAAATAGTTTAAATGAGCTAGAAATGGCCATATAGCCACTATTTGAATCTAGCCCATGATCATATACAATACTGATATCATATTTTTTACATAATCAATTAGAGTATTTGAATTGTGATTTATGAGAATTTGAATCACCTCAAAATAGTTTATGGTTGATTTTAAATAATTATCTGAAGTTTGAAAAGGCCCTGCCTTGTTATTTTTACTATTCAAAGTCTACAAATTATTTTAATTTGAATCCAGTGTGGTTGGATGGAGCCTTTCATGAGCTTTCCAAAAATATAAAATTAATCGAATTTGGTTCAGTAGAATTTGTCTTATTTAATTTTGAATCAAGCACCAGTATTCAATTTCATATAAAACGAAAAATTCAATTTTGAATCGGTGGGCTTGGCGGGAAAATAAACGGGCAAGGGGAAGAACGAGGGAGGTGGGCCGGCCCAGCTACGCTGGCGATGCTCGCGGGCCGCCTAACAGGGGTTACCCCACCTGTCAGTGCGTTTAAAACGCCGAAACGGTGCGCAGCGCTACGGCCGTTGGATGAAAGGAAGATCGACGGCTGTGGTTCGTCCTCGTCGGCGACGAGCTCCGGCGAGGTCCAAACCCTACCGGCGGCCAGAGGGGTTGCTAGGGGGTACCTGGGGCTCCGGCGAGGCTCCGCGAGGCGGGCGTTCGGCGTGGAAGACGACGGCGAGGCGAACGAGGGTCGGGAGAGGTGCTGAGGGGGTCGGAGTCATCGCCTCCGTCTGGTTGCTGTCGCGGCGGACTCCGGTGAAATTCCAGCGACGGTGAGCTTAATTGGAGAGGGGAAGGAGTCGAGGAGGTTCAGAGAGGAGAGAGGAGGCGGCTGGTGTGCTAGGATCGTCTAGGGGATGCCCCCTTTTATAGAGTTGGGAGTGGCCGAGGCGGGATGGGGCAGGTCGTCGACGTCTTCAAGGTCACGGTGGGCTAGCGTCAACGGCGAGGGTGCGGCAGGGTTGGCGACGTCACTGATGACCCACAAGTATAGGGGGTGTATCGTAGTATCTTCGATAAGTAAGAATGTCGATCCCAACGAGGAGCAGAAGGTGTTGACAAGCAGTTTCGATGAAGGATTCACTGTAAATGCTCACAGACAAGTATTCAAGGGGTTTTGATATTGCAGATAAATAAAATACAAGTAAATAAAATGCGAGAGAAATAATTGCAGCGAGTGGCCCAATCCTTTTTAGCACAAAGGACAAGCCGGTTTGTTTACTTATAAAGACCAAACGTTCTTGAGGACACACGGGGATTTTAGTCTAGTGCTTTCGCTTCATACAGCTAATTAATCTTCATTGTTTTGATAAGTGTTGTGTGGGTGAACCTATGCTAATGCACCGCCCTTCCTAGGACTAATACATACTTGTGATTATACCCCTTGCAAGCATCCGCAACTACAAGAAAGTAATTAAGATAAATCTAACCACAGCCTTAAACTCTGAGATCCTGCGATCCCTCTTGCATCGATATACCAACGGGCAACCCCGCAATCAGCAACCGAATACAAGATGCACTCCCCTAGGCCCATAAATGGTGAGGTATCGTGTAGTCGACGTTCACACGACACCACTAGAAGAATGACACCACAACTTAAATATCATAACATTGAATATTACTCAACCATAGTTCACTACTAACATTTAGACTTCACCCATGTCCTCAAGAACTAAACGAACTACTCACGAGACATCATATGGAATACAATCAGAGGTGATATGATGATGAATAACAATCTGAACATAAACCTTGGTTCAACGGTTTCACTCAATAGCATCAATAACAAGTAGAAATCAACACCGGGAGAGTTTCTCCTATCAAACAATCAAGATCCAACCCAAATCGTTACAGCGGTGACGAGGTGCAGCGGTGGTGATGGCGGTGTAGATGGTGGAGATGATGATGATGATGATGGAGATGATGTCCAGCTCGATGACGATGGCGATGGCGTCGATTTCCCCCTCCGGGAGGGAATTTCCCCGGCGGATTCCTGCCCGCCGGAGAGCTCTTTTCTCTTTGGTGTTCTCCGCCCCGCAGAGGCGGCTGTAACTCTTCGTGAGGTACCCTCTGTGGCTTAGGTTTTCGGGACGAAGGAGTACGCGAAGAAAAGGAGGCGAAAGGGGCTGTGGGGCCCCCACACAACAAGGTGGCGCGGCCAGGCCATGGGTCGCGCCGCCCTATTGTCTGGGCCCACCTTGGGTCCAGCTGGCTCCCCCTTCTAGCTTCCTTCGTCATCTGGAAAAATAGGAATTTACATGTAATTTCCTTCCACAGTTGTGTTGCCTGCCAAAACCCACCGGCGAGCAGTGGTTAAGCAACACGAAGAGCCGGGAGGCTTCCAAGGCGGCAGTGGGCCCTGGTCCCTCGACGTCGTCCCGCAAATGCTCCGGCACACGACCTGGCGGCTGCAAGGGCGTGCCACCTGACCTATACCTGGCCAGGAAGGTGTTGGATTGCTTCGATTAGTTCCCTGCATGGAAGACACGTAAACATTAAATACGAGCCCTATCGGCTCTCAGGTTGCCCTGTGGATCGGCTCAAAGAGCCGATCGCCCCATGGTTCACGATGGATTTTCAATGGCATGGGGATCCTGCTTGATCACGACAAAGCTAAACCAAGCTACGACAGTTTAGGGTTTTCACCATATGATCGGAACATCCTACACGTAGTTGAGCCTAATAGACACGAAAGATAATGGAAAACTAACTCTAAAAGAGGCCTAAAAACCAACATTAAGTTAATTCCCGGAACATCCCTCTTAGTGCTAACAAACCATACCTAACGCACTACCGGATCGTTCAACCCGTTTGCAAGGCCTAACCATACGGATATTAAACTAATCCTTGAAGAACAAGGAGCAACTATAAAAGATCGGATCTACTAAGTAACGAACAAGCAAGATGCTGCCCTTACACCTGGATAGGTGTAAGGGCAGCTAGATATTGAGGGACGGCACAGCTAAGCAGATATGCGCAAGAAAAGCATCTATGCAAGCCCCAAAACATCTACGATAAACAGTGCTACTCGCCATCAACAACGCTTCAGTATGAGCAACACAAGGTAAACGAATAAACGTTGTGCTGCCTAGATCGCAAGATGCGATCTAGGCAGCATGATGCTTACCCGGGAGAAACCCTCGAAAGAAGGGGTGGCGATGCGCCTGATTTGTGTTTGTTGTGAACGTGATTGTCCTCCTTTTCCGATAACCCTAGATACATATTTATAGTCCAAGGGACTTTCTAATTTGGACGTGCACTTAACCGTGCACGGGTTAAACTCTATCTTTTAATCTAAACTAAGATACGATCTACTATATTATAGATACACGGGCAATTAATCCCAAACTCTTTGCGCAAGGCCGCTTCAAAGATGCTCCACGTGTATATTCTTCAAGCCCATCTTCACTTACGGCCCATCTCCTGATTTGGCCAAAATCCGGTGATAACACATGCCCCCCTGGTTTTGGTAATGATAATTTCAAAACCACTCTGTTTTTCCTTCGAGGGGTCATGTCATGGCAGAGCAGAACCGTCGCAGTACTCTTCATCATGACGCCTTGCCTTCTCAACTTCTCTGCACGATTTGACGGTTTTGGCACCACATCCTCGAAAACTGCTTAAGCATTAAATCTCTGCTATATCCCCTTTTATTTAGCCACTTCTTGCAGTTCCCGTTTTCATCCCTTCGCTCCAAACCAGCCGCCAGCCAAAAAACCCTCTCTGCCACCATGTCTTCCCCTTCTTCCTCCTCTTCCTCGTCGAGCCTCTCCGTCCAGTCCTCCCTGCTCCGCGAGCCGACGCCGGAGTGGGACCCGCAGGAGGCCCATGCGGCCAACATCCGCCGCGCCATAGCCGACGGGGATGAGTCGAGCCACGACTTCTCCGTCTGGTCGGAGGACGACAAGTCCTCGACCGACGGGGAGAGCGACCTCCGTTTCCTCGCGGATGGGGAATCGGAGGAGGAGAGCAACGACGATCGCTTCTCCTGGGACGATTTCACCTCCTCCGAGGAGGTGAAGGAGGAAGAAGAGGAGGAGGACGACACCTCCTCCGACGAGCCGCCGGCCAAGCGCCTCTGTCCTTGGCCGGGCAACCTCAGCGACTTCGACAGCGACGGCGACGACGCTGACGAGGAAGACGAGGACAATGAGGGTCCTGCCGGCGGTCGCCACAGCAGCGACGACGAGCCGGCCGGGAGCAGCGCCGACAGCGGCGATGACGACGATGAGGGCAGCAGCGGCCCCTAGATAGGATAGAGCTAGGAGTAGTATATGGGGCAATGTATCCCCTAGTAATTTCTTTTGAGAGCAATAAGCTCCTTCCATGTAAGAAATCTGATTATCAATGAAGAAATTCCCTTAATTTGACTTTGTCGATCTCTTCCATATTGATTTAGCCGATTATCCCATATCTTGATTTTGCCGATTGTCACCTTGGTCGATGCTCAATGAGCCGATGGCAATGCATCAGTTTTTTATAATGAATTGCAAGATAGGTCAACCTAATAATTCCCTCAGATGGTAACTTGCAATCCAGATCCAAACTTCCAATCAAACAGATCCAGCACACAGCCTTGAGATCCCTAGATCTTTGGACCTCGAAATCATCCGATCATGATGTTTGACCTGACGGCAAAACTCCTGAATTAATGCTTCCAGGAAAGCTCCTTGGCCCGTTGCTGACAACCTTGATGTTGAAGTTGATACTTCTGCATAACAGGTGCCATTTGCCCATAACTTTCTTGCGACGCCCCGTTTCTTTGCAGCAACAAACTGGCCCAGAGCCGATCGATGATGACGTCCCCTTCTTCAAACTCCTCTTACCAGCTCCAGTACTTCACCACTGTTTTATAACAATTGTGGTGCAGAGCTAGCCGATTTTAACCAAAATCGGCTCCCAAGAGCAAAGGATCTTCAAGGGCAGCTGCCCCCCGAGCCTCAGTCAAGGCGAGAACAGTAGCAGAGAAGGTGGCTGCTAGGAAAACTTTGAAGGGCAAACACCCCTCTAGGCTCTGGTTATCCTATTAAGTCCAGTAATCCTGCTCTTGTAGACTTCCCCCGAAGATGATATCATCCAGGACGTGCAATCCAGCTGACGGAGCTCCAACTTGGACACCTCCGGGTATACCACCATGTAGAACTAGCCAGATATTTCACCATCGGCTTCCACGAAAAGGGTCAGCCCTTCACTCCCATCAAAACAAGATGGGAAAGCTTATGCACCAGGAGCCGATGTACCACGAGGGCTCAGCAGGACCAGCAAATCCCTTCTTTGAACCAAGAAGCTTCTTATGCAATGGCTCTTTAACTCCTCCTAGCTGAATTCTTGTGATTCGCTGCTTAGATCAGTTCACCATTCTTGACGATGACTCTGTAGTTGAAGCCCTGGCCAATCGTGAGGCCTGATCAAGTGGCAGCTTAAACTCTGTAATTCTAAAGTCGATGTCCGAGCATCGGCTGTGCTGAAATTTTTTGTATTTTCGATTTTTTATTAGCCGATCGATTCATGAATCGGCTTCCCCTGGGTACATACTTCATGGTGTCTTGTGCCTCTCCGTGTGTATGCCCCCCGAGCCGAATCCTTCAAGTGATTGAAGATATCGTCTTTTCAGCCAATTCAAGCTTTTCTCGCCACTCACCATGCGAAATAGCACATCAGTAAACACGGGTGGTGCGAATAATTTTAGCCGATTGCTGGAATCGGCTCCCCTTGCAGTTGGTGATCCAACTTATTTGCTGATAAATGTTGGCCATGGCTTATCCCCTGGACCAATTTCGATTTCTTCTAGTCCATCAGCTGCTGTAAACCCATATCTCAGCTTTCCATTGCCTGCCAAATCAATGATGAACACAGGCAGAAGGTAGGTTGAGGCTAATTGCGGCCGATTGCTGGAATCGGCCTCCTTTTCCATTGCAATGTTGAACGTGGGTTTACAACTTCTTGGCTCCCTCCTACGACAACGTGGCATGTTTGAAGTGAGAACCTTGTTTCTTATTTTTTGGGGCCGATCGCCGGGATCGGCCTTGCCACGTACGTCCATAGACTTGGATCTTGCTACTCTGTCAGGCCAGTGGATAAGACCAGCCTCACCCCGTTTTTTGTAGCTTCGATGCGCTCACAGTCGTCCAGATTGATTCCAGAGAGCGGCTCTTGGTCATTTGCTTCCCAGATGTTCATGGCAGCCAAAGAGATATCGGCCGAATCATCCGCATGAACAACCTCCACTTCATCTCCATCCCATTGTATGATGCACCTGATGCATTGTGGATGGAATGCAGCGATTAGCATGGATCCAATCCCTTCCTAGCAGAACAGCATAAGTGCTCTTGCTGTCGACGATGAAAAAGGACGTGGGGATGGTCTTTCGGCCGACAGTTAAGTCCACGTTCAGAACACCCTTGGCTTCTGACGGTTGGCCGTTGAAATCGCTTAGCGTGACGTTGGTCTTGATCAGATCTTCAGTAGAACGTCCCAAACGCCGTAACATGGAGTACGGCATTATGTTGACTGCTGCTCCCGTGTCAACCAGCATCTTGCTGATAGGCTGCCCGTTGATATAACCCTCCAGGTATAGGGCCTTCAGATGCCTATAGCTCTTTTCTCGTGGCTTCTCAAAGATAAGCGGCGGTGGCCCGCAATCAAACTGTGCCATCGATACTTCCTCGTCTTTTGGAGCACAAAACTCTGACGGGAGAACGAACACCATGTTGGTATCAGCCGATGTCCCTGCATCGGCTTTCGTCTGCTTGGGTCGCCACACTTTCTTCGGTGGGCGAGCTTCTGTCTCCGTGTTTGCTGAATTTTCACGGCCAGATCGGGCCGTGCTTTCCTCAACGTGTACAAGTACTGCGCCTCGGCTTCTTCCGAGTTTCTGAGCCGTTGCACTCTGCGCTTTTGGGAGTGGCTGAGTCCATCAGGACACCACCTTGGCCGGTGATATCTATCTTCCTCTTCTGACTCCTCAAAGTCTTCATCTTGGGATGACTCAGCCCGTTTGTTCTGAGGTGGGATAGGTCCTAGACGCTTGAACACTGAAACTTCATTTGCTCCCTTCCTCTTCTGCTTACATTCTAGGCAGTTCTCGATTGTAGGCAATCGGCTCATTCCTGAGTCCCAGCAGTGTTTGAAGAAAGGACAATTCCAATGTCTGTCCACGTCCTCTTGCTCCCTTGATCTCCCTCTGGCGTGACGCTCATACCCTTCGTACCGATGGTATTTCCTGTTTTCTGCATCAGACCGACGATATCTATCATCATCTACATCGTAGCGCCGACGTCGGTTGTACTGCTGTTCATATTTGTTAAGGAGGTGCACGGAAAGTGGTCGTTGATACCGCACGCTGATCACCTCTTCCTCAGTCAAATACCATCTGTCATCATGCTGGGGCCGGTCGCGTGGATCGGCCTCCTTCTTATCCTTGCCACGAGAGCGACTACTCTCTGGCTTATCATCGCCATGGCGATCTGCGAGCCCTGCCATATTGATATCAAACGAAAAAACTGGCTCGCGTCCTATGCAGTGACTGAGATCGACCATGTTGACCTCCGGGAACGGCTGCGTGTCAACCCTCATGGCAAACTGACCGAAGAGCAATCGGCCTTGTTCTATCGCCATCTGAATCTGTCCGCGCAGGACTTTGCAGTCGTTGGTGGTATGGGTGAACGTGTGATGCCATTTGCAGTATGGCTTGCCGTTCATCTCTTGTGGCGTGGGGATTTTGTGGCCTTCGGGTAACTTCAACTGTTTCTCCTTCAGCAGCAAATCAAAAATTTGCTCCGTTTTGCTCAAATCGAAGTCGAACCCCTTCATAGGCCCTGGTTGCTTCACCCACTTGCGGGACACGGGTTTTGCCCCCGAGTCCACTCAGCTACGGCGACCTCTCCGATCTCTCCGCAGAATCTTCATCTTCGTCCGTCTCGATCAGGGCGACGCGCTTGTACTTGTCATGGTACAATTCTGGATGGCGCTGTTCATATGCCGTCAACTTCTGAACCATGTGCGCCAGTGAACTGTACTCTGCTTGGAAGGTCACATCTTTGAGCGGTGCTGACAATCCTGCTACCGCCAGCTCGACTGCTTCCTTCTCAGATAGGCGAACCGAATAACATCGGTTCCTGACGGTCCTGAACCTCTGGATGTACTCAGATACCGTCTCTCGTCGTCTCTGCCGAACTTGGGTCAGATCGGCAAGGCTAGCTTCCGTAGTTTCTGAATGGTATTGTACGTGGAATTGCTCTTCCAGCTGCTTCCACGTCCGAACCGAGTCTGGTAACAACGAGGTGTACCATCCAAAGGCTGGACCCGTGAGAGACTGCGAGAAGAACCTCACACGTAGCTCGTCTGAAGCTGAGACCATGCCCAAGCTGTGCCAAGTATCGGCTCACGTGCTCGATCGAGCTGGTTCCTTCGATCCACTAAATTTTGTGAAGTCGGGGAGCCGATACTTAGGTGGCAGCGGGATCGGGTCGTAGTCGTTGGGATACGGCTTGGAATAGCCGATCATCCTCTTCTTCGGCGGGATGCCGAACTTGTCTCTCATGATGGCGGTGATCTCATCCACCGTAGGAGCTGCGAAGCTGATCGTTCATGACTTGTACTTGGTGGCATACTTAGTTAGCCACGCTCGTTTCTCAGCATCCGCTCCAAAGCTGCTTCTGCTCCAGCGACTCCTCCTGCCGTGGCGATCCTTCCCGCTTGTGACCTGGGTCATCCGGTCGTTGCGATCCGGCACGTATGTGCACACGTATCCATGTGGAATTTCCTTGGGCGGCTCATACGGGAATTGGTAGTCGCACGGATCACCTCCAACCTTGTAGACGATGTACGCCGGTGAACCTTGTTGCTGTGGAGCTGCAAACGTGTGTTGCAGTGGTGGTCTTGTGTAGAGCGGTACCTCCCCTTGGTGAGTTCCTAGAGCAGGACCTGACGGAGAGTACTTGTGCTTCGTGACTTCTTGCACCACATTGAGCGCGACACGCTCTAGAGTATTCACCAAGCTCTCAGCATGCCGATGAAGAGAGTGAGCAACGGCATAGTTGACTTCCTGTCGCGGGGCTGCGGTACGTTCGTCCGAAGGGAGAGATAGATCTAGTCCATCTAGCGCGCCTTCGGGTTGGAACCCTTTGAACTTGATCCCGTGCGAACGGGTTTTCTTAAAAGCGCCGATGAGATCGGCTTCCAAGATGGCCTTGAGCTCATCATATCTCTTCTTATGCTCAGGAGGCAGATCTTCATACTTGACTGGTTTCGCCGCCTGAGACGCAGATGAAGACATGGTTGCTGCGGAAGATTGGCCCGAGGTCCCACCGGGCGTGCCAGAATGTGTGGCCTGCCAAAACCCACCGGCGAGCAGTGGTTAAGCAACACGAACAGCCGGGAGGCTTCCAAGGCGGCAGTGGGCCCTGGTCCCTCGATGTCGTCCCGCAAATGCTCCGGCACACGACCTGGCGGGTGCAAGGGCGTGCCACCTGACCTATACCTGGCCAGGAATGTGTTGGATTGCTTCGATTAGTTCCCTGCATGGCAGACACGTAAACATTAAATACGAGCCCTATTGGCTCTCAGGTTGCCCTGTGGATCGGCTCAAAGAGCCGATCGCCCCATGGTTCACGATGGATTTTCAATGGCATGGGGATCCTGCTTGATCACGACAAAGCTAAACCAATCTACGACAGTTTAGGGTTTTCACCATATGATCGGAACATCCTACATGTAGTTGAGCCTAATAGACACGAAAGATAATGGAAAACTAACCCTAAAAGAGGCCTAAAAACCAACATTAAGTTAATTCCCGGAACATCCCTCTTAGTGCTAACAAACCATACCTAACGCACTACCGGATCGTTCAACCCGTTTGCAAGGCCTAACCATACGGATATTAAACTAATCCTTGAAGAACAAGGAGCAACTATAACAGATCGGATCTACTAAGTAACGAACAAGCAAGATGCTGCCCTTACACCTGGATAGGTGTAAGGGCAGCTAGATATTGAGGGACGGCACAGCTAAGCAGATATGCGCAAGAAAAGCATCTATGCAAGCCCCAAAACATCTACGATAAACAGTGCTACTCGCCATCAACAACGCTTCGATACGAGCAACACAAGGTAAACGAATAAACGTTGTAGCTGCCTAGATCGCAAGATGCGATCTAGGCGAGCATGATGCTTACCAGGAGAAACCCTCGAAAGAAGGGGTGGCGATGCGCCTGATTTGTGTTTGTTGTGAACGTGATTGTCCTCCTTTTCCGATAACCCTAGATACATATTTATAGTCCAAGGGACTTTCTAATTTGGACGTGCACTTAACCGTGCACGGGTGAAACTCTATCTTTTAATCTAAACTAAGATACGATCTACTATATTACAGATACACGGGCAATTAAGCCCAAACTCTTTGCGCAAGGCCGCTTCAAAGATGCTCCACGTGTATATTCTTCAAGCCCATCTTCACTTACGGCCCATCTCCTGATTTGGCCAAAATCCGGTGATAA
>NC_061514.1:81547959-81580394 GCF_022539505.1 Lolium rigidum | reverse complement strand
TTGTACTTCGTTCAGTTGCTCACTTTTATTAACCACACTAGATATAACAGAATACTCTTTCATTTTAGCAGGGAAAGGAGTTTTTTCAATATAAGCTTCAGGAATAACATGATCAACAGTTTCAATTACTACACATTTGTTTACAGATGAATCAATTTTATCTTTATACGGTTCATGATACTTATCAAAATTCTTCTTAGGCAATTCATAATGAGAGGCAAAAGCTTTGTAAAGATTTGCAACAACTTGGGAATCAAGACCATATGTAGCACTCATATTACGAAATTTATCAGTATCCATAAAAGTTTCAATGCATTTATAATCAAAGATAATACCTGACTCTCTATCTTTGTCGTTCTCCCATCCTTCAGTATTCTCCTGGATCCGATCAAGAAGGCCCCTTTTAAACTCTTCTTTGTTGCGTGTAAATGATCCGTAACAAGAAGTATCCAGCAAGGTCTTGTCTTGAAAAGAAAGTCTTGCATAGAAATTATCAATAATAACATTACTAGGAAGCTCATGAATGGGGCATTTGAGCATTAAAGACTTCAATCTCCCCCAAGCTTGTGCAATACTCTCTCCATCATGAGGCCAGAAATTATATATGCGGTTCCGATCTTTGTGAATTTCACTTGGAGGATAGAATTTGGAATAGAATAAAGGCACAATGTCCTCCTAATCAAGAGAATCACCATTCTTCAGCAATTTATACCAATGCGCCGCTTTACCAGACAACGATATAGAGAATAGTTTCTTTCTAACTTCATTCATAGCAATACCTGCACATTTGAATAACCCGCATAATTCATGCAAAAACAATAAATGATCACCAGGATGAACGGTTCCATCCCCTTCATAGCGGTTATCCATAACACGTTCAATAATTTTCATAGGTATTTTATATGGTATCACTTCCTCACTCGGCGCTTCATCCACTACCGTTGCAGTAGTAGTAGATTTCCCAAATAGAAATTGAAGAGAAGATCTCTCCATAATGACTTATAGCAACGAGCAGTAAATAAAATCAGCACAAACAAGTAAAGGTTTTCCTTACCAATTTCACTTACCAATAGCGCTTCACTCCCGAGCAACGGCGCCGTAAAATAGTCTTGATGACCCACAAGTATAGGGGGTGTATCGTAGTATCTTCGATAAGTAAGAATGTCGATCCCAACGAGGAGCGAAGGTGTTGACAAGCAGCTTCGATGAAGGATTCACTGTAAATGCTCACAGACAAGTATTCAAGGGGTTTTGATATTGCAGATAAATAAAATACAAGTAAATAAAATGCGAGAGAAATAATTGCAGCGAGTGGCCCAATCCTTTTTAGCACAAAGGACAAGCCGGTTTGTTTACTTATAAAGACCAAACATTCTTGAGGACACACGGGGATTTTAGTCTAGTGCTTTCGCTTCATACAGCTAATTAATCTTCATTGTTTTGATAAGTGTTGTGTGGGTGAACCTATGCTAATGCACCGCCCTTCCTAGGACTAATACATACTTGTGATTATACCCCTTGCAAGCATCCGCAACTACAAGAAAGTAATTAAGATAAATCTAACCACAGACCTTAAACTCGAGATCCTCGCGATCCCTCTTGCATCGATATACCAACGGGGCTCGGGTTTCTGTCACTCCGGCAACCCCGCAATCAGCAACCGAATACAAGATGTACTCCCCTAGGCCCATAAATGGTGAAGTATCGTGTAGTCGACGTTCACACGACACCACTAGAAGAATGACACCACAACTTAAATATCATAACATTGAATATTACTCAACCATAGTTCACTACTAACATTTAGACTTCACCCATGTCCTCAAGAACTAAACGAACTACTCACGAGACATCATATGGAATACAATCAGAGGTGATATGATGATGAATAACAATCTGAACATAAACCTTGGTTCAACGGTTTCACTCAATAGCATCAATAACAAGTAGAAATCAACACCGGGAGAGTTTCCCTATCAAACAATCAAGATCCAACCCAAATCGTTACAGCGGTGACGAGGTGCAGCGGTGGTGATGGCGGTGTAGATGGTGGAGATGATGATGATGATGATGGAGATGATGTCCAGCTCGATGACGATGGCGATGGCGTCGATTTCCCCCTCCGGAGGGAATTTCCCCGCGGATTCCTGCCCGCCGGAGAGCTCTTTTCTCTCGGTGTTCTCCGCCCGCGAGGCGGCCGTAACTCTTCGTGAGGTACCTCTCGTGGCTTAGGTTTTCGGGACGAAGGAGTACGCGAAGAAAAGGAGGCGAAAGGGGCTGTGGGGCCCCCACACAACAAGGTGGCGCGGCCAGGCCATGGGCCGCGCCGCCCTGTTGTCTGGGCCCACCTTGGGTCCAGCTGGCTCCCCCTTCTGGCTTCCTTCGTCATCTGGAAAAATAGGAATTTACGTGTAATTTCATTCCACAGTTGATCTTCCGAAATATTGCGTTCTGACGGTGCTTTTTCCAGCAGAATCCTGGCTCCGGTGCTTGATCCTCCAATAATGATGAAACATGCAAAATAGATGAAATAACATAAGTATTGTGTCCCAATATGAAATATATCAATGAAAATCAGCAAATTATGATATAAAATAGTGATGCAAATTGGACGTATCAGTCACCGCCGACACGACGGGCGTCCTGGCGTTGAAATTGGAGCACGGGAGCGCCGACGTCATCACCATGTACCAGGGTACCGTGGCGGATGGTCGGCGACGATGGCGACGGTGACGGAGCATGCGAGGGCAGGTGAGCGTGTCCACTGTGTTGCTGACGTCGAGGAGGTCGTGCAGGTGCAAGGAGAGGTCGTGGGATGGTGTGAGATGACGAGGCGGACAGGTGCACTGGCGTGCCCGTGGCCAAGCTCATGCGCGCGCTGGCGAGGCCGAGGACGGTGACCACGTTGCGTTCTGAGCGTTGTCGCTTCCTCCTGGCTCGGGACCTTTTCCATCGTGATCAGCAGTGAATGGGGAGTCCCAATGACAAGGTGAGGTGAGCTGGAGAGTACCAGGGACAGGGGTGGCATGGGTGTGTGTCATGCATGCCACGACATGGACTATTTTGATCAAATGGTGACGATGGCTTGTAACATTCCTTGTCTTTGGTGCTTGGCAGAGTGTAGAGGGATCAGAGAAGTACATTTGATGACCAAGGGTCGAGAGTTTAGGTCAAAACTCGCTGGACAAAGTAATGTATAGGGTTGGCAGGTTTGTGCACCAAAGGTGCTCGACCAAATGGCCGCATGAACTCTACTTTGAAATTTTTGAGTCAAATTTGGTGGGTTTGAATTGCATAAGATTTGGAGTAGAGTGGTGGTGGTGGTGGTCAAATTTGAAGTGGTTTGTAAAAATTCAAAAATGCACTTGATCTTCCATATGCTTCAATGTCCCTACTTTGCTTGATCATCATTTGAATTTGAGCAAGAATTTTCAGGGGTGGTTTTGGGCAAAGTGGTTCACCTTGATGTTGTCTTGGATGAGGTACAAAGAGTTGACATTGTTTAGTTTGAAAATTTTCCAACACAGGGGCTCAAAGTGGGTGTCATGTTAAAATAGGCAGATTTGACCATTATCTTATGTGAGCACAATTTGAATTCAAATTTGATTTGATTTGAGTTTCTTTGATTCCAAAAGTGTTTATAAGTGTTTAGTAACCATCTCCAACTAATGGTGCAAGCCCAAAGGGTCTAGGTTCAAGATTTGTAAAAATGGCCATATCCACATATGTGTATTGGAAAATCCTCTTATTTTCAATTTGATTTGGTTTTTTCTTGACCCCATTGATGTGGTTGAGGTTTAAAAGGATATAAGAAAGTAATCCAAGCAATGGAAACAAGTTTGGTGGTCTTTTGCTCAAATTTGTATTTTTGGCCATATACACATATGTGCATTTCATATTTTTATTTCCTTTTATTTATCTATGATCAAAGGTCATGGTTTAGGGTTTATTTAATGTTAGATTGGGTTTCGTAAAGTTTTCAAACCATTTGGGCAAGGTAGAGGTGCTTAGGTCAAGTTTTGGTAAAATGGCTATGTGCCACATATGCTCCTATGCATATGTTGAATTTCTTTTTATTTATTTTTGTTTCACCTTGATTTTGATTGGGGAAGTACTTGATTAGGTTTGTTGAGGTTTTCAAAGCATCTAATCAAGGTAGAAAGGTCTAGGTAGAAGTTTCACCAAAAATAGTCATAGGCATATAGGCCCTTTTCTTATTTAATTTATTTTTAATTTGCTTTATCTTGGATGATGAGAAGAGGGGTGAGGTTTAGGGTTTAGTGGGGTCTAGCAATGGTTCATCACTATTTAGAAAATTAATAATGTTATTAGTCAAGATTTGCCTACTAGGGCTATATGCCCACATATTTTATTTTATTTTAGTTCCTTCTTATTTGATACTCTTTTGTTTTGAGAAGATTAGGGTTTAGGGTTTTGGGAAATATGTTCAATGCACTAAATAAACATTCATGGCAGTATCACAACATATAAGCATGCTCACTATGTACCAAACTTAATTTAATAAAAGTTTTTGTTGGTTCTCATTTTTGGGAAAAGGGAATTCATTTTCTCTTTGTTCTAAATTTTTGGGATGTTACACCGCCCTTGTCCTCGGCGGTGTCCTGGTCCTCCTTGGCATCCCCCTCTTCGTTGGCATCCTCGTTCGAGTCGTCGTCAGAGTCCTCCTCGCCGTCGCTGTTGTTGTTGGTGAGTTCCCGCTTGAAGAACTCGATGTCACTGAGATATCCTGCTCGGCGGCATGGGTCGAACCTCCCTCGTACCGAATGTGATCTAGTTGAAGGATTTGATGGCGAACACCATACCGTTGCGTCGATCCGCTACGTCCCGATGGAATTTTCACCGTGACTGCATCTGCGTAGAAGCTGCACGGTCAGCCCACAAGGGCCTGCCTGGCAGCGATCATACGATGATCTAGCGTCTGCCCTCAAGTCCTTCGGCTGGATCACATTCGGTACGAGAGAGTTCGACGCACATCGCCGATCGAGATACCTCGGCGATGTCGGTTCTTCAAGCGGGAACTCACCGACAACGACTCCGTCGAGGACGTCGCCGAGGATGAGGATGAGAGCGAAGTCGACGATGTCGTCGAGGGTCGATACAACAACCACGGGGACGAGGACTTCAAAAACAGCAGCAAGGCGTGGGATTCGGAGCACCAGCCGCTAGATCTCAACAAGGACGAGGCCATCGAGCTTGCCATTGCATAGGGAAAGCTCTACCAGCTCGTCCATTGGGATGGCCTCGCCGTATAGCTTTGTGAGTCTGCTTTGGCGCAGGGTACACCGGTGACACCTCAGGTTACACCCCAGCGCGAGGCGGGCAGGACATCAGCTGCTCCTCCCGTGGCGTGGGATCCGCGGCCTGAGCTAGCGCCTTGGCTCTCCCTCCTCCTCCCCCGCCAGTGTTGGGCTGGCTATGAGAGATGCTGGAGATTATTGACCTCACCGGCTGACAAGGTATTAACTTGTTAATGCCTACAAGTTGTAGACTAGGGTTTTGTTGGAAGTAGAGGGCAAATAGATCTCGAAGGTTTCAGCCGGAAAAATACTCGACTGCTATGAAAACTAGGGTTACGTGAACAATGATTCCATCCTTTCTTTGTCCCTCGACTCCCCCTTATATAGGAGGTGGAGCCGAGGGTTTCGTGATATACAAGTTACAAAGTCCGGAAGACTATCTGAGTCTATCCCGTAATAGTTACAAGTCGATATTCCTAATACAACTCTATCTTTCCAAACTATCTCCTAACTGGGCTTCCGGGCTTCATAAACTTCGGGTCGTGGGCCTTCGGTAAACCCCGGGTACCATCTTTGGCAGACCCATTGGAGATGCCTATGTCAGTAGCTGATACGTCTCCAACGTATCGATAATTTCTTATGTTCCATGCTACTTTATTGATGATATCTACATGTTTTATGCACACTTTATGTCATATTTATGCATTTTCTGGAACTAACCTATTAACAAGATGCCGAAGTGCCGGTCTCGTTTTCTGCTGTTTTTGGTTTCGAAATCCTAGTAACGAAATATTCTCGGAATTGGACGAAATCAACGCCCAGGTTCCTATTTTGCCCGGAAGCATCCAGAACACCCGAGAGCCGCCCGAGGGGGGCCCCGTGGGCCCCCGATGACATGGTGGCGCGGCCAGGGCTGGGCCCGCGCCACCCTATGGTGTGGTTGCCCCTTCGACCCTCCTGCGCCGCCTCTTCGCCTATATAAAGCCCCTGCATCGAAAACCCTTACGGAGAAAGCCACGATACGAGAAAAGTTCCAGAGCCGCCGTCATCGCGAAGCCAAGATCTGGGGGACAGGAGTCTCTGTTCCGGCACCCCGCCGGAGCGGGGAAGTGCCCCGGAAGGCTTCTCCATCGACACCGCTGCCATCTCCACCGCCATCTTCATCACCGCCGCTGCTCCCATGAAGAGGGAGTAGTTCTCCATCGAGGCTCGGGGCTGTACCGGTAGCTATGTGGTTAATCTCTCTACTATGTACTTCAATACAATGATCTCATGAGCTGCTTTACATGATTGAGATTCATATGAGTTTTGTATCACAATTTATCTATGTGCTACTCTAGTGATGTGTTATTAAAGTAGTTTTATTCCTCCTGCATGTGTGCAAAGGTGACAGTGCGTGCACCGTGTTAGTACTTGGTTTATGCTATGATCATGATCTCTTGTAGATTGCGAAGTTAACTATTGCTATGATAATATTGATGTGATCTATTCCTCCTACATATGCATGAAGGTGACAAGTGTGCATGCTATGCTAGTACTTGGTTTAGTCGTTTTGATCTATCTTACACTTAAGGTTACTTAAACATGAGCATTATTGTGGAGCTTGTTAACTCCGGCATTGAGGGTTCGTGTAATCCTACGCAATGTGTTCATCATCCAACAAAAGTGTAGAGTATGTATTTATCTGTTCTGTTATGTGATCAATGTTGAGAGTGTCCACTAGTGAAAGTGTAATCCCTAGGCCTTGTTCCTAAATACCGCTGAGTTACTACTGCTTGTTTACTGTTTTACTGTGTTACTACTGCTGCAATACTACCACCATCAACTACACGCCAGCAAGCTATTTTCTGGCACCATTGCTACTGTTCATATATATTCATACCACCTGTATTTCACTATCTCTTCGCCGAACTAGTGCACCTATTTGGTGTGTTGGGGACACAAGAGACTTCTTGCTTTGTGGTTGCAGGTTGCATGAGAGGGATATCTTTGACCTCTTCCTCCCCGAGTTCGATAAACCTTGGGTGATCCACTTAAGGGAAACTTGCTCGCTGTTCTACAAACCTCTGCACTTGGAGGCCCAACACCGTCTACAGGAAAGGAGGGGGAACGTAGACATCAAGCACTTTTTCTGGCGCCGTTGCCGGGGAGGGAAGGTAAACGGCACTCACACATTGGCAAGCCCGGCAACTAAGCACTTTTCCTCCCTCGTCAACTACGCGCCAAGCACTTTTCTGGCGCCGTTGCCGGGGAGGAAAGGTAAAAGGTACTCACACTCCGGATCTCGGCTACTAAGCTATTTTCCCGGCGCCATTGTAAGTACTCGAAGCTATTTCCTTTAGACTCTGCAATTGCGACATTTGGTTTCTTGTTTACACTAGTTAGGCATAATGGAAAACAACAAAAATATGAGAGATCTTTATGAACTTTATCTTGAATTAGGACATGATGTGTTTGAAGAGAGAATTAAAAAACCCATGGAACTTTATATGCATGATAATGGGAATGTTATTAGTATGAATGCTTTGAACACCATTGTTGCTAATGCTATGGAAAATTCTAAGCTTGGGGAAGTCGGCTTTGATGAGCATGATATTTTTAGTCCCCCAAGCATTGAGGAGAAAATTTACTTTGATGATACTTTGCCTCCTATTTATGATGATTATAATGATAGTAGTCTTTTGTTACCACCTGTTATGGAGGATAAATTTGATTATGATTACAATATACCTCCTATATTTGATAGCTACTTTGTTGAATTTGCTCCCACTACAACTAATAAAATTGATTATGCTTATGTTGGGAGTAGTAATTATTTTATGCATGAGACTCATGATAAGAATGCTTTATGTGATAATTATATTGTTGAGTTTGCTCATGATGCTACTGAAAGTTATTATGAGAGAGGAAAATATGGTTGTAGAAATTTTCATGTTACTAAAACACCTCTCTATGTGCTGAAATTTTTGAAGCTACACTTGTTTTATCTTCCTATGCTTGTTACTTTGCTCTTCATGAACTTGTTTATTTACAAGATTCCTTTTCATAGGAAGCATGTTAGACTTAAATGTGTTTTGAATTTGCCTCTTAATGCTCTCTTTTGCTTCAAATACTATTTCTTGCGAGTGCATCATTAAAACTGCTGAGCCCATCTTAATGGCTATAAAGAAAAGAACTTCTTGGGAGATAACCCATGTGTTATTTTGCTACAGTACTTTGTTTTATATTTGTGTCTTGGAAGTTGTTTACTACTGTAGCAACCTCTCCTTATCTTAGTTTTGTGTTTTGTTGTGCCAAGTAAAGTTTCTATGTCAAAGTTGATGTTATATTTGGGATAGCTGCGCAGAAACAGCATTGCTGTCTGTCACGAATCTGGGCACAGTTCTCTGTAGAAAATTCGAAAAAATCTGCCAATTTACGAGCGTGATCCTCAGATATGTACGCAACTTTCATTAGTTTTGAGTTTTTCCATTTGAGCAAGTCTGGTGCCATCTTAAAATTCGTCTTTACGGACTGTTCTGTTTTTGACAGATTCTGCCTTTTATTTCGCATTGCCGCTTTTGTTAAGTTGAATGAGTTTCTTTGTTCCATTAACTTTCAGAAGTTTTGTGCAATGTCCAGAAGTGTTAAGAATGATTGTGTCACCTCTGAACATGTGAATTTTGATTATGCACTAACCCTCTAATGAGTTTGCTTGAAGTTTGGTGTGGCGGAAGTTTTCAAGGGTCAATAGAAGAGGGTGATATAATGTGATCGAGAAGAGTGAAAGGTCTAAGCTTGGGGATGCCCCGGTGGTTCATCCCTGCATATTTTAAGAAGACTCAAGCATCTAAGCTTGGGGATGCCCAAGGCATCCCCTTCTTCATCGACAACTTATCGGGTTTCTTCTAGTGAAACTATATTTTTATTCGGTCACATCTTATGTACTTTACTTGGAGCGTCTGTGTGCTTTTATTTTTGTTTTTGTTTTGTTATCTTAGTTCTCTGAATAAGTTCATCCTTGTGTGGGATAGAGACACGCTCCGCTGGTTCGTATGAACACATGTGTTCTTAGCTCATAATATTCATGGCGAAGTTTCCTCTTCGTTAAATTGTTATATGGTTGGAATTGGAAAATAGTACATGTAGTATTTGCTATAATATCTTGGGTAATGTGATACTTGGCAATTGTTGTGCTCATGTTTAAGCTCTTGCATCATATACTTTGCACCTATTAGTGAAGAAATACATAGAGCATGCTAAAATTTGGTTTGCATAATTGGTCTCTCTAAGGTCTAGATAATTTCTAGTATTGAGTTTTGAACAACAAGGAGACGATGTAAAGTCTTATAATGCTTACAATATGTTTATATGTGAGTCTTGCTGCACCATTTTATACTTGAGTTTGCTTCAAATAACCTTGCTAGCCTAAACCTTGTATCGAGAGGGAATACTTCTCATGCATCCAAATACTTGAGCCAATATTCATGCCATTTGTGTCCACCATACCTACCTACTCGCATGGTATTTCTCCGCCATTCCAAAGTAAATTGCTTGAGTGCTACCTTTAAACAAATTCAAAAGTTATTACCTCTTATTTGTGTCAATGTTTTATAGCTCATGAGGAAGTATGTGGTGTTTATCTTTCAATCTTGTTGGGCAACTTTCACCAATGGACTAGTGGCTTCATCCGCTTATCCAATAATTTTGCAAAAAAAGCCGGCAATGGGATTCCCAGTCCCAAATTAATTAACAAAAATAGACACTCCTCCATGGTATGTGATTGTTGGACGGCACCCGAAGGATTCGGTTAGCCATGGCTTGAGAAAGCAAAGGTGGGGAGGAGTGTCATCATAATAAAACTAAAATAAAAAGGCACTCCTTCATGGTATGAGATTGTTGGCAGGCACCCGAGGATTCGGTTAGCCATGGTTTGTGAAAGAAAGGTTGGAAGGAGTGCCACCCAAAAATAAAGTAAAATGGGAGCCGCTCTTTGAAGGTTTGTCTGGCAAGGGGGTTAGAGTACCCGCTACCATTCGTTGACAACAACAAACACCTCTCAAAACTTTACTTTTATGCTCTCTTGATGTTTTCAAAATCAAAGCTCTAGCACAAATATAGCAATCGATGCTTTCCTCTTTGAAGGACCATTCTTTTACTTTTATTGTTGAGTCAGTTTACCTATCTCTCTCCACCTTAAGAAGCAAACACTTGTGTGAACTGTGCATTGATTCCTACATACTTGCATATTGCATTTGTTATATTGCTCTATGTTGACAATTATCCATGAGATATACATGTTACAAGTTGAAAGCAACCGCTGAAACTTAATCTTCCATTGTGTTGCTTCAATGTCTATACTTTAAATTATTGCTTTATGAGTTAACTCTTATGCAAGACTTATTGATGCTTGTCTTGAAGTAGTATTCATGAAAAGTCTTTGCTTTATGATTCAGTTGTTTACTCATGTCATTACCATTGTTTTGATCGCTGCATTCATCTCATATGCTTACAATAGTATGATCAAGGTTATGATGGCATGTCACTTAAGAAATTATCTTTGTTATCGTTTTACCTGCTCGGGACGAGCAGAACTAAGCTTGGGGATGCTGATACGTCTCCAACGTATCGATAATTTCTTATGTTCCATGCTACTTTATTGATGATATCTACATGTTTTATGCACACTTTATGTCATATTTATGCATTTTCTGGAACTAACCTATTAACAAGATGCCGAAGTGCCAGTTCCTGTTTTCTGCTGTTTTTGGTTTCAGAAATCCTAGTAACGAAATATTCTCGGAATTGGACGAAATCAACGCCCAGGTTCCTATTTTGCCCGGAAGCATCCGAACACCCGAGAGCCGCGGAGGGGGCCCTGTGGGCCCCGAGATGACATGGTGGCGCGGCCAGGGCTGGGCCCGCGCCACCCTATGGTGTGGTTGCCCCTTCGACCCCCCTGCGCCGCCTCTTCGCCTATATAAAGCCCCTGCATCGAAAACCCTTACGGAGAAAGCCACGATACGAGAAAAGTTCCAGAGCCGCCGTCATCGCGAAGCCAAGATCTGGGGGACAGAGAGTCTCGTTCCCGGCACCCTCGCCGGAGCGGGGAAGTGCCCCCGGAAGGCTTCTCCATCGACACCGCTGCCATCTCCACCGCCATCTTCATCACCGCTGCTGCTCCCATGAAGAGGGAGTAGTTCTCCATCGAGGCTCGGGGCTGTACCGGTAGCTATGTGGTTAATCTCTCTACTATGTACTTCAATACAATGATCTCATGAGCTGCTTTACATGATTGAGATTCATATGAGTTTTGTATCACAATTTATCTATGTGCTACTCTAGTGATGTGTTATTAAAGTAGTTTTATTCCTCTCCGCATGTGTGCAAAGGTGACAAGTGCGTGCACCGTGTTAGTACTTGGTTTATGCTATGATCATGATCTCTTGTAGATTGCGAAGTTAACTATTGCTATGATAATATTGATGTGATATATTCCTCCTACATATGCATGAAGGTGACAAAGTGTGCATGCTATGCTAGTACTTGGTTTAGTCGTTTTGATCTATCTTACACTTAAGGTTACTTAAACATGAGCATTATTGTGGAGCTTGTTAACTCCGGCATTGAGGGTTCGTGTAATCCTACGCAATGTGTTCATCATCCAACAAAAGTGTAGAGTATGTATTTATCTCGTTTCTGTTATGTGATCAATGTTGAGAGTGTCCACTAGTGAAAGTGTAATCCCTAGGCCTTGTTCCTAAATACTGCTGAGTTACTACTGCTTGTTTACTGTTTTACTGTGTTACTACTGCTGCAATACTACCACCATCAACTACACGCCAGCAAGCTATTTTCTGGCACCATTGCTACTGTTCATATATATTCATACCACCTGTATTTCACTATCTCTTCGCCGAACTAGTGCACCTATTTGGTGTGTTGGGGACACAAGAGACTTCTTGCTTTGTGGTTGCAGGGTTGCATGAGAGGGATATCTTTGACCTCTTCCTCCCTGAGTTCGATAAACCTTGGGTGATCCACTTAAGGGAAACTTGCTGCTGTTCTACAAACCTCTGCACTTGGAGGCCCAACACTGTCTACAGGAAAGGAGGGGGAACGTAGACATCAGTAGCCCCCGAGATTTTGCTTGAATCGAAGAGTCAGGGAAAATCTCCCATTTTTATAATTACCATATAATTTCTTTGACTCGATAAATAACTTTCATAAAGCAATTATATTGTACAGGGATAATGGTAATTGGGGCTGGTTCATCTGACGGATCAGGTACCAGTTAACTGCTCTTGCGGCAATCCGCAAAAACCTACTTCAAGATCACGTCCCTGGACATGATCTCAGGGTCCTGGCGTAATTCGACATGTGCCGCTTAAGGTCTTACCAGATGCCGAATTCTAGTCATGCTTTATCGGGTACCTAACACGTCCGTTAGGATTTTTCTTCGTATCTGTTGATACGGAAAAAGTAGCAAAGCGCCGTCAGAGGCGGTGCCACGCCGCGCAGGACAGTTCCTGGGGACTTACCTTCGCAAAGTTTTGCGGCATTCAGAGATTAATTCGCGACTGAGGCGCTATGAGAATATATTGTCGAGTGCTTTTTTCGGCTGCTGGAATAGCACATTTACTCGAGTCAACGGATGACTTGTATATTGTTATCTTATCTTTCCGATGGAAGTATATGAAGACTTACTTGATAACTCGGAATATGCTCATCATTCTTCAATTTCATCGGGCACGCGAACAGCGTTCCCGATGGGAGTAGCCCCCGAGGCTACAACCAAGTGCATGTACTTGGTTGTAGGCTCGCCTTTTTAATATCTTTGTCGCTATATTGTCATTTCTTCTGCCTCTCTTATCTTTATCGGGTGCGCGGCCAGCGCTCCCGATGGGAGTAGCCCCCGAGGCTACAATCAAGTATTTATACTTGGCTGTAGGCTCAACTGTGTCTTTGTCGCAATATTTGAAATATACCCTGATGAATCAACTCCTCCATCAAACTTCCTCAATCTCCTTTAAAAAGTAGCCCCCGAGCATTTGAACAAAAACTTGTATTTGAACAAAGGCTCTCGAGCTTATTAATATTACTCCTGCTGTCGACGATCTTCAAGAATATTTGCATCCGCAGTTTTCTTCATAATGACATCATTGCAGACGATAGCCACGACCACTGTATCGGGAAGATGCAACTGCCGTCCGGTCGCTGACATGTAGACCCAAGAATCCGCAGAATTTGACACGTTACGCAAGTGGGGGACACACTTCGTCCACTTTCCCTGGCACGCGCGTTGTAGCGTCTGTCCAGTTCCATCGTGGTAAAAAGACCTTTTTACCCTAGGCGACCCATGTAAGGCATCAATTCCATTATTCCATCATCCAACGGCACGGTGGTTCGTGAATTTACTATAAAGTACCGTCTTCCATCTCCAGATTTCCCCTTCGCCGCGCCGCTGAAAACCAAAACCTCTTTCCTCCTCTGCCATAGCCAATCTCTCTGTGCACTTGCTCTCTCCACCACCGCAATCCACCGAGTGAATGCCACCGCGGGCGAGGCTCTCAAAACACACCTCTCCCATGGCGACGGAAGATCTGAAGCTGTCCGAGTGGGAGAGATCCAAGATCTCGAACCAGGATGTGAATCTGCTCAAAGCTTGGGCTCATGAAGAAGAAAGAGGCGCTGATCTTCCCCAGCGAGGAGAGCTACCCTTCGCCCCCTATCGAATATCGGGTTAGCTTCGTTGACCACCTCATTCGCAGCCTCTCTGCTCCTGTCCATTATTTTCTTCGTGGATTGTTGTTCGTCTATGGGTTGCAGCTACACCAGCTGACTCCCAACTCCATCCTCCTTGTTTCTATCTTTATCATCCTATGCGAGTGCTTCCTCGGGGTCCAACCTAATTGGACTCTGTGGAAGCGCATTTTCTGCCTTCGTCGCAATGGCTCCCACAACATTACCTATAACATAGGTGGTGTCGTTATCTGTGTCTGCCCTGACGTCGAGTATTTTGATGTTAAATTCCCCGACTCCGTTCAAGGGTGGCGAAAAAGATGGCTATACGTCCGCGAGGAATGTTCCGACTCGCTGGAATACAACATCGCCCCCTTTGATGGTAGCGCAAAAATCCTTTGCCGCCGATCCTGGGATGCAGAGGCCACCGAAGAAGAAAAAACGGCGACAGAGGCGCTAATGAATCGTATTCATGAACTGCAGAATACCCGAGGCAAAGAATTGTCAGGTATGCAAAATACCGCCTATTTCCTTAGGATTAGGGTGCAGCCTCTTCAGGCTCGCAAAAACCCCATGTGGTTGTACGCTGGCGAGAAAGATGTCGACCGTCTCTCCAAGGATCTTTCAGTTAAGGACTTGGAGAATCTTGTCCGAAAAATCTCGTCGCTCAGCAAGAAAGACGCCATTCCAACCTCTTGTCGCGTGGAACCATATAGCGGCACCAACGCCGTCCCCAAGGTAAATTATCATTGTCCTCGCCGAATTCAGCTTTTTCGACTGCTATTTTGCCGATTTCACTGGTGTAATTTCTTGTCGATATATCTTTTCCTTTTGTAGAAGCACCAAACTGTGTTCCATCTACTTCCCCTTCCTGAAGGTGGATGATACGTCTCAAACGTATCTATAATTTCTTATGTTCCATGCTACTTTTATTACAATACTTGAATGTTTTATACATACTTTACATCATTATTTTACATTTTCCGGCACTAACCTATTAACAAGATGCCGAAGTGCCGCTGTCTTGTTCTCGCTGTTTTTGGTTTCAGAAATCCTAGTAAGGAAATATTCTCGGAATTGGACGAAATCAACGCCCGTGGGCCTAATTTTACACGAAGCTTCCAGAAGACCGAAAGGGAGACGAAGTGGGCCACGAGGTGGCCGAGACACCGGGCGGCGCGGCCCGGGCCCCGGCCGCGCGGCCCCGTTGTCCGGGCCCTCGCGTCGCCCCCGACCTACCCTTCCGCCTACTTAAAGCCTCCGTCGCGAAACCCCCGTACCGAGAGACACGATACGGAAAACCTTCCGAGACGCCGCCGTCGTGAATCCCATCTCGGGGATTCAGGAGATCGCCTCCGGCACCCTCGCCGGAGAGGGGAATCATCACCGGAGGGGCTCTACATCATCATGCCCGCCTCCGGATTGATGCGTGAGTAGTTCATCCTTGGACTATGGGTCCATAGCAGTAGCTAGATGGTTGTCTTCTCCGCTTGTGCTATCATTGTTATAGATCTTGTGAGCTGCCTAACATGATCAAGATCATCTATTTGTAATGCTACATGTTGTGTTTGGCGGGATCCGATGAATATAGAATATTATGTTAAGTTGATTATCAATCTATCATATATGTGTTGTTTATGTTCTTGCATGCTCTCCGTTGCTAGTAGAGGCTCTGCCAAGTTGATACTTGTAACTCCAAGAGGGAGTAATTATGCTCGATAGTGGGTTCATGCCTCCATTTAATCTGGGACAATGGACGAGAAAGTTCTAAGGTTGTGGATGTGCTGTTGGTACTAGGGATAAAACATTGATGCTTTGTCTAAGGATATTTGTGTTGATTACATTACGCACCATACATAATGCAATTATCTGTTGTTTACAACTTAATACCGGAAGGGGTTCGGATGATAACCTGAAGGTGGATTATTTAGGCATAGATGCATGCTGGATAGCGGTCTATGTACTTTGTCGTAACGCCCGCCTGTAATTTGTTCACCCAGCATGTTAGTTATCTTATTGGAGAGACACCTCTAGTGAACTATGGACCCCGGTCCATTCTTTTACATCTGAATACATTCTACTGTTCTTACTGTTCTTTGCAAACAAACACCATCTTCCACTCGATACGCTTAATCCTTTGTTTTCAGCAAGCCGGTGAGATTGACAACCTCACTGTTACGTTGGGGAAAAGTACTTTGATTGTGTTGTGCAGGTTCCACGTTGGCGCCGGTTTCACTGGTGTTGCGCCGCACTACATTCCTCCACCAACAACCTTCACGTGCTTCTTGGCTCCTACTGGTTCGATAACCTTGGTTTCTTACTGAGGGAAAACTTGCTGCTGTGCGCATCACACCTTCCTATTGGGGTTCCCAACGGACGTGTACATCTATGCGCATCAGTGGAGAAGTCGAGGAACGAGCCGTCGTGACCGACGGAAACCAGGGTATTTCTCGCCCTGAGAGTGAAGTTGCGGGATCTCAAAAATCCGCAGCCTCCTCTGAAAGAGAAACTGAATCTGAAGCCTCCGGATCAGCCCATTCTATCCCTTCCGCTGTTTCTCCACGGAACAAAAGAAAAAGGGGCGATGCGGAAGGCTCCGGCACCTACAAGCCTAGCAGTTCTCCTGCCAAGGAAACTGCTCCAGAAGAATCTTCTCCCGAAGAGGAGGAACCCTTCAACGCTTATGATGCTGCTCTTATCAGCTCGTAAGTTACCTTGTCGTCTTTTTCTCTTTGCTTACCGTGTGACGAATATTCTTATGCTATCGTTTGTACATAGTGGCGACGAAGAAGAAGAACCCGCCGTCAATGTGACTTCTCCGATGAGCACGTCACAAACTTTGGCGTTGTCGGATACTCCTCGTACAGCGGAGGAAACCTCGCCTCCTCACCATGATCTGCAAGGGTCGACTCCTGCCGCCAGCCCCTGAGCCTCCTCGCCAAAGAGGGCGAGGATTGATCTTGGCAAAGAATACGACATGGCCGGGGGTTCAGCGACTCCTCCCTTGCATGATGTAAGAAGCTTTACCACTTCCCAATATTTTTTGTCATGTTTTTTGTCATCCTAAACTTGTTCTGTCGTCTTTTTTCTTATAGCCTCTTATGCAACACTTCATCAGCCTTGGCACTCAATTTATTGGGTACCGTGATACTGTCAACGGTTTGAAAGGTACACCATCACTTAAATAAGCTATCTTGCTTTTCATTGAGTAAACTTAATCGATATCTTTATCTTGAACTCCTGTCATGTTTTCTTCCGCTAGAGGCTCTTGCTAAGGCGAACAAGCGTGCCGATGATATCTCCGTTAAACTGGAGCAAAGTGACCAAGCTTGCAAGAAGGCTGAACAAGATGCCGCTTCCATTGGAGACCTTCGAAAGAGACTCCACGATGCTGAAACTTCCTTGAGCGAGAAAATCTCTCAACAAATTGCCCAAGAAGAAGATGTCATTGGCCGCTTGGAGTCGCAAAATCGTCTCTTTGCAAGTAAGTCTGGAGATCCCTATACTCCGATTTTCTCTAACATTTGCTTCTCCTCCAGCTTGCCCATAACTCGAACTTTTGCTTCAGCAGGAAAGATGGGCCAAGATTTTGAGCTGGAGGAACCTGAAGGGAATCGTCTTCGCGACGCCCTCTCCCTACTGGAAATTCACGGGGATTTGGCGCGTCGTACTATTATCGATGCGGAAACTGCCTTCACGCGCCTCTTCCCTTACTTCTTCCCGAAGAAAGACCCGCCAAGCGCCTTCGCAGCTCTTACCAAGTGCTTTATCCCCGAAGAAGATCTTGGGCTGGCTCTTCGGCAAGAGAACTTCAAGATTGGCGTTGAGGGCACCATAGCTTTAGTGGTCGAAAGCCAACAGAACGTCGACTGGGCAAAGGCTAGCGAGACGAAGAGGATAAAGACGGAGAAGTGGCAATCCCTGATCAGGTCTGCCAAACCCCACTCGAAGAAGATCCTCTCCTTCCTCGGATACAAGCCAGCTCCTTCCTCCAGTTCCGCCAAACCAGAGGTCAAGTAGATCACCTTGTCTTTATCTTTTCCTTTTTCTTTCTTTTGACGTTGTCGCCGTAATTTTAGCTTGCGACAGCGTACCATTGGTTCACTAGGATCCAATCTCTTGTAATGACCATGTTAATATTTTGAGAATCAATGGAAGTCTATTTTGCTTGATGATTGATGTCGAGATTTTCTTTCCAGTTGGTCTTTGACAACTATACTGCAACCCCTCGTCCTTCTGATGCTTTACCCGCTTCCTCCTACTCGAAGAAAGCGTCAGTCGACGATTTTACTGAGGATTCTTCAAATGCGAGCCTGTCGCAAGAACTAAATGATCTTCGGCAACAACTTCAGTCGATGAAGAAACAGGCTATTCTGATCATGGATCGATTCCGCAAATCGTCGGAACGAGAAAAGATAGCTCTGCAAGAGGCCAAAGAAGCTTTAGCATTACGAGATACTGTAGTTGCCGAAGCTGCTGAAGTCGTTTCTCGGGAAGAATATATGCTCAATTTACTGACTGATGCAAGTTTGGATATGGCAGGTGTGCCTCCCGAGCTTTAATCCTGTTGTACACATGTTCCCTTAATTTCCACTCCTCATTTTTCCTTTTCCCTTGACAGGTTCCTTTCTGGACGCTGCTGAAGATCAACGTGTTGAAACGAGGTCAAATCTTCTTGTTAAACTTGCGCTGGAATATGATTCCAGTTTTTGGTCATCTCCAGATCGAACTCGACGAATTGCCAGATTCCAAGATCGCGCAGGCCAGGTTCGGCAGTATCTTGAATTTTGCACCAAGACACTGGCCATGGTTTATAATGCCATGTTCCCCCGAAATGTTCAGCCTAAAACCCTTCCTGAGCTGATGAACAAATTCAAGAACTCTCAGCAAATCCATGGTTTTGTGAAGGCTCAATTGATAGCTGGCGCCAGATTTGTGCTGATTATGCTGCAGATCTGCCACTCCAAGTTGGAGATGACCAAGGTGGTTGAAACTGGTCACGTCAAATTGAAGAAACGGCGAAGGTTCGTTGACAAGATCAATGACAGGGTTACACCAGTAGGCGAAGAAATGATTGATGATCTCCTTCGGATGGACGCTGACTTCTTCATGGAGGGTCATTATGCTGATTTCATGGGTGCATCTGCCGATGAAGACAGAGTAAACATTGATGACCTAATAAGTCATGACTGAAAATCTGTTTCTTCGATAGCTATTTTTCTTAGCGAAAGGACCCTGTAAATTGTAAGCACTGTATATATTGTAAATTGTAACTATCTTTCTTTTCCTTAGCCCCCGAGTGTCTCGGTGGCTAGTGTCTTTTATTTCGTTAGTTTGCGAGGTGTTTTAAACCAAGGCAAAGGACTGGTGAATTTGTATATTGTATGAATTTGTCGAGTAGTAAGCCCCCGAGCCTATCGAAAAAAAAGATGTATATCATCAATATCTTTACTATATTGCAGCACCGCGAGCCCGCCTCATTAAAAACCTTCCAGCCCCACTCGGTGCCCTGAAAGGAAAAGAGTGCGTCTGCAAACTCGCGGGCGTTTCAGTACATTGTATGTTTACATATATATTTTGGCTTAAGCGTAGAAACGCCTAAGTTGCGCCACGTTCCAGGGATTTGGCTCCGCAATCCCTGCCTTCTTGTCCTTTATCCTGTATGATCCTCCTTCAATTACTTCGGTGACGATGTATGGGCCTAACCATGGCGACTCGAGTTTTTCATGGCTATCTTGCGTGAGCCGAAGAACTAAGTCGCCAACTTGGAGATCTTGGTCGCAAGCGTCGACTATGATAATTTTTCATATCTTGCTGGTATTTGGCGACTCTTGACAATACCTCGTCTCGAGCTTCGTCGAGTGCATCCACATCATCTTCCAGTGCCTTTCTCGAGGTTTCTTCATCAAATTCCACCACTCTCGGGGAATTGTGTTCTATCTCTATCGGTAGCACTGCCTCAGCCCCATGAACCAAGAAAAACGGGGTTTCTTGTGTCGTTGTATTGGGTGTTTTCCGTATACTCCATAACACGCTAGGCAACTCCTCTGGCCATGTGTGTCGAGCTTTTTCCAATGGTGCTAACAGGCGTTTCTTGATTCCGCAGCAGATGATGCCGTTTGCTTTCTCGACTTGACCATTGGTTTGCGGGTGTGCGACTGACGCAAAATGTAACTTGATGCCTACCTCTGCGCAATATGCCTTGAATTCCTTGGAGGTAAAATTACAGCCATTGTCTGTGACAATGCTATGAGGAACCCCAAACCGAAAAATGATACTTTTGATGAACTTGACTGCTGATGCTGCGTCTGGCGAGTTTATCGGTTTTGCCTCAACCCACTTGGTAAACTTGTCGATAGCTATGAGCATATACTCGTATCCTCCTGGCCACGCCTTGTGCAATTTGCCCACCATATTGAGACCCCATTGAGCAAAGGGCCACGACAGTGGTATTGTCATCAGTTCTGCTGCCGGAGAATGAGGTTTGGCGGCGAACCTTTGGCATGCGTCACAAGTACGCACTATGTCCTTTGCATCTTCAATTGTTGTTAGCCAGTAGAACCCTGCTCTGAAAACCTTGGCTGCAATAGCTCAACTACTTGCGTGGTGTCCGCACACTCCTTCATGCACATCTTTTAAGAGTACTCGACCTTCTTCGGGCGTGACGCATCGCTGCAAAACTCCCGATATACTTCGCTTGTAGAGCTCACCCTTAACCACAGTGAAGGCTTTGGACCGTCAAATAACTCGCCTTGCTTCTACTGGATCCTCGGGTATTTATTTCTTTGAGATATATGCGATATAGACCTGCATCCAAGGAACTTGCACCATCATTACCTCATGTGACTCTTCCTCATCTCCCGATGTATTTGCTTCTATTGGTGCTGGAGCCCCCGAGCCTTTCTCGACTTTTTCCTTTTTCTTTGGCTGTTTCCTTGCCTTAGTCGACATTTCGCTTATTTCTTCCCAAAATACTCCAGGTGGTATCGCTAAACACCGTGACCCGATATTTGCCAAAACATCGGCTTCGTCATTACTGAGTCTGCTAATATGGTTTACCTCACACCCGTAAAAGAGCTTCTCGAGTTCACTGTACATCTTTTTGTATGCTATCATACTGTCATTGATTGCATCGCACTGATTCATTACTTGTTGAGCCACCAATTGGGAGTCGCCAAATATTTTTAACCGGGTCGCACCACAGGCTTTCGCCATCTTCATCCCATGTATCAGCGCTTCATACTCTGCCTCATTATTAGATGCGTTAGGGAACGTCATCCGCAGTACATACTTCAACTTGTCTCCTTGAGGTGACACTAGTATCACGCCTGCTCCAGCTCCTTCTAACCTCTTGGACCCGTCGAAGCTCATAGTCCATGTTCCCGATAAATCAGGTGGTCCCGTATTTTGCAGCTCCATCCACTCTGCGATGAAGTCTGGTAAGATCTGCGACTTTATTGCCTTTCTTTTTTCATACGTGATGTCCCGAGGGGAAAGCTCTATTCCCCAAAGGGAGACACGGCCCGTAGCTTCCGGGTTATTTAGTATGTTTGATAATGGCGCCTCATTGACCACTATTATCGGATGTGCCGAGAAGTAATATCGCAACTTTCTTGCTGTTGTAAACACTCCATACGCTAGCTTCTGATAGTGCGGGTATCGCTGTTTGGAAGGCGATAAAACTTCACTGATAAAATATACCGGTCTTTGTACTCCTTGGAGTTTCCCTTCTCCTTCGCACTCAACCACAAGTGCTGTGCTGACCACCTGAGGTGTGGCCGCGATATATAACAAGAGAGGTTCTTGTTTCTTGGGTGCCACCAAGATTGGTGGTGTCGAGATTGTGCGCTTGAGATCCTCAAAATCTCTGTCTGCTTCTTCGTTCCACTCGAACTTTTCTCCTTGCTTGATTAAGGCGTAGAACGGCAACACCTTTTCTCCTACCCTGTCGTCGAATCTGCTTAAAGCTGCGACTCGCCCCGTTTATTCTTGTATTTTCTTTAACTTTGTTGGCTTGCGCATCGTTACAATGGCCTGGATCTTCTCCGGGTTAGCCTCTATTCCTCTTGCTGATACCAGAAACCCGAGAAGTTCTCCCGCAGGGACGCCGAAAGAGCACTTCGTCGGATTCAGCTTGAGGCAGGATTTGTCGAGGTTGTCAAAGGTTTCCTTGAGATCATCGATCAATGTTGACCATTCCTTTGTTGTTATGACAACATCGTCAATGTACACTTGAACGTTCTTGCCAATCTGCGTGGTAAGGCATTTTTGCATCATCCGCTGATTTGTTGCTCCCGCGTTTTTCAACCCGAAGGGCATTGTTCTCTAGCAGAACATGCCATAGGGTGTTATGAAAGTTGTTTTGACCTCATCTTCTTCTTTTAGTCGAATCTGGTTATAACCAGAATATGCATCCAAGAAGGAAAGACGTTCGCAGCCTGCCGTGGAATCGATAATTTGGTCGATCCTTGGAAGGGGAAAGTGATTCTTTGGACAATGTTTATTGAGACACGTAAAGTCGACCCACATGCGAAGGACCTCAGTGTTTTTCTTCGGGACCAGCACTGGGTTAGCTACCCATGTGGCATATGTATGTATCTCTTTGATAAATCCAGCTTCTCTGAGTCGATTGATTTCTGACAGCATTGCTTTGCGGTTTGGTTCCGAAAAACACCGCAAAGGTTGTCTGATTGGCCTGGCCAATGGATCCAAATTAAGGGGGTGCTCGGCGAGTTCCCTGGGTACTCCTGGCATGTCGGCTGGACACCATGCGAAGATTTCCCAGTGCTCACGGAGGAACTCGACGAGCGCGCTTTCCTATGCGAGGTCCATGTTTGTGGCGATAGCTGTCGTCTTGTTAGGATTTGTCGGGTGAATCTGCACTTCCTTTGAGTTTTTAGTTGTATCAAAGGTTGGCTCCTTGAGTGGCCTCCCTCCGTCTGGCAACACATCATAATCAGTTGTTAGCCTTGATGCCATATACTCTGCCTGCATCCCGAAAGTTTGTGACAGCCGATGGAAATCCTTGTCGCACTTATCCGCTAGCGCGAAACTGCCTTTTACTGTGATTGGGCCTCTGGGTCCAGGGAGTCTCCATAACAAGTATGTGTAATTTGGTACCGCCATAAACCTAGCATATGCGGGTCGTCCCAATAGAGCATGGTACTATGATGGAAAATCCACGAACTTCGAACTCCAGCCTTTCTATCCTGTAATTCTCTCGGGTTCCAAACTGAACGTCGAGATTGATTTTTCCCAGCGGATAACTTGGCTTGTCTGGTGTGATACCATGAAAACGTGTGTCTGTTGGCTTTAAGTTCACCAGGGATATATTCATCTTCCTCAATGTATATGCGTACATGAGGTTTAAACTGCTGCCTCCATCTATGAATACTCGTGAAACGTCGAATCCTGCGATTACCGCTGGTAAGATTAAAGCTGATTTCCCTGGTCGAGGTACTCGCTACGGGTGGTCTGCTATGGTAAATCCAATGTCTTGTCCCAACCAATTCAGATACTCTACTGTTGGTGGAGGCATCTTTTCTGTCATGAAAACTTGCCGCGAAATTACTTTCTGAGCTCTATTGGATGGCCTGGCTTTCTGAATCATCGAGACCACACCATTGGTGTTGATATAAGGAGGCGGGTGTGGAGCTGCCGCCAATTGCAACTGGTGTCGATTTTCATCCGTGATTGCGGGAGGAGGCGGAAGGTGAATCTCACTCCTTGGCCCCTGAGGGTGTCTATTTGCTGCCTGTGCGTTGGCATGCCCTGCAAACCTGTTCAGCGCCTGAAAAGTTCGACAGTCCTTCTGCAAATGTCCTGACTGTCTCTTCCCATTGTTGTCGAGGTAGAAGTGCATTTGGCATGGTCCGTTCATCATATCTTCGGGAGATATATACGGCCTCTAGAACCTTAGACCATTATTTTGCCTGTTTGGACGAAGACTATCTCTATAGTCGCTACGCTGTTCGCCGCTCTTTTGATAATCATCTCGATTGTTCCCTCCATTATTTCCTCGGAAGCCAGCCGATATTTGGCCGGGACCGTCATAATCTGAAAACTAGCGAGAAAAATGCCGTCTATTTTGTATGTTTCTATTACGATCCTCCTCAGGCGACTTGTGTCGCTTGTTGTTGACAGTATCCTCTCCGTCTGCCCAATGATTCGCTATTTCCATGAGTGCAGCTATTGTTTTTAGATTGGTTCGTCCCAAGTCCTCTATGAAATCCTTTCTTCAGTTACACCGACAAAAGCATCCATCGCTCTCTCATCAGATATGTTTTCTGCCGAGTTTTTGATGATGTTCCACCTTTGGATGTACGCCCTCATCGACTCATCATACTTCTGTCGACAAGCTCTCAATTGCTCTATTGATGCAGGTTTCTTGCATGTAGACAATAAATTTTTCACGAACAAGTCCTCGAAGGTTTCCCAACTGTCATAGATCCAGGTGGTAACTTTTTAATCCATGATCGAGCTGCGCCACTTAAGTATACTTGGATACTTTGCATAGCCGTTTCCTTGGTTCCACCCGTTAGTTTTACTGTCTCCAGGTAATCAACCAGCCAATCCTCGGGATCTTGCAGCCCGTCGAATTTCTTATAACTGTCAGGCAACTTGAAGTCCGACGGAACTCGCGTTTTACGGACTCGTCGAGTGAAACAGGGGAGCCCACACATATCTTCATCATCTACTTCAGGTGACGGCCGACGTTCTCTCCTTTCATGTTGTGCCCTATCGACCGGTGCTTGTGCCGCTGTGTCTCTTGCCGACGTTCTTGGGGGGTCTTGTACTGCCACTGTAGGTCGTGGACTATTTTGTCTTGCAGCACCTTCGGGAGGTGTGCTTGTTCCCGCAAACGCTGTCCCCATGACTCCAACTCCTGCTATTGCCATGTTATACAATGCCTCTCTCGGATCTCCTGGAGGTGGCCTGTTTGCCAGTATAAAGGCATGTGTCGCCATATATCCTGCTTCCGGAGTTTTTGGAATAATGTTTCCTCTTCTGTCAATCGACATAAAGGACATGTCGAGGTTCTGGATCAGATGCTCCCTCTCTGCTTCCGGTATGTTCTGAAGCCGAGATCTTCCCCTGTTGCGGGCATCTCTATGGTTGTCTCCCGAAGTTCCTAAATGTCGACTTAACTCAGCCCTTTGCCTGCTTGACGCAGACGCGGCGGCTCTTCTCCTTTCGAGTTCAATTATATCTTTTTGATGTTTCCTTCCTGCACGGGCTAATCTATATTGGTACGCCTGCAGCTCTTCGGCTGTTGCAGTTGTATTCATCGGCTCTGTGCCATCCATGGCTCTTGCCGCTCTGTCCCAGGCTTCTTGCGGCAGTTGCACCCTTTGTCGCGGTTCGGGCCCGATGTACTTGGTACCCAAACCTCGCATGAGATCAGCGGGAACGACGTATGGCTTTCCCAAATCATCGAAAGCCTCTAACGTCTCCGGCTCTGATCGGCTTGCCTCTCCAATTACACAGATTTGATGATATGTTAAATTTCGACTTTCACCGGAATTGGTGACGCCGTCGTATAGATCGGCGAAGACCTCCCGAATAGAAGTAGATCGGTAGATGAAGTCGAAAGTGTCGACACTGTCTGAGTCGCTGCTTATATTTGAGTCTGAAGACGACCCGAAGGACATGTTGCTGAAGATCTTGACGAGCTTTCCGCTTGAAGCGGGCTTGGTGAGGATTGTCGACGAGATCTCTTCATCGCCAGACTCAAACGACGACACCGATGAGGAATCGGAGTCGACCGCGACTGATCTCGGCGAATCCGCTATCGCGAGACGATGAGACCCCTCCTTCCCGACGCGGAAGTGGAACCTTCCGAACGCCATGTCCATGGGCTACTCCAGATACACATATGCATCCACACGGGAGGGCGGGTGAAGAACAAAATCGACTAGAGCAGTTTTGATCTGTTTACCTCGATCCATCACGTTGCTTGGACGATGTTGAACGTGCCATCGAGATTAGCTCCTTGTCGCCTCTAATTCCCATAGACGGAGCCAATTGACAAGGTATTAACTTGTCAATGCCTACAAGTTGTAGACTAGAGTTTTGTTGGAAGTAGAGGGCAAGTAGATCTCGAAGGTTTCAGCCGGAAAAGTATTCGACTGCTATGAAAACTAGGGTTACGTGAACAATGATTCCATCCTTTCTTTGTCCCTCGACTCCCCCTTATATAGGAGGTGGAGCCGAGGGTTTCGTGATATACAAGTTACAAAGTTCGGGAGACTATCTGAGTCTATCCCGTAATAGTTACAAGTCGATATTGCTAATATAACTCTATCTTTCCAAACTATCTCCTGACTGAGCTTCCAGGCTTCATAAACTTCGCGTCGTGGGTCTTCAGTAAACCCCGGGTACCATCTTTGGCAGGCCCATTGGGGATGCCTATGTCACCGGCGACAAATAGACGCACATTGTTGCTATGTTTAGTTTTTTCTTATGTTATTTTTGTTTAAACCTATATCTTAATCAACAAAAAATAAATTAAAAACAAATGTGTCGGGTGCGTTTGCATCGAACAGCTGGAGATGCTCTCGTGACCAAGGAAGGTAAGGCTACAAAAATAACACTCCTTCTGGCACACATACATGACGTTGACTAAGTTTAACAAAAACAAATAGAAGACTACATCAACATCTGTAATATTGAACAAACATGTTATGCAATTTACTTTTATGGTAAATCCTTGATAAAGTATTGTATATTTTTATATTTTTATATATATTTGGTCAAACCTAGAATGCTTTGACTTCTATACGCATATATCTATGGTCGTATATATATCTATGGTCGGATGGAGTAGCTCAAATCTCTGATCGGTAGACTATGCTACTCCACTTTGGCTTCGCTCACTCTATTTTTGCTTCGACTATTTCAGTACGATGAAGGAAAATTCTTTAACTCGCTTTAAGAAAGTATATGTCGATAATACTTATATGCATATCTTCAAGGCACGAGCCCTCCGAGTCGCCCTTGCACGGGCGAACCAGACAGAACCCTAACTGCCGCCGCCTCCCGTCACCCTCCTCCCCGTCCTCTTTCTCAATACCGCTGGTGCGCGCGGCTGGTCAAAGCTCGGGAAACTGTTCGTGGCGCGGCAGGTGTCGTGGTTTTGATTCCCGATCATAAATTTTGAGGTGTAAGGGTTTGTGATCACGAACTGATGGCTAACAACCTCAAGGTATACAAGATTTATACATGTCCAGGCCTCGGATGATGATTCAGTAACAACACGGTGTTCCGGCTAATAATCTAGCGGGAAGACATGGTGGACGGAGGCTAGGAGTCTAGCCGCGTGCCAAGTCCGGTCCAGCTAGGATACAACACCGGTTAGAATGAAACTAGTGGGTATGCTCTAAATCCCGAAGATGAACTACGTATTAACTAGTACAACTCCGGTGAGCTTCTGGCCGAAGTCCTCTACCTTCTGATGGCCGGGTGGATGGACTTCTGACTGTGGATTACTGTGTTGAAATCTGAAAGGAGATGCATCTTCCTTCCTGGGTTGCTCATTTTATACCCTCGGCCTTGGGAATGGTGGAGAGGCTACCACTGTAGCCTAGGTGACATGGTGGTGCCAAGCTCCTTGGCCGCTACTCCTTAGCTCCTTGGCCGCTACTACGTCTTCTTATCGTCTAGCCATCGAGAACCGCTCTACTATAGATGAGATCATCATGGACTTCAGAGACCTAGTGGATGAATCTGTTGGCCGGAGGCTGGGATTTGAGGAAGAGAGAGGCCATGCCTCGCTAGGATGTCTTGGGACGTGCCCGAGCAGCGATATGTCTAGTCCCATCAGCTAGACGTGCGTCAAGCCTGACAATACAAATGTTGACTTCTATGGCGTGGGCCCCTTTTGGTCACTTAGCAACTGAGCTATTTTGCTAGCCAGATATTCGAATGATGGTCTATCGATGCGACAGGCGAGTACCAACTTGGTAGTCTGCCGCCTAAGTATGAGTTTAACTCTAGCTGGTAGGATGATGGTTACCTGTCTCTGGGTACCCGGTTATGCCTGAACCCATTAGGGGGACTTTCCTCTTACGTCGCACGTGGATGCATCGCTAGGTCGACAACGACAGAGCTGGTTCAGAAGTGGCTTAGTCGATCTAGGTCGGACGCTAGGGCGCCAACTGCGGGCAAGTGTTCTGCGGCGCCAGCGCTTGGTCGTAGCAACCGCCATGGCGGAGGTTTGCTGTGGTCGGGTGGCGTGCAGTGAGGTGGCTGATTGAGGGTGCAACTTCGATTGATGCGGATCTAGGCTCAGCGGCGCGGCCGTGCATGGCGGTGGCTAGCGGATTTCCTGACGCCCATGCCTCATGTGACGCTCTTCTTCGTCTAGCGGTGTTCGGGTTTGCTCCGGTGATGGGAGATGTCGGCGGAGGGCTCGTCGATAGACCTAGCTTCCTCCTTCGTCAGAGGTGGTCGGCCAGCTAGGTTTGGAGGGACTCTGGATCCCACATCTAGCCTCAACGACGAGTTGGGGTGGCGTAGATGCAGGTGAAAACCTTGCTCCGGCTCCGGTAATGCATGCATCCACTCACTCGTGTTGCTCCCGGGGAACCTAGATCTAGGTATCATGGATCAAACGATAGCTACATTGTCGGCGTCACTCTCCCTCATGAGCTTATTGTTTTTTGAAGCATATGCCAGATGGTCGAGGTAGGAGGTGGAGTGGGGTGTACTTCTACCACATCGACGATGGTGAGTCCTGATGGTGTGGTGCAGCAGGGCTTCGGTGACGGTCGCAGTGTGATGGGCTCACATAGGGTGGTGATAACCCACAAGTATACGGGATCGCAACAGTCTTCGAGGGAAGTAAAACCCAAATTTATTGATTCGAATCAAGGGGAAGCAAAGAATACTTATAAGCCTTAACAACTGAGTTGTCAATTCAGCTGCACTTGGAAAAGCACTAGTAACAAGGGTGATGTGAAACCAGCAGTAATATGGGAGCAATAGTAATAGTAACAAAGCAGCAGTAGCAGTAACAAAGAGGAGATGGCACCAGAAAATAGTTGATACTACTTCCAATGACATATAGAACGAGTATAGGATGATGAGACATGGACCGGGGTTCCCAGCTATCTACACTAGTGGTAACTCTCCAATAACAAGTGTTGGGTGAACAAATTACAGTTGGGCAATTGATAGGATTGAAATAGCATTAAGACGAGAACATCAAGTCTATTAATCATGTAGGCATGTTTTCCATATATAGTCATACGTGCTCGCAATGAGAAACTTGCATAACATCTTTTGTCCTACCAGCCGGTGGCAGCCGGGCCTCTAGGGAAACTACTGGCAATTAAGGTACTCCTTTTAATAGAGCACCGGAGCAAAGCATTAACACTTGGTGAAAACATGTGATCCTCATATCTAAGCCTTCCCCTCCAGTTATCCCGATTCTTTGTCACTGCGGGGCCTCGGGTTCCGGACATAGACATGTGCAAACAACTTGTAGATACAATCTAAGCAATAATTATAGAGCTCAAATCTAAGATCATGCCACTCGTGCACTAGTGACAAGCATTAAACACAACAAGATTGCACCAACAATATCTTCACAAACTTATATAGATAGACTGATCATAATGTAACAATTCATCGGATCCCAACAAACACAACACCGATTACATCAGATGAATCTCAATCATGTAAGGCAGCTCATGAGATCATTGTATTGAAGTACATGGGAGAGAGAGTACCAACTAGCTACAGCTAGAACCCGTAGTCCATGGGGGAACTACTCACGGAGCATGATGGAGGCGGTGGCGTCGATGGAGATGGCTTTCGGGGGCACTTCCCCATCCCGGCGGTGTGCCGGAACAGAGATTCTGTCCCCCGAAACGGAGTTTCGCGATGGAGGCGGCGCCCCTGGAGTCTTTCTGGAGTTTCGTCAATTGGTCTCGGGTTTTTAGGTCGCGAGGGATTTTATAGGCGAAGAGGCGGAGTCGGAGGGGCCACGGGGCCCCCTCCCCATAGGCTGGCGCGGCCAGGGGGCCACCCGCGCCGCCATATGGTGTGGGCCCCCTGCTGCCTGCCTCCGACTCTCCTTCGGTGTTACGGAACCTTCCAGGGGAAATAAGATATTTGGACTTTGTTTCGTCGAATTCCGAGAATATTGCCCGAACAGCCTTTACGGAACCAAAAACAATAGAAAACGAGAGCGGCACTTCGGCATCTTGTTAATAGGTTAGTTCCGGAAAATGCATGAAATCATTATAAAGTGTGAGCAAAACATGTAGGTATTATCATAAAACTAGCATGGAACATCAGAAATTATAGATACGTTGGAGACGTATCAAGCATCCCCAAGCTTAGTTCCTACTCGCCCTCGAGTAGGTAAACGATAAAAAGAATAATTTACTGTAGTGACATGCTACTTACATAATCTTGATCATACTATTGCAAAGCATATGAGATGAATGAAGTGACTCAAGGCGACGATCTATATTTGCTAACAAATAGATAACATATAGCAAAACTTTTCATGAATAGTACTTTCAAGACAATCATCAAAAGTCTTGCATAAGAGTTAACCCATAAAGCAATAGATTCAAAGTAAAAGCATCGAAGCAACACAAAGGAAGATATAAGTTTCAGCAGTTGCTTTCAACTTTCAACATGCATATCTCATGGATAATTGTCAACACAAAGTAATATGATGAATGCAAATAAGCAAGTATGTAAGAACCAATGCACAGTTGACACAAGTGTTTGCTTCTAAGATGGAAGGAAATAGGTAAAGCGACTCAACATAAAGTAAAAGAATGGCCCTTCGCGAGAGGAAGCATTGATTGCTATATTTGTGATAGAGCTTTGGTTTTGAAAACATAAAGAGAGCATAAAAGTAAAGTTTTGAGTGGTGTTTGTTGTTGTCAACGAATGGTAGTGGGCACTCTAACCCCTTTGCTAGACAAACCTTCAAAGAGCGGCTCCCATTTTATTTTATTTTTGGTTGGCACTCCTTCCAACCTTTCTTTCAGAAACCATGGCTAACCGAATCCTCGGGTGCCTGCCAACAATCTCATACCATGAAGGAGTGCCTTTTTATTTTAGTTTTATTATGATGACACTCCTCCCCACCTTTTCTTTCTCAAGCCATGGCTAACCGAATCCTTCGGGTGCCGTCCAACAATCACATACCATGGAGGAGTGTCTATTTTTGTTAATTAATTTGGGACTGGGAATCCCATTGCCAGCTCTTTTTGCAAAATTATTGGATAAGCGGATGAAGCCACTAGTCCATTGGTGAAAGTTGCCCAACAAGATTGAAAGATAAACACCACATACTTCCTCATGAGCTATAAAACATTGACACAAATCAGAGGTGATAAATTTTGAATTGTTTAAAGGTAGCACTCAATCAATTTACTTTGGAATGGCAGGAAATACCACATAGTAGGTAGGTATGGTGGACACAAATGGCATAGTTGTTGGCTCAAAGATTTTGGATGCATGAGAAGTATTCCCTCACGATACAAGGCTTAGGCTAGCAAGGCTGTTTGAAGCAAACACAAGTATGAACCGGTACAGCAAAACATACATAAGAACATATTGCAAGCATTATAATACTCTACACTGTCTTCCTTGTTGCTCAAACACTTTTACCAGAAAATATCTAGACCTTAAGAGAGACCAATCATGCAAACCAATTTTAACAAGCTCTACGGTAGTTCTCCACTAATAGGTTTAAACTACATCAAAAAACTTAATCATGATCTACTTGAGAGCTCAAAACAATTGCCAAGTGTCAAATTATTCAAGACATTATGAGGCATTTTCTATTTCCAACCAAATAACCATAAGTATTGTAGCTTCCAACTTTTATCATTGAACATTAAAAGTAAAACGAAGAACAAGTGTTCATATGAAAAAGCTGTTACCCTCCAAAACCCCCCGACGGGCTTTGGCTGAGCAACACGAAGAGCCGGGAAGCTCCCAGGGCCGCTTAGTGGATCCCTGGCACCTCGCGTCGTCCCGCAAATCTTCTGGCGCGCGTCCTGGCGGTTGCTAGGGCGTGCCACCTGACCTAGACCTGGTCAGGAAGGTGTTAGTGCTTCGATTGTTCCTGCATGGTAGATGATACGTCTCCAACGTATCGATAATTTCTTATGTTCCATGCTACTTTATTGATGATACCTACATGTTTTATGCACATTATATGTCATATTTATGCATTTTCTGGAACTAACCTATTAACAAGATGCCGAAGAGCCGATTCTTTGTTTTCGCTGTTTTTGGTTTCAGAAATCCTAGTAAAGAAATATTCTCGGAATTGGACGAAACTTTCGCCCGGGGTCCTATTTTTGCACGAAGCTTCCGGAAGACCGAAGACCTAACGAAGTGGGGCCACGAGGCGGCCGAGGAGGGTGGCCGGCGCGGCCCGGGCCTCGGCCGCGCCGACCTGCCCCTGGGCCCCTCGTGTGG